>NC_073305.1:95964556-96281640 GCF_027595985.1 Sorex araneus | reverse complement strand
ATGCTGCAAAAAAGTTTCCTTAGAGGAAGAAGGGTGAGCATTGTATTCAACCCATGGGAATTAAGCCCTTCTATAAGAGATCACTAACATGTTGTTAGAAGTTGAGCCTCGTGGGCTTACACATGTGAATATATACATATATATATATATATATATATATATGCACAAGCCTATCTATATATATGTTCATTTTTTCCCCTCTAAGATTGGTTCTTCTACTTTGAAACCAATCAAATGTCATGTACTCTTGGAGTATGGGTAGAGTGTGTGGTATAAAGTGTCGCGTGATCCAGGAATAGGTTCACTCATGGGTGAGGCTTGGCAGGAACATGTGGTGTGTGGTGAGTGGCTGTGAGCCAGGAGATTTTCAGCTGCTGGGTCCTTGGGGCAGGAAACTTTCACCTACACCCCCCCCCCCAGGGTGCCCTGAGTGAACAGGCTGACATGGGGTCTGGCAACAAGGTTATGTTTTGCTCCCTTCCAGGAGAGAAGGGAATGCAATCACGATTGGGTTTCGTTCATACAGCATCCAACTTTTTCTCAGCACTAATGTCCCAACTTTCCCTCCCAATACTTGCGAACTGCCAACTGCCAACACCCAGCCTGCCTGCATGGCAGGCACTTTTCTTTTCTCTCTCTCTCTCTCTCTCTCTCTCTCTCTCTCTCTCTCTCTCTCTCTCTCTCTCTCTCTCTCTTTCTGTGTTTCTCTCTCACTCTCTCTCTCTCCTTCTCTCTCTCCACCCCTCTCAGGAATATATAAACCTTGATAAAAACTACAAGTGCTGTTATTAACGTTATTTATTATTGAATTTTTACTTTAGTTTAATATATCTTATTTTCTTTTTATCTTCTTCTTTACAAGATAGTTATTCCTTTGCAGCTTAGTCTCCTAATTTAATTAAATTTATTTAATTAAATTACTTTTTATTTTCAACCTAATACACTTTCATTTATGCTCTACAGTTTAATATTTTAGGAAGAATATAAATAAATTTGCTAAATCACATAATATAAAATTAGAACACTCTATAAAGATATTTATAGCTTATTTTAATCTTTTACATGTTATATATAAGCAGATTGTGTGATATTGGTCAATGCTTTATAAATTCTTTATATACTATGTAAATAAAAACTGCATATATATTTTACTTACATATATTACTAAAATTTATTGACAGGTAAAAACAAGATAATATACTACAAATCTATTAACGAGAAAATATTCAATAATATAGGCATTTGGGGAGAATCAATGGGATGTATCTCTGTAGGTGGAATTATTAATGGCAGAAACATGAGAAATTATGGAGACAGTGCGTCAGAATTTATTTAATTAAAGTGGGCAGGTGGACTGAATCCATCCCCAGAAAACAATATGGGGCTTTTTCTTTTAAAGTATGCAGTTAATTGGATGAGTTTCACTTGCATCTGTTTTTCTTAAAATCTATTGTCTTCAATATCCATCACATCTAATGTTTCACATGACATGTCTTGTAGTAAAATCATCACTAGTGTTTGACTAAACTTCTATGTACCACAGTCTACTGTGGTTGATACTAAAATAAGCAGGGATAATCCACCTTCAGTCAACTTGGAACTCATACTTTATTATTATTATTTTATAATTATTCAACACCAATCTAACCCCAATGTCTCCTGCCCTCCATAAGAGTCCTCAGATTCCCTAGCACCCCCAAATCTGCCCAATTGGTAGAGATAATAAATTTATTTCATATTACCTCATCCAAAAATATATAAAAGTATGACAAATAGAATTTGAAAATAAATTAATAAAAGTCAATTTTTGTTTACTAGTTGCTCTTTTTCTAACTTCTCTTAATCTAGTAGAGGAGAACCATATCCACCATTAGTGAGTGGGATAATAAAAAACCACATATCAGGAAACTTTTTCCTGCCCTTCAGTGAAACTATTTTAACACGTTTTTCAAAACTGGTTTAAAGTTTATGAATTCCGTAAGCTACTGTTTGTCCGTGAAACTGTGTAGAGTTCCATCAAATCTGAATAATACTCTAGCTGGATAGAGTATTTTTGATGAGGTATTCATTTCATTTGGTTTAAATACTATACCCTTCATATTTTTTCTGACCTGTAGAGTCTCAATATTTTAGATCAGCTATACATCTTATGGGCTTTCCTTTTTTATGTAAGTTCCCTTTTTGATCTTGCTGCTTTTAATATGCTATCCCTAACTTTGGATTTTATGATTTAAGTATGCTGTCTCTTGATGTTTTTTCTAATAAGGTCTATTTTCAATGGGCCCTTTTGTGCCCCTTGGATCTCTCACATTTGATAAGTTCTTACTGATTCTTCCCTTAACTACTGTTCCTTCATCACATTTGCCTTCCTGTTTTCAGAAACTCCAATGATTCTTTTATTGTTCCTCATGAATTCATCTCATAGTTTCTGGTATGCTGCTCATTTCTCTGCAGACTGTTTTACACCTTCTGCTGTTCATTAGTGGTTTCTTCCTTCTAATCTTGGAGGTCCTCAAATTTTGCTCAGCTTCTGTTATTCCACTGTTCAGAGCTTCTATTAGCTTTTTATATCACTTTCCATGTTAATTTTGGTCATTTCTGTCTGTAGCATTTTTTTATTTCAATCTTACACTTTCCTGTGCTTTGCTGACTACTTGTTCTATCTCTTCTTTGAACTCATTGGACATCCACGTCACAGTGTCACTAAAGACACTGAGGATGTACTGGTTTTATGTCTTCTGTGACACTGTGTTAGGGACCAGTCCTGGTCCTTAAGCAGGGGCAACACATGAATTAATAAAAGAGACAGAAATAAGAGAGAAGAAGCATATGATCAGAGGGCTAACAGCCCCGTGGACTGAGAGCCTAACTGTCCTCCACGAACAGTATTTATTGCCTAGATCCAATAATCATTACAGGGAGAACAATGTTCTTTGGTCATACCTAACAATTTAGGTAAAGTTAATAATACAGTCCTCAGTTACAGAAGATATATTAGCCTTAAATTTCTTTTGGAAAATAGGAAAGTTTACATTTGCATCATTGTTAATAATTTCACTGTGTCACTGTTATCACTGTCATTCCATTGTTCATATATTTACTCAAGCGGGCACCAGTAACACCTCCCTTTATCCCTTTCCTGAGATTTTAGCAGCCTCTCCTTACTTGTCTTTCCCAAGTAATTATTAACTTTATATTACAATATTTGCATTATATGATTCAGGAGGAGTTAATAATAATACTTCGAATATGACACGAGGAGCTTGCCAGGATCTGCCATGTGGGCTGGATATTCCCGGTAGCTTGCCAGGCTCTCTTTAAAAAAATGAAATAAGAAAATAAAAAAGAGGGCTCTCTAATGCTCAGAGGTGGGCACAGTCAGTCAGGAGGCCACTTCCTCCTCTAAAGCCTAGATATTTTTTTAAAAAGTTACCGAGGAATGGGGGCAAAAGTGATAGTACAGCAGGTAGGACATTTGCCTTGCACGCAGCCAATCCATGTTAGTTCCCATACGGTCTCCTGAGCACCAACAGGAGTGATTCTTGAGTACAGAGCGAGGAGTAATCCCTGAGCATTGCCAGGTGTAGCCCAAGCCTCCTTCCCCTCCAAAAAAAGAAACCATTTAAGTAACTCAAAATAAAGTTTACCTCTTAAAAAAAATACTGCAGGGAGGGGCCAGAGAGTGGCATTGTAGCAATGTTGTCCCCTTGTTCATCAATTTGCTCAAGCAGGCACCAGAAACATCTCCATTGTGAGACTTGTTGTTACTGTTTTGGGTATATCAAATACACCACGGGTAGCATGTCAGGCTCTGCCGTGAGGGCAGGGTACTCTCGGTAGCTTGCTGGGCTCTCTGAGAGGGGAGAGCTATCTGAGAATGGCAGGGTGGGTGATGTTCTGGGGACAGCCACCGGGACAGAAGAGTGTGATCGCTTGAGGGCCCCTGTGAGGAAGATGACAAATAATTTACATCATATATATGCATACATAATATACTAATAGTACAGATATGCTGTACAAACTCGTATTTAAGCTTAAAGGGTTAGAAACCTAAATTTTTATATATGATCAGAGAGTCTTAGATTTTTGAGTTTTTGAGTTTATTTCTTCATGGCATTCTATAGCATTGTCCAGTCCCTTCATATTTTATTTTCAGTAATACTCACTGGTCTCAGTATTGTTCAATAAATATGAATTGGAGTTTCAAAGACTTCTACATTGTGTTGCGAGTAAATGACTATTGTGAAACAAAAATGGAATGGAATAATTCTGTACACTCAACAATAAACAAATTTTTGAAAATAATATATAGCATCGAGTCCCTGAAGCTCCATTTGTTCTCAATGGAACGAGCATCTCCGAATGCAGCAGCTATGTGTACCTGGGTCGAAAAATCAATATGAGGAATGACTTGGTGCCAGAACTGCGCAGGAGGAAGAGAGCAGTGTGGAATGCCTTCAGGAGTGTCGAAGAGGTGGTTAAGAGAACTAAAAATCTCCTACTCCGGGCACATCTTTCTGATTCCACTGTTCTTCCTGAACTAACATGCCTCAGAGACCTGGGCCCTACACAAACAGGCTGAGAATGCTATTAGGGTATCCCAAAGAGGAATCGAAAGAGGTATGCTGGGAATATCATGTCTCACTCAAATGAGAGAAGGAATCCGGAGTTCTGACCTCTGTCGATGGTGAAAAATCAGGGATGCTGTCTCGTTTGTCATGGCATCAAAAATCAGATGGGCCGGTCATGTAATGCGATTCAGAGATGGCCGTTGGACTAGAGCTGTTACCGACTGGATTCCACGGGACGTCAGAATAGCTTGTGGCCGTCCACCAACTAGATGGTCATATTTCTTCATCAAATCTCTGAATTTGAGGCTCTTCCTGTTCCTGGAGCCAGCATATATCATTGGGCTGCACTAGCTTGCGACAGGGACAAATGGAGACGTTAATGGCACCCGATCAAGCAAATTGAAGGTCAAAGGGACTACAAGTGATACAAGTGATACAACATATAGCATTTTATTATAATTATTTTTATTATTATTTGAGCCATACTCAGTAATAGTCGTTGCTTACTTCTAACTCTGCATTCAGGAATAACACTTGACGGGCTTTAGGGACTATATAGGTTACTAGGGTTCAAACCTGGGTCACCTATATGCAAGGTAAGTCCCCTAATGCTTTCTTATTGCCCCACCCCTAAAAGCTTACATTAAACAATAAACAAAAACAAAATAGATTCGGATTTCTTACTGATATCTTTTGCAGAATTTTTAATTGAAATATACAAAACAACTAATAATGCAGTATGAAAAAACTAATCATATATTCTTAAAAACATATTATTTTGTAGTTTTTGTAAAATGTGTTACCAGAGTGCTTTTAAATAGAGTTGATCAAGAAAACATTGTCTCAGTGAAAATGCTTTGCAAGCCTGTCGATAATTGTTTCTCATTTCTGAACCTTAACCAATCAGGAGCATATCCATTCCAATACATATTCTTCTGAGAGCTAATCAATCAGCAACAGTCTCACACAAGTAACCACGGCTTTATAGATGATGTCAAACCATTTAAATCTCTGAAAGTCTGCCAACCTTTGTACTCATCAAAACCTCCATATATTAACAGTTCTCTACCTAAAGATATTTTCCTGAATAGTCTCACTCTGCCTATATATTTATTTATTCTTATTTGATCTTAATATGCTTGTAGTGATTCCCTACTTTTCTAAGACTAGCAACATTTGGTGTGTGTATACATACTAAGATATGTACATTGTATCTTAATAATTAATAACTTTCATATTGATTTTCTTCATTTGTAAAATAAAATTGTTCAAAATTCCATAAGCCTATGCATGCACATGCCACTGACTTTTAGTTTAACAAATAGTTTTAACATCAAAGTAATATAATTTTCCCATTAAATTGCAAATCATTCGTACTTATATATCAATTAAAGATTGATATAAAGAGATGAACTGTACATAGGAATATTGATTTAAAACATTTATGAAATTTATCCTTCAGGTAAGTAAATTCAGAATTACTTAATCAAGTACCTTATAAATTTAAGGAAACTATAAACTTTCTTTAAAAATTACAAACGTGATAAAATTGTAAGAAACTTATTTACAATTTCCAAATTTAAACAAAGATAAAGTCACAGTCCTTTGTCAGTATCTGTTTTAGAGACTGTATTTGGTCCGAGAAAAAATTATCTTACATTTTTAACATTTTTTAAAATTGAATCGCCATTGAATCACCATTAAATATAGTTACAAGCTTTCATGATTGAGTTACAGTCATATAATGATCAAATACCTATGTCTCCACCAATGCACACTCCCTACCACGAATGTCCCTAGTATATCCCCCCCTTCCCACTCTCCCCCTGCCTCCATGGCAGACAATTTCCCTCATATTCTCTCTCTACTTTTGGGCATATGGTTTGCAATACCGATAATGAGAGGTTATCATGTTTGGTCCTTTATCTGCTTTCAGCACACATCTCCTATTCTGAATGATTCCTCCAACCATCATTATCTTAGTGATCTCTTATCTATTCCAGCTGCCTTCTCCCCCAGCTCAAGATACAGGCTTCCAACTATGGGTCAATATTCCTGGCCCTTGCCCTTGTCTTTGGGTGTCAGTCTCATGTTATGTTATTTTATACTCCACAAATGAGTGCAGTCCTATATCTGTCCCTCTCTTTCTGCCTCATTTCACTTAGCATGATATTCTCCATGTCCATCCACTTACAAGCAAATTTTATGACTTCATTTTTTGTAATAGCTGCATAGTATATTACATTGTGTAGATTAACCTGTGTTTCTTTAATCAGCCATCTGTTCTTGGACACTCAGGTTGTTTCCAGATTTTGGCTATCATGAACATTGCTGCAATGAACGTATTAGTGCAGCTGTTATTTCTACTGTGTTTTCTTACACCCTCAAGATATTTATTCCCAGAAGTGGTATTGCGGCATCATATGGAAGCTCAATTTCTAGTTTTTGAAGGACTGTTCATATTGTTTTCCAGAAAAGCGGGACCAGTCCACATTCCTACCAATAGTGAAAGAGCATCCGTTTTTCCCCACATCCACACCAGCACTGGTTCTTTTTGTTCTTTTGAATGTGTACCAGTCTCTATGGTGTGAGATAATATCTCATTTTTGTTTTCAGTTGCATCTTCCTGATGATTAGCGATGTGGAGCATTTTTTCATGTGCCTCTTGGCCATTTGTATTTCTTTTTTGAAGAACCTTATGTTCATTTCTTTTCCCCATTTTTTTATTGGGTTGGAGTATTTTTACTTGTACAGTTTTATAAGTGTCTTGTATATATCCTGGATATCATAAAAATAGATGGGTATAATGTAAATATTCTTTTCCATTCAGTGGGCTCTCTCTGCATTTTGGTCACTGCTTATTTTGAGGTGTAGAAGCTTCTTAGTTTAATGTAGTCCCATTTATTTATGTTTGTTTCTACTCACTTAGTCAGTGGTGTTTTATCCTTAAATATACTTTTAGCTTCAATGTCATGGAGGGTTTTGCCTAGATTTTCCTCGATGTACCTTATGGATTCATGTCTGTTATTGAGATCTTTATCCACTTTGATCTGACTTTTGTGCCTGGCTTTCGACAGAGGTCACAGTTCATTATTTTTCAAGTAGCTGACCAGTTTTCCCAGCACCACTTGTTGAAGAGGTTTTCCTTGTTCCACTTTACATTTCTTGCTCCTTTGTCAAAGAGTAAGAGGTCATATATTTGAGAGTCTGTGCCAGAATATTCAACTCTGTTCCATTGGTCTTCAGGTTTGTTTCTAGCCCAATACCGTGCTGTTTTAATTACTACTGCTTTGTAGTACAGTTTCAAGTTGGGAAGGTGAAGCCCTCCATCTTCTTTTTTTCCCAAGGATTGCATTAACTTTCATGGAAGGTTGTCATTCCATATCAATTTCGGTAGTGTTTTGTCTATTTCTTTGAAAAAAGTCATGGACATTTTGATAGGGGCAACATTAAACCTGTATAGTGCTTTGGGGGCGTATTGCATTTTGATAATGTTAATTCTCCCTATCCATGTATATATTTCCATTTCCTAGTGTCCTTTTTTATTTTTTGAAGTAGTGTATTGCAATTTTCCTTGTATACGTCCTTCACATCTTTAGTTAACCTGATTCTGAGGTACTTGATTTTCTGAGGTACTATTGGAAATGGGATTTTTTTTTAATGCCTCTATCTTCTCTTTAATTACTTGTATGTAGGAAAGCCATAGTACTTTTGGGTGTTGATTTTGTAGCCTGCCATTTCACTCTACAAACCTATAGTTTCTAGGAGATTTTCTGCAGTCTTCAGGATTTTCTAAGTATAGTGTCATATCGTTTGCAAAAATAGTGATGGATTGACCTTATCCTTTCCTATCGGTATGCTCTTGATATCTTTTTCTTCCCTAACTTCTATGGTCAGAACTTCCAGTATTGCATTGAATAGGAGTGGGCAACATTGTCTTGTGCCCAATCTTAGAGTAAAGGTTTTTAGTTTCTGCCCATTGAGAATGATGCTTGCTGTGTGTTTGTGGTAGATGGCTTTGACTATATTGAGGAAAGTTCCTTCAATGCCTATTTTGTTGCGAGTTTTCATCATAAACGGGTGCTGGATCTTGTCAAATGATTTCTCTACGTCTATTAATATGATCATAATTTTAAATCTTTTCTCTTATTGATATGATGGATTGTGATTGACTTGTGATTGTATTCTACCATATAGCTCAAGGATGAATGCTACTTGTTAATGATGTATGATCATTTTCATGAGTTTGTGGACTTTGCTAGGATTTAGTTGAGAATCTTTGCATCTGTGTTCATCAAGAATATTGGCCTGTAATTCTCTTTCTCTGTGGTTTTCTCTGTCTGCTTTTGGTATCAAGGTGATATTTGCTTCAAAAACTGTTTGAAAGTGTTTCTGATTCTTCAATTTCCTGTAAATGCTTAAAAAGGATTGGGTGTAAGTCCTCTTTAAACATTTGGAAGAATTCACTAATGAATCCATCAGGGCCAGGACTTTTGTGTTTGGGGAGACTTTTTATTACCGTTTCAATTTATTTGATCATGACAGGTATGGTTAGGTATACCAAGTCTTCTTGATTCAGCCTTAAGAGGCTATAAGGATCCAGAAATTTATCCATTTACTCAAGGTTTTTTTGATTTGTGGCATTAAGATTCTTAAAGTAATCTCTGAGGATCCTTTGAATTTCTGTAATTTCTGTTGTGATGTCCCCCATTTTGTTTATGATTTGGTTTATTAGGGTTTTCTCACTCCCTTTCTTGCTAGAGATTTATTGATCTTGTTTATTTTCTCAAAGAACCAGCTCTTGGTTTTATTAATCTTTTAGAATTTTGGGGGACTTTGATTTAATAAATTTCTGCTCTAAGTTTTGTTATTTTCTTCTGCCCTCCTGAGTTGGGCTCTTTTTTACTGGTGATTCTCAAGCTCTTAAACTGTGAGGTTAGGTTACTTATGTGGGCTTGTTAATCCTTTTTGATGAGTGCTTGTAGAGGTATAAACTTTCCTCTTAACACGGCTTTCTTCCTGTCCCAAATGTTCTGGTAACTCTTGTCCTCATTTTCATTCATTTCCAGGAATCTTTTGATTTCCTCGTTGATTTCCTTTCTAAGCCACTCATTTAATAGAGAATTGTCTAATTTCCAGGTGTTTTATTTGATTTTCTGTTTGTGTTTGTGATTTACTTCTATTTTCAGCACTTCGTGTCTGAGACAATCATTGATACAATCTCTGTTTTCTTAGTTTTATGGAGGTATATTTTTGTGGTCCAACATGTGGTCTATCTTGGAGAATGTCCCATGCAAACTTGAAAAGAATGTGTATTCAGTTTTATGAGGATGAAGTGTCTTGTATGTACCTACTAAGCCACTTTGTTCGAATTTTTTCCTCAAATAGAGTATGTCCTTGCTAAGCTTGAGTCTGATTGATCTATCAAGAGGTGATAAATCGGTCTTGAAATCTCCCACTAGTTTTGTATTGCTATTAATGTCTTTCTTCAAGTCTATGAGTAGTTGTTCTAAGTACTTTGCTAGTCCCTCATTAGGTGCATACACATTTAGGAGTGTGAGTTCTTCCTGTGTACAGGTCCCTTGATCAATAAAAAATGATCTTTACTGTCTCTTGTGACCTTCATAATTCTGAAAGCAATGTGGTATTATACCAGAATTACCACCCCAGCTTTTTTACGGGAGTTGTCTGTCTGTAGAATTGTTTTCCATTCTTTGGTTTTGAGTCTGTGTTTGCTCTAACTGTTCAGATGTGTTTCTTGCAGGCAAGAGAATGAATGTTGGTTTCAATTTTCTAATCTATCCTGCCACTCTGTGTCTTTTAATTGGTGCATTTAGCCAATTCATGTTGAGAGAGATTATTGTTATATGGTTTTGTCCCATCTTTCTGCCAAAGTTTGGTGTATTAAAGGGGCTTGTCTGGAAGTACCCCGTTTATTTGTTTTTTTAAATATGGTTTTGAGTCTATGAAGTTCCTGAGCTGTTGTTTGTCTGTGAAACTGCGCATTGTTCCTTCTGATATGGATGAGAATCTAGTGGGATAAAATATTTTTTGGTGAGGCATTTATTCATTTAGGTTTTTCACTATATTCCACCATTGTCTTTGAGTCCTGCGGATTTCATCAAATAAATTAACTGTGAATCTTAAGGATGCTCCTTTATAATAAATCTCTTTCTTTGATCTTGCTGTTTTCAGAAATTTCTATTTGAGTAAGGTTTTTGTCATTTTGATCAGGATATGTCTTGGGGTATTTTTGTTTGGATTTCTTCTAGCTGGTACCCTAAATTTAATCATATTTGTTCTACAGCTTTGGAAATGTTGTAGCAATTATGTCTTTGATAGTTTCTTCTTTGTCAGGGTATTCTTCCTGTCCCTCTGGGACGCCAATAATTCTTATATTATTTCTCTTTGCTTCATCCCTATTTTCTCTTGACACCTGTTCATTGATTGTGAATCTCTTTTCCATTTCTTGCTGTTTTCTGGCGAGTCTCTTCACTTCATCTTGGAGCTCACTGATTCTGTCCTCTGCAGCTGTTACTCTGATGCTGAGGCCTTCTACTGAGTTTTTCAATTCACCTACCAGGCTTTTCAGATCTGTCATTTCTGTTCGTAATTTTTTTTTTTTTTTTGCGTTTTCCACATTTCTACTCTCAGATCCTCTTGTATCTTTTTGGCAGTGTGTTCCATTGTTTTTTTCAGCTCCCTATGCATCCTCAGTAGCTCCCTTCTAAATACCTTGTCAGAGAAGTTGTCAAATGCTTCATTATTGTTTGGGTCTTCTAGACTAGTTCTCTTCACTAACTAAGCTTGATATTGCTTTACCATTGTGACCTGCGCAGTTTAGACCTTCACATTCACTGTTGCTATTGTGTTTTTTGTGCATATTAATTGAGGTGGGGCTAATCATTTATTTGTCCTCATGTGTTTCTGATGATCAAGCTGCCTAGTGAAAGTTCCACCTAAGAACTTATGGTTCTTACAAGACATAGACGAGGAGAATAACTAACTCACTGCTGCTAATGCTGCTGTGGCTCCTGAAAGCACCCCCACCAGGCTGGTACCTATATAGGGAGAGGAGAGGCGGTTCCCAGAAGGTTGGCTGCTTTTGGTACTGTCTGTCTGGGTTCCCATCTCCCCAAGTTCTGGCCTTAAAAATCAACTCTGTGCGAGCCTGGTTGGTCCTGCAGCTTGGGCCGCACCCCAGCTGGATAAGAGGAGGAGAAGCGCTTCCCAGAAGGTTGGCTGCCATTGGCAAGGTCCGTCTAGGTTCTTGTCCCCGCAGTGCTAGGGTTAAAAACTAGTTCTGCACAGGCCTGGTTGGCCCCGTGGCTCAGACCGTAACACCCATTCTTGCATTTTTTTTATAAATTCTCAATTCCAAATCTCCTTATACTCACAAATGATACCTAAATGATTACTTCAACTCTGCTGAACAAGTATACATATTAACCCCTACGTTGAAACTACAAGAAAACTTGGGACAGTTATAAATATATTAAAAATAGAGACAGTAGAAAAAGTTAATTTTTTTCAAAGATTAATAAGCTAAAATCTATAGGACTGGAGAGATAGCACAGCGGGTAGGGCGCTTGCCTTGCACACGGCTGACCCGGGTTCGATTCCCAGCATCCCATATGGTTCCCCAAGCACTGCCAGGAGTAATTCCTAAGTGCAAGAGCCAGGAGTAACCCCTGTGCATCGCCAGGTGTGATCCTCCCCAATATATATATATATATATATATATATATATATATATATATATATATATATTTAAATACCCATCAAGAAGATGCCAGTCAAAATAGGTAATGAAATTCCTGTGGATGAGAGATACAAAAGATAAAATGGAGTCTTCCAGCCAGGTTCACCATTTTTCTCTGCCCTTGTCCTCTTTGCCTTTCCTCTTGGCACTTTGGCCCTTTCCTTGCTCTTTTATGCCCAGGCAGTTTGTTCGATCAAATAGGAGGGTCAATGCCCAAACAGATGAGGCAAATCCCATAGGCTCAGATGGATGGTGGAATCTAGCAGGGGTGTAAGCTGGATTCAGAGTAGACAACAGACTGGAGGCTTAAGGAATACTGGGGCAGGGTAGGGAGCTGCTCAGTTACAGTCTGAGACAGGCCCAGGGACACAATTTTGACTAGAAAAGTATATTGAGTCAAGAGTAGCACAAGAACAAGACTAGGTCATCATACACTGGAGGTGGGAAGACTGTGAGGGATAGGGCCGGGAAGTCATATATCAGTCCAGACAGGACGAGGAACTTTGTACATGGGGAAAGGAGTAGCCTGGACATTTGCAGAGGGACCTGGACTCATGAACAGTCCAATAATGTCTGAGCCTTGAGAGTTTTGTATTGCAGATCTTTTACATAATTTTCAAATTCTAGCCAGGTCAGGAAAATTTACTTCCTCACTAACATCGCCCCTTGAGCACCACTTGATGTGTTATTTGATGGTCCAAAGCATCGGGCTGATGTCTGATCATCAGCGGCACTTCTGGACCAGTACTTCACTATGCCACTGGGAGAAGTCTTGGTCCCCAAACCTTGAGAAAAAAACCTACCCAAAATACTTCTATTCAATTATCAAATTATTTAAGAATTAAGAAATCTATAAGACCTACTGTTAAGTATTTGTGCTTGTAAAAGTTTTGGAGCCATAAAAGCAAAAGAAAGAAACAAAAAATCCTTATGACCCAGGCATTTTTGTTGGTGTGCTATGTCAAATGTCTGAGCTAAAAATATAATCGTCAAACATAAAATTCAATAAAGTATTATTCAATTTAATTAAATAACAGTGCAAAGACAGAAAGCCAACTAGGATTAATATAATGAATGAAAGTTTAATTCACAACCAATATATGGCAGGAAAGATAACATAGTGGCTAAGAAACTTGTGTTGCATGTGGCACACCCAGGTATGTTTTCAAATCCACCCTGTGGTCCCCATGCCAGGGTTCCCTGAGCAAAGTCAAGAGTAGGCCCTGAACATTGTCAGGTGCTCCTCCCCTCAAAATAATAAAACTGAAACAGATATGCAAACTCTACCCACAAAAAATAACTGACAAAATTCTGAATTCCTAATAGACACCAACATAACTAACACAACACCAGTTCCTGACAAAACAAGCAGAACTAAGAAAATAAAATTCTAAGCAAATAAAGACTGGAAAAGATCTACCATAGTAGCGACTGAACATTGTATTTAATGATAATAGACCTAAAATTTTTCCCCATTATTAAAGAAAAATAAATGTATGCTCACTAATTGGATGTCTTATGGAGTTGGTGAGCTGTTACCCAGAGAGTAAAAGACTTTACTGAAAGCTGGAATATAGAAAAGCAAAGAACATATTTATCAAGGATTCCTGCAAAAGAGCAGTCTGCCGGACTGAAGAGAGAAAGCCGACCTGCACAGGGACTGATGACTTTATACAGCCTGAGAGCACAGGGATCTTGCTAGAAGGTGTCTTTATAATGATTTGGCAGCACATTTGTAACGATTTTGCACCAGTTTCTCAGATGTGATTTTCCCTGGAAGGCAGTGTTTCATTCTCTCCTATCAGAGGTAGCAGAATGCTTTTGAAAACAGGATGTGCCTGTGGTCAGTTAGCCAGCACAATTGTGTTCAAATATTATTTTGTAGGTTTTAGTATCCTAGAAAATATAACATGCCAGTAGAAATGATTTAAAGTGCTTGTATAGAAGGAAAAGAATGATCTGTAATTATTGTATATGGAAATAATGATCTTAGAAAATTCTAAGAAATACACCATCAAAAGGAAAGCTGGAATTAAAAACCAATAAATTTTCTAGGGATTTTTAGAGAATTAAAGGTGCAGGACAAGCAGATTTCAGAATATAAGTAATTATTAAAATGTGAACATAGATAATGAAAAACTTGTTGTTGTTATTGTTTTTCCAGTGGGATAGGTTGTTAGAGCCATGAACTGGAGATACATATAATAAAGGAAAATATTGATCAATTGCACGAGTTTGAGTATAGACCACTACAAAAGTGTAAAACTCTTGGTAAGTGTAGCTTGGGGGAGTTCATACAAATTTTTGATTTTTGATTTGAGGAACCCCACAGGATTCTTATTGAAAACAGTCAGAAAATCATTTATTTTTCTAGTAAAATAAAGCGTGGCATGAAAATTATGAAGTATATCGAGTGTTCATCATAACAAAAGTCTTTTCAGCAAGGTATAAAGTTTATCAGAATCATTTCCTACAGAATAAAAGGAGATGACCCAACTCAATACATTGCTAGCTTCTTTCTTATCTGCACAGGCAGTGGAGGAAGGGTTAGCTGGGAAGGCTGAAAGACACTTCTGAAGGTCACAGGTTAAGAAGATAACAGCCAAAAGATACACCCACACTATAAAGGAGTGAGACTAAATCACTGGATTATAGAATGTTTCCCACATCAACAATGCAGCAGTTCATTAGTAATGTTTTAATCAGAAGACAAAAAAAATAAAGTTTAGACTCTAATCAAGAATAGTGTATCAGAGAAATTCAGAGAGAAGGCAAATCAAAAGGAACTTGGGGAATTAGAAAAATTGAACTCTCTGAACCTTGATTCTACAACACACACTAGTCAGATAAAATTAGACTCACAGTTAAGGTCCTATTTGCTTCAGTTCCATTTAACGGATGTCATATATTTATACACAGTTTCATAAAAACTTTTTAGAGCTGCTGAAATACAAGTGAAAACACAACATGAAGATATAAAACAAGCATCATCAAAACCAGATTCAGATATAGCAGAAGATTTGGAGTCATCAGAGCAAATATGTAAATGTATTTGCAAATAAATTGCTTTATATGTAAATAAGTTAAGAACAAAATTGCTAACTTATAGTACATGTAATCACAGATGCATAATTAAGAGAAATTATACATAAAACATACAAAAAACTATAAATCAAAAGCTTTAATGAAAACACTGAAATAGCCTTAATTAGGAAATTGTTTTTGCCAAAAATCACTGTCATCCCGTTGCTCATCGATTTGCTCAGCTGGGCACCAGTAACGTCTCCAAGTGAAACTTGTTCTTACTCTTTTTGGCATATTGAATACACCTTGCCAGGCTCTGCCGTGTGGCCAAGATACTCTCGGTAACTTGCCAGGCTCTCCAAGAGGGATGGAGGAATTGAACTGGGTTGGCCGCTTGAAAGGCAAACGCCCTACCCACTCTGCTATGTCTCCAGCTCGAAGTAGTATTGATAAAACATATCAAGATAACATTCAGGGCCAGAGACATAGTACAGCAAACAGAGCACTTTCTTTGTATGACTGACTCATATGAGCACTGAGCCAAAGGTAACCCCTAAGTACCACAGAGTGTGGCCTCCAACCCCTCCAAAAAAATTATAAAGTGAAAGGCAAAGGGAGAAAATAGACAAAATACAACAGATGTGTTGTGTCCAAAATGTATAACATACTTAATTCAAAGTACAAAGAGACATGAGCCTATAATAAAAATCAGAGTAGCAATGGATTGATTTTCAAAATTATGGTATAAACACTAAAACTTTGATATACAAAAACTAAAGAACTCAAAGAAATATAAGTAATCTAAAAAATCTATAAGTGACAAAATTACACTAAAACTGCATAATTCCAAATATGAAAGGGAAAATCTTAGAATCTGCAACTGAAAAATAACATGAATTATCAATTGAGAAACAAAGGTAATAAATACAATGTAATAATCAAAAACTATGAAAGCAAGATATCCAAATAAAGTGTTGAGATGATAAATGACAATTGAAGCAGAAGAATAGTGCCTACAAATCTGTGGAATGAAACTCTGTAAAAGTTACTATGAAAAATCACTTCTTATAGAGAAAAAAAAATATTTCCCACAAAATAATGTATCAGAGAAAAGTCATCATATACACATTTATATAAAATTTTATATCAAAAATAAGTATAGTAATTATAACAGAAGTATTATTAGGAAGTAGGTGGGAACTTCCAAGATGTTGGCAGTGTTCTCTCTAGGCTAGTGCTATTCATTGGTGTTTTCACTTTTTGGTGATTTGTTTCCATATTTATTAATTGTGATTGTTTCTGTAGGTTACATATACAGTAACTAAAAAAAATTAAGTATGAAAGTCATGTAAACAACCTAGCTAAATATTCCATCGAAAGAAATGATCTCTGCTTCCCTCACCAATATGTGTAAATAAATGCGATTGTGTAAATAAATAGAACCAACCCAAATAACAGCTGTTCTCCGGGTGTTGTTTCCCTAAACATCTTGTAGGATTAGTATCCATGCTGCCAATAAATTACCTTAAAGTCAATGACTCAGCATAAAGAACATTATAAAATTTACATAAAGCTGAGACTCTAATATCATACAATGTAATGTGTATTTTTCCAAAGAAATAACAATATTAGGTCTTTCCTTTAAAATATAACTATTTATTTACATAAATGTATCAAAGTTAGTTTGTTTACAGTTTTGCTAAATATAAGGTTTCATTTCCATCACTGTTCACCCATTTGTTAGTGAAGCCAGAGTTAAATAAGTTTTAGATATTGTTATTTTTCAATCACTGCTTTTTTGACATGTGTTTTAACTGAACAATCTATGCCATTCTAAAACTAAGTCACATAGCAACAATTTTAAAATAATTCAACTATACAATAAGCCTTTGAAAATGCAAATTAAAATGGTTAGTCATTAAGCCCCTTAAATCTCATAGTCATTCTCATTTTCCAACACTGAAGTTGGGTTTTGGTTTGTCCATATAATGCTTAATTTAAAATAATAAAACTTAGAGTGGCATTTGTTGATTTCAATGAATTCATATCTCTGTTTCTTTGATATCTTTTTCTACTTTGTGTTGAATTATTAGCATATGAATTCTGATTTATTCATGTGCAATAAACTCCATGATGATTCAGAGAAAAATTTATAAACTTAATCTGTTTGTGTAAAAAGTGTCAATGAATTTAATATTCCATCCTCATTTTAGAATGTTTTCACAAAACTGGAAAAGAAAACTGTCAATCACATTTCCCTAGCTTTACTTCCCATAGACTAAGTTTGTATTTCTGATTTAGTGTGCTTCAACTGCATATTAAAAGTGAGCTTATTTTAAAAAAAAATCCTAAAATGAATTATTCTGCTTGAATAGGCCAAGCTGTTCTAAACAACCTACTGCTGACAGTGCTTAACTGAAGTCAACAGAGAGAAGATAAGGCTTACTGGTATTGTTTGTTGAAATATTAATACCAATTCCTGCTGTAAAAATGATAAATACTTTAATAAAGATAGCTTGTTCCTCACCGAAGTTTTCAGTTCTCTATTCTATTTGTGCAGGAATATTCCCAGTAGACAGATTTAATCTCACAGAAGATATGGGTTACTAAAATGTGGCTATCTTATAAATATCCCCAAAGCTTTTAAAGTTAAACAGGCAAAAGATTTTAGCTACATTCCACATCTCTTTCAAATCCCACATATCTTTTTAAATTAGCAATTTAAGTATATTAATTAAGTTCAAAATATTGCCTCGTGATGAGTTGCTCTTATAAAGTCATTTCTACATCAACGGGGTTTTTTGTTTTAAATCTACTATTTGTCATTTTGCGGTTTTTACTTTCTGGTATTTTTATTTTTTTGAAAATACATTAAACTGGAGATCATGGAACAGCAGCATAAATTATGAAGGATTACAGAGATAATTGTTGAACTGAACTTGTATGGTAAAAACATTAGGTGCTAATTTGTTGGCAGAGTGGCTCTATGTCATGTGCTGTTTATATGCTGATAATAAAAACATTGTATGAGGCCACTGCCACTTCAATTTCATGAGGCTTTTATGTGACATGGCACATCAAATCTGCCAAGCACAAGACCATCTGGAAAAAGTACCACTGAGGAACGTGATTTTATCTGAAATAAAATAAAGTGGGCACATAGTACTTGTAATGAAATACAAAAGAAAACCACATATAAAACACTGTGCTGCATGTAAGAATGCACATCACCTTTTACACATGCAAGTTTACATATGTACATATATGCACAAATATATGTTTATAAACCTAGTAGCAATAAAATTTACTGTAAATCAACTATATTGATGCATAAAAATTTTGTATAATTATTGAAATTAATCTTTGAATTCATCGTGATTCCAAGTTACAGATTGATGGAAGAAAAATTAATCAGCATATGTAGTTAACAAATAAAAATAAATTAAGTAATTAAAATAAATAAATAAATATAAAAAAATAAATAAATAAAGTCAATGTGAAAACTAAAGTCTTTAGGTTCACTTCAGATCAAAATCAATTGCAAATGCATTGGAAACTTAAGCAAACCCAAGTATTATGAAGTCTACATAATCATTTCATTAAATATGAATAGAGCATTCCAATTAGCCTAAAAATATACTATATTAAATCTTTTCCCCAAATAAGTGATCTTTTCACTATATCCATATGTATGCCTTTTCTAGAAGTCATATAATTGGAATAACATAGTATATAGTTTTACTAATTACTTATTTTACTTGACAATATGCATTCATGCATTTAAGATTACTTCATATCTTTCATCTTTTACAAGACCTGATAAGGGTGTGTGTGGATGTGTGTGTGTGTCTGTGTGTGTGTGCATGCATGCGTGCACCCAATAATTTTTTCTCACTGGAATATACCAGTGTATTCAATCAACTGTTGAAAGGTCTTAAGTAAAATTAGAGAAAACATTATTATATAATACAGTAAGGATTTAGGTGTGGAAATTATCTAATAGGTTCTATTCTAAGACAGCTCTTCTCTATGTTAAGTGTATTTTACACTTAACTGTTTGAGTGTATTATATTTTCTAAAATATCAAATATTTTAGAAAGGAAATGGAATACTGATTATGTTATCTCAAATAGTAAGGCGATTAAAATACTACAGTCCATTTTTAGTTTTTTTTGCTTCTGTTTATAGGTTTTGAGGTGTCAAATTTTCCAAATTGTTCTGACTCAGAGAATGTTATTCATATTCTGAGGCATACAAAATATCAGGGTAGTTAAACTTTATTATAGCTCTGCTCAAGAGATTTTTGGTTGGGTATTTGTTTGATATTTCTGTAACAGCTCTCTAGTCAGCAACAAATGTCGAGTAGTTGTTGATTTCATTTCCTCACAGGCCAATGTATTTCTCTGCCTGACTTCTTCACAGAATAGAGGAAGACTAATTCTGATTTTAGTCAAGTCAGGTCTTTTAGACCATAAAGGGGAATCCCCCAAAGAATTCTCAGTATGAGAATGTTAAGTGTAGACATAAATTTTCAGGTTCTTGGTTAAATACCAAGGAATATGACTGTTGAAACAAATGTTAACAATATATGTGGGATTGTAAGGACCCAGAATCTACCGTCAGTATGTCAACTTTCCTTATCCCTTCTCTCTCTCTCTTTCTCTCTCTCTGTCTCTCTCTGTCTCTCTCTGTCTCCCCCCCCTCTTTCTCTTTCTCTCTTTGCCACTTAGTTCACATGATTAACAAACATGTTAATAATAGATCTTTAGGCATGTAAAGTTGCAACTCCAGTGGTTTTAGTATCATGACGTTTCGTGTTTTGGAAACCTTGATAGTGCCCATTTTTTTCTAGTGAAAATCACTGTATTATTCAACAAATATCCAATAAATAAGGCATTAAATTCAGTGTTACTAATTTCCAATCTGTAATTGATCCATTTTATAAAACTTTTGTGGTATACTTTTCTGTTATATCAAGTGATGCTAGCTGAAAGTTACATGAGTGAGTTTTGTGATTTTGATTATTGAGTACACAAAACTTACTGTTTTAAAAGGCTTAATTTTCTCACGATATACCTCCCCCCTTCCCCCTACCTCCCCAGCCCCCCACCCTGCATGTGTAACTGGTAAATTTCACTTTACTTTCACTTTACTTTGATTACAGTCAATATTTAAACAAGCAAACAAAAAAAAAGGCTTAATTTTCTGATAAACCATCAAGTGTCAGAATTTCCTCACTTAAAGGGTTGACAAACATGAGCAGTATCTTTTGGGGAGAAGAGTGAGAATGATCATCTCCAAACTTTAAATCCTGAAAATCCATTACCTTATAACCAATATGGCTTGAATCATCTCCATAATACAAGCACAATCCGTTGGCTTATACACGTTTTCCCATTTTAAAATTAAATTGTCATGTGTGAGTTAATATGGTATATAGAATTTCTAAGGCTGGGAAGTTTTAAATTTGTTTCATAATAGGATTAATATCCTATATTTCCCAGATTATGCTCTTCATGATATATTAAAACAATAAATTTTATGATGACATGGTACATGAGATCATGGGGACAGATGCAGTCTATGTGACTTTTCTGGGATTTAAAGCATTTATTTTCAGTGTTTCATAAACGAATTATTATGAAATTAAACTTCTTTCTCAAATTCTGCCTAAGAAGTAGAACTTAAGATTCAAATTATCTGAATAACACCATTTAATATATTGGTATTAATCCATTATATCATGAAACATTAAATTGATATTTTCACCCAAAACTTCACAGGATATTCATCAATATAGGTAATTGCAATTTGAAATATGTCTGCTTTTGAGGAAAAAATGCTGTAATTTATATAAAGTAAGATTTGTCATATTAGCTTGTGACATTATTTCAGCAAGTCTATTTCCATCCTGTTATTAACTCTTTAATTTTATAGGATTTATTGTCACAGTGATAATTAGGTAGAAATGGTAAAATTTCTATAGAATATTTTAAAAAGTACATTAGCTTATATAAGGTATGCTTTTGATAGAGCAATAGATCTTCATGAGAGAATGTTACTTCAATTTCCTAGGGTATTAAGGGGGAAAAGCATGATTACAAGGCAATAAAAAACTTCAATATACATACACTTTTATGGGATATTATATTCTTTATATTTCTTTGTAAATACTTTATGTTATCTAGTTATATATATATATATATATATATATATAAATGCCATGTTTGGCTTGAGAGTTATCACAAGGTACTAAGGCACTTGTCTTGATGAAGTGACCAAATTTTATCTTTGCCACTGAGTACGTGCCCTCAAGCACCTCTAAGGCATGATCCGTGTGAAAAGAGTCAAGAGTCCGCCCTTTTTTCTGCTGGTGAGTCCTCAAAATAAAACAATTAAAATAGCAAGTTATATTAAGATGACTCAATAATGGAAGCAGGATAGCATTTTTACTTTCCTATATAATATTTCAGCATATAATAAAAGCATGTTTCTTTAATATCAAAGATTGATATAATGAGGTACTAGAGAGAGAGAAAGTAGGATGGATATGTATAACATATGTGTTATATATATTTAATAATGATGGATATATATAACCTGTGTGTTATATATATTTAATAAAATTCAATATATGTATGTTTACATATAGATTAATAACTGGTGTTTCACTAGAAAACCAGGACATTTAATATATAAACTCAGAACAAGTATTGTGAATTCTTTTGCCAAGATGTGTTATTGGACGATACTTACTTCTTCTGGAGTTTCAACAACACAAAACAATATAGGGGTTTCATCAATGTTGAACGTCATTGTATTTTCCTTTACATGTCTACTAAAATATTTTAAAACTGAAATGCATGTAAAAGCAAATGATTTACATAATAGTATAGGTAGTTGGTGGACTAGATATACAAAAGTTTTGGATTAAGAAAATTCTAGTTTTCTTTGGTTGACTAACTGGTTGTGAAAACAACAGTTACTGCTAGTAGCTAATCAAAATCATGAGAGTGTGATCTTACTAGATAAAGATAATTGGCTTGGCAGGTTAAGGGCACCAGCTAATGGAAAATAGGAAAATGTGCAAGAGATTCCTGTATAGAGGAGAAAATGTATGAGTCAATAAGTAAAAAAGGGTGGATCAAATGTACTCAAGAATATGTTATTATAACAAATTTACTTATGAGAATAACCTCACCATAAAGAAGAATTGAATGCTGTTCAATTAAGAGAAAGTAACTGCAGAATCCATGACTTTGATAAGGCAAAATATGATTGAATGCAAAATAAAATGGTTCATTGAAATTTCTAAAAGATTTAGAGCTTCTTGTGGCTGAATACTTCTTTCTAAGTATTGATTAGAAACTAAAATTTCCATTCTTTCTTGAAATCTGTAAGCAAAATTCTATTGAAGATTGTTAAGTGAACAGACATAGTACAGTGAATAGACTTTTGCTTTGCATACAGTTAAGTTATTGGCACCACCTATGGTCTAATAAGTGCCAATAGGAGTGGTCCCTTAGCACAGACCCAGGAGTACATTCTAAGCAGAGCTGAGTCTTATCACCCTCTTCAATGGGAAGAAAAATTATGTCTTACTTATAGATATTTAAGTCACACAATGATATTTTAAAATAGCTATTAGTGACATTTATTTGAAACTAAGTTATCAGCTAGGAAAAAGATGACACCCTCGCTTTCAAAATTTATTTTTTCGTTCTCAGAAGACAAATATGCTTGTGTTAGAACCATTTGAGCTGTAACTCTATGTATTATGGCATTTGTTATATCTGAAGATCTCCTAAGTTGACCAAATGCAATACAAATATTCAAAAAACAGCATGCATATGTACACAAAAATAGTATATTCCTAGAAAAAAAATTTAAAGAAAACTATAGCTTAGCTTTCCTATAGTATGCAGTAAGTTATGTTAAAGCAAGTGGGATAGGGTCGTTAAGCGAATACTAGACTTTTACCATCCTCTTAAGTCACCCTTTTAAATCTGACTTTAAATTGTATAAGGAGAGTTATGAGACTGAGAAAGACACAGGAAAATCCAAGTCAATATGCAAGCAAATTGATCAATGTTTGAAAACTTGATGCATAATGATGTTTTCATGCTACTAAACACTTCCTTTTGCACAGAGATATGAACAGCTCTGTGTATTCATGGGGTGTAAAATAGAGCACACAAAGTAAAGGGTGACAACCAGTGTGAAAGTAGGTATTAAATACTGAGCCAAGAGAGAAGATACTGAACAATGCACATAAGGGCTATTGTGAAACCAATGCTCCTTGTTTGTAAGCTACTTTTGTTTGTTTTGTTCTGTTTTATTGCCTCCACATTGCTTAGATCTATATTTCTCACTGTAAGGAATTCCTTACAGCTATACATAACCACTTTCATCAATAAGATAATGAGTCAGAAAGAAACAAATTTAACAGTATATTTTACACCTCTGGTGATTGAGAGTCGATTATGAAACAGATGTTTTGCATTAAGGTAAATCGTAAAAATGTGATCTAACATAACCTCTAGGACTTTGCTGTGAAAACAACAGCAATTTATTTACCAACCAAGCATAGTCTAGGCAGTAGTCCAACAGCTGGCAAAGAAGTTATAGGCAAGAAGCAACAATCATATCCTCTAAACAATACTATTCCAATTTCTTCTAAATGTAAATTTATTTAGACAAAGTATCTTTACTTCTATATGTTAAATAGGGTAGACATTTGGAACCCTAAGAGGAACAAATGTTCTTCTAATCTCTATGTCAAACTCAAACTTTGGGCAGAGGCAGTTAGAATTCAAAAGTTACACATGGCTATAGAAGTGTTTGTGAAGTCCTCAGTGATCTATAAAAGCAAATGCAACAATAGATCAAGCAGAATCAAAGTTGCCTGAGAAATCTCAGTACAAGAAACAAGTCATTATAAGCTCTATTGAAAATCCCTTTGGCACAATGACTAGTCCTAAACCCAGATTGAAAATTTTAAAATAATTGACTCCAAGGGAGATGGGTGATCAGCTGTGTAGAAACTTTTATATAAAACTCTTGTAAAGGCAAATATATTTTACATGGAAATAATGGAATCTACTTAGTCTTTTTTAAAGGAAAAGATGTGCTTTTTAAGCTAATACAAAAATTGGAATTACATAATTTGTATTTCAAATAATAATAGGAGGTGCTGGAGACATAGTACAAGTAAGGTGCTATCTTGCATACTTCTGACCTGGATTTATTCTTGTCACTTTATATGGTTCCCTGAACACTGATAGTAGTGGTCCCTGAGCAAAAAATAAAAATGGGTGAGAACTAAATACAGCCAGGTATGGCTCCAAAACTAAACCCTTAAACAAACAAGAAAAAAATTAACTTGGAATACTGAATACTCAGTGAAAAAGACATATTGAATTAAAAATCCTACATTAAATTTGTATAAGATATACTAAATAAGAAACCCCCAGTAAACTGCAACGTGCAATTTGGTTTCCTCTATCTGAATACATTCTCATTTTTCTTTTTTTTTCTGTGCTGTAGATCCTTTATTGAATTTATTTTTTTTAATTTATTTTATTGAATCACCTTGTGGAAAGTTACAAGATTCTCAGGCTTATGTCTCAGTTATACAAAGTTCAAACACCTGTCCTTTCACCAGTGCCCATATTCCACCACCAAAAAGAAAAAAAAAAACAGTATATATCCCACGCCCCACACCCCAACTCCCAACCACCCCCCCTGCATAACTGAAAAATTCCACTTCCTTTTCTCTTTCTCTTTACCTTGATTACATTACATATTTCAACACAATACTCACTATTCTTGTTGAAGTTCCAACACAGAGCTCACTATTCTTGTTGGAATTTATCCCCCAAGAATATGGCCCTGCTTAAAAGTCCCATAAAATGGCGGACACCACACCTCTTCCTCCTGGAGGGAAGAAAAACCAAGGAAGAAGGATATTTCCTCCATTAGCCGCGTGGGGCAAAAGCTTAGTGAACAGTCTGGAAACATGGCTGCAAGCACTTGTTGGAACCCCAAGTCATATAGCTGGCTCTGGATCCTGCTCGTTCAGCAACAAAGCGGCTGTGCAAAGGCATCGCCACCCGGGTCAAATCTCAGCGGAGCTCGAGCCGGCACTGGTCCCGGCCTGAGACTACTCAGGCGGCCCCTCTCATTATTCTTATAGAATTTAAACTTTCATATATTATCTGCTTTACAAGGTAATCACCTGTCATGAGTTTTCTTTCCTGGTTAAATTAAAATAGTTTTAAATTTAAATGTTTGTGCATATATTTACCATCATCAATTGTCTTTGCATTATAAGCATTTACAGAGAAATATCACCTTTCTAAGTTTTTTTTGAAACTTGCAAATTGTTTCACTTTTTGAAAACAATAAAAACATCAAAAAGGCTGGAGCATAGTACAGCTGGTAAGGTGCTTACCTTGCTTGCACTTGACCCCATTTGTTCCCCGGCATCTTGTATGGTCTTTATTATCACGTCGGTTAATTCGTGAGTGCAGAGCCAGAAGTAAGCCCTCAGCATCATCGGGTCTGCACCTCTACCCCATCACCACCCCCCACTGCCTGCTCCCACAAATTAAACAAAGGCAACAAAATGAGTTTAGAGTGCAATATAACTTATCTTAGGAAAGGGAAATTTGGTCTCAAAGAAGTATGTTTGATGAGGCAGAATAAAAATATAATATTAATATTATAGGAAAATGATGGCAGAAGTTGACATACTCTGAAGGTATAGAACACTAAAAACCAGGTATAAAATTTGACACAAAACAGTTTAATTTTATTACACAAATAATTTATACACACACACACACACACATATATATATATATATATATATATATATAATTACTAAAGAGAATTCTCTGTAATGTCCATCCAAGTTGCTTACTTTTGGGAAGACATGTGCTTATTAATCTAAATGAATTTGGAGTCATTAGCGAGAAAAAATTGTTAAGATTGTCTATAGAATATAACTTTAATTTAAAACCACTGCAATTTGAATCCTATAACTAGCACCTTAATTAGATTCTGGCAAAAAAAACAATAAAAATGATTGATTAATTGAATTTTATATTCTTTTGTTTGTTTGTTTGGGGGCCACTACTTTCCAGAGAAAGCTTTACAAATTCATTCAGGTCACTTGTATGAATCAATTGTCATTCTATTGCTCATTGGTTTGCTCGAGCGGTGCCAGTAACATCTCCATTCATCTCTGTTGCGTGCTAGTGTAGCCTAATGGCGTCTGCTTGTTCCAGGAACACAAAGAGCCTAAAACCATTTGTTCAGGGACTTGATGAAAAAGTCTGACTATCTCATAGGTGGATGGCCAGGTGTTCAGTTGACAACCGTGGAATACAGTTGATAACAGCTTTAGTCCAGCAGTCATCGCCAAATTGCATATGTCCAGCCCATCTGATTTTCGATGCCTTGGCAAATGAGGCAGCATCCCTGATACTTGATCCTTGACGGAGGTCAGAACTCTAGATTCCTTCTCTCACTTGAGTGAAACTTGATCTCCAAGCATAGCTCTTTCTATTCTTCTTTGATGAGACATGGAAAGCATTCTCATCCTGTTTTCATAGCACCCAGGTCACTGAGGCATATGTTAGTGGAAGAAGAATGGTGGAGTAAAAAAAAGTTGTGCCTGGAGCTGGAGGTTTATCATCCTCTTAACAACTCTTTCAGTGCTCTTGAAGGTGTTCCATGCCACTCTCTTCTTCCTGCACAGTTCTGGGACCAAGTCATTTGCCATGTTGAGATCTCGACCCAGGTACACATAACTGCTGGATTTTGAGATGTTCATTCCAATGAGAGCAAATGGAACATCAGGAACTAGTCCATTTCTAATGAATATTGTCTTTGTGAGATTCAGCTGCAGTCTGAAGTGGGCTAGCATTTGCGCCGCTTGACTAATATTTGGTGTCATTAGAACGATGTTATCACTGAAGTGGAGGTGGTATAGTTGCTGGACATTTATCTTCACTCTCAATCCTTATTCCAGTCATCGCATGATGTTCTTTAGGGTAGTACTGAAGAGTTTTGGTGACATGGTATCACCCTGCTGAACCCGAACTCCTCTCTTTACGTCAATGATCACTTCCTTGTAGAATGGTGAAATACTCGTGGTGAATCTATAATACAGGTCACGAAGGAACCTGATGTATTGAGTTTGAATGCCCTATTTGGCTAGAGCTTTGATGACTTCTTCAGTCTCAACAGAATCAAAGGTCTTCTTTAAATCAATGAAAATTAGAAAGAGTGGCATCTTGAACTTTCACAAAAAATCAATGAGCTGATCAACATGAGGATATGGTCAATCGTGCTGAATCCTTTTCAGAACCCGCCTTGCTCTCATGGTTATCCTTCATCTACTGTTCTGCCTATTCTATTCAGCATGACTAGAGTGAACAATTTGTAGAACAGACAGATTGGGTAATAGTTGCCGATGATGTGGATGTCTCCCTCTTGTACAATAGGACAGTCCTGCTGGTTTTCCATTGGTATGGAACCTTGTATACAGACAGGTAGCGTGTGAAGAGCCGAGCCAGTGTATTGACGAGTACTGGTGGCAGATTCTTCAGGTATTTTGGTAGGACCTTGTTTGGACCGGGTGCTGTATGTTTCTTTACTGACAAAATGGTGTGTCAAATTCTGGAAGGGAGAACACTGGGAACGACATTTCCATCCTGCAGAATATGGTATGTGGGAAAGTAGACATGGCTATTGAAGAGATCCAAGTAAATAACCTTCTCCATTGTCCTTCTGGAATATGTACGTATCCATCAGAAAGGAGGAGGGCAGTCATCATGGACTTGTATTTGGTAAAGGACAGACGGGTGTTGCAAATACTTTTCCCAGATTCTGCCACATCAGTCAACACTGCTGCTCTTCTCTCTTTGAGGTCTTCCTTTATTGCTTCTCTGCACAACTTTGCGAGCTTGGATGTTAGCTTGTGATTGACTGAGGCTCGCGCCAGACCATGTTGGGAAATGAGCTGGATAGTTTCCAAAGACAGGCGTCTTTTTGTGGCTTTCTCACTCTCGGCATTCCCCATACATCCTGGAGGTGCTGAACCCGTTGATCGTATTCCTCATCGATGTCACTAATGATGGCATCTTCCCATATTGCCACTATAGTGCCACAGAGCTCACAGTTGGTGGTCTCTCTGGGAGTCTCTTCTTAAACTTTGCAGCTCTATCTCCCCACTCTGTGGAGTAGAATTTCACCTGAAGGAGATGGTGATCTGACCCTGTTTGGAATTTTGGGACAACAGAGACATCGGTTAGGCAAAACCTTTGATTGAATATGATGTGGTCAATTTTGTTGTGGAACTGTCCACCGGGTGACTCCCATGTCCAACGTTTAGATTCGGCCTTCTGGAACTTTGAGTTACCATGGATGGTCTTGGTCAACATGATGTACTCAGAAAGTCTCTCACCCTGTTCTTTCCAGTCTAGGTTGTGGGTCCTGGTGTGGAGTTCTTCGGGCGACCTTTTCAGTCCTATCTTGGTATTAAATCACCAACAATGAATTTATAGAAGTTGTGGTCTTCTTCAGAGAACTCCTCCAGCTCCATGTAGAACTTCTCAATTTCTTCTTTGTCGTAGTTGGATGTTGGTGTGTAGACAACAAATATAGAAACTGCCAGCAATGAGCCACATCTATTCAAATGTAAGTGTCCGATTTGGGTTGTTAGGCATTTGAACAAATCAGTGCTCATGGCCTTGGTCATGTTTATGAGGACACCAACACCACCAACACCTCTATAGTTGCAGTACAATGACCACAATCAAAGACATAATCAGTGAGCTTGAAGATGAGCTGCAGGAAGCATCCAGGCGATAAAAGAAGATAGAAAAAATCCTCAAAATATCTCAAAGGCTCGCAAGAGAACTATGGGATGAATTTAAGAGGAATAACATAAGAATCACTGGAATCCCAGAGGGACAGGGAGGCAACACAATGAAGTAGTAACAGCTAAACTCACCTGTGCTAAGTCCCCAGAACTGGAGAATGCAGGCATCCAGATGCAAAAAGCCTGGAGGGTACCAGCTAAAAGACACCCTAATAAAAGACCCCAAGACATATACTAATGAAAACGACTAAAACCATAGACAGAGATACAGTACTCTAAGTAGCAAGATCAAAGAAAAAAATTATATACAAATGAGAGTCCCTTAGATATACAGCAGACTTATCAGATGAATACTTCCAGGCCTGAAGACAGTGGTTAGATATAGTAAAAAACCTCAATGAAATGAGTGCCTCACCACAAATTCTTTCCTTCATTTATATTTGAAGGAAAAATACTCAGCCTCATGGATAAACGATAGCTCAGAACTTCATAATCTCAAAACCTACTTTAAAAGAGGGAATGAATGGGCAAATATAAGACAAGACAAACTCCACAAGCACAACACATTTCTACAGAAAGATACCACAAAAACTGATGACTATAATCTCTCAATAATAATGTTCTAAACATGCCATTAAGAGACAGAAAGTGATAAAATTGATTAAAAACTGTATCCAACATTCTGCTGACTACAAGAAACACACTTAAGCAGTCAGAGTAAACAGAGACTCAAAGTCAAAGACTCGAAAACAATTCTTCAATCAAACAACTCTTTCAAAAAGGCATAATAGTATGCAAAAACATAGATTTTAGGCTGAAAAAGGTTAGAAAGGACAGTGAAGACCCCCTTTTTTAAAAATCAAGGCATATATATATATATATATATATATATATATATATATCAGGAAGGAATTACACTTGGGAACTAAAGAAGGGCCAGTAAAATAGTTAAACAACTGTTAACAGACTTCAAGGAGAACATTGTTAGGAACATAATAGTAGTTGAAACTTCAACACCTTCTTGTCACCTCTTGATAAATCAACAAGACTAAAACTCAGTAAGGACATACTGGCATATGACATTTTATCTCAAAAATTTGAATACACATTATTCTTAAATGCATATGGAATATTCTCCAAGATAGATCACATGTTGGGCAACAAAATATTAGCACTCTCATTGTCGTCCCCATTGTTCATCGGTTTGCTTGATCGGGCACCAGTAAAGTCTCCATTGTGAGACTTGTTGCTACTGTTTTTGGCATATCTAATACACCAAGGGGAGCTTGCCAGGCATTCCGTGGAGGCAGAAACTCTCGGTAGCTTGCTGGGCTCTCTGAGAGGAGACAGAGGAATGGAACCAAGGTTGGCTGCGTGCAAGGCAAACGCCCTACCTGCTGTGCTATATCTCAATAAAAAGAATAAGACAGAAATTATATCAACTATCTTTTCAGACCACGATGAACTGAAAATAGAAATTAATGACACTAAGAAACTATGAATCAAATCAAATACCTGGAAATTCAACAGCTCACTGCTGAACAACCAACGGGTGAGAGAGGAAAACAAAGTAGAAACCAAAAAAAAAAAAAAAAACAAATGAGGGTGAAGACACGAGCTAACAGAACTTGTGGAACACAGATACTGCAGTTTTAAGATGGAAACTTGTAGCTTTTCAAGTGTTAATCAAGAAGGAAAAGAGGGCTCATATAAATAAATTAACTCCACAGCTTAAGATCTTAGAAAATGATCAACAAAAGGAGCCTAAGCTTGGCTAGATGAAGGAAATAATAAAACTTAGAGCAGAAATCAACTAGCTGGTATCATGAAAAACAACTCCAAAGATCAAAGAAATCAAGAGCTGTTTCTTGAAAAAATAAACACGACCAATAAACTATAAGCAAAACTCACAAAGAAAGAGAACCCTAATAAGCCGAATCAGAGATGAAAATAAAGATATTACCACAGATATTCAAAATATTATCAGAGATTGCTGAGAGTCTGTATGCTAGGAAACAAGAGTACCTAGAAGAAATGAGTAAACTTCTGTATTCCTATAACCTCTCAAGACTGAACCAAGAAAACATGAAACACCTGAACACACCTATCAATATTGAGGAAACTGAACTAGCAATCAAGCAAAGACCCATGTCCAGATGGATTCACTATTGAATTCTTTCAAACCCTCAAAGAGGACTTACTGCCAGTCCTTTTCAAACTTTTCGAGGAAATTGAAGAAACAGAAATACTCCAAAACAGGTTCTCTGAGGCGAATATCACCCTTATACTAAAGGTAGACAGAAATAGCACAAAAAAGAAAATTACAGGCCGATATCTCCAATGAACACAGATGCAAAAATAGGCAACAAAATACTAGCATATAGAATCCAATGACCCATCTACAAGATCATTCAGTATGACCATGTAGGAAAAATCCTAAAAGTGCAAGAATTATCTAACATTCACAAGTCAATCAACATTATACATCATATTAATAAAAACTAAACATTACATAATCATATTATTAATGAAGAGAGCTTTTGACAAGATTCAGCACCCATTCATTATAAAAACTTCTTGTTTTTTATTATTTTTTTAGTGAGTCACAGTGAGGATACAGTTACAGATTCACACCTTTTCATGCTTGTTTTTCCCTCATGCAATGTTCAAGAGCCCATCCCTCCACCACCCCACCCAGACTCTGTGGCAGGACATTCCAATTTGTTCTCTCTCTCCTTTTGGGTGTTATGGATTGCAACAGGGGCATTGAATGACCATCGTGTTCAGTCTCTAGTCTACTTTGAGCACGCATCTCCCTCACCGTGGAGGATCTCCAATCATATTTTACTTGGTGTTCCCTTCTCTATCTGGGATGACTTTCCAGCAACATGTGAGGCCTGCTTCCAAGCTATTGAGCCAACATCCTGGCATTATATACTACTATTCTTGGATGTAAGTCTCCTACTCTGTTATTTTATATTCCATAGATGAGTGCAATCTTTCTATGTCTGTCCCTCTCTTTCTGGTTCATTTCACTTAGCATGATACTTTCCATGTTGATCCACTTATATGCAAAGTTCATAACTTCATCTTTTCTAACAGCTGCATAGTATTCCATTGTATAGATGTACCAAGTTTCTTTAACCAGTCATCTGTTTACGAGCACTCAGGATTTTTCCAGATTCTGGCTATTGTAAACAGTGCCGCAATGAACATATAAGTGCAGATGTCATTTTGACTACACTTTTTGTTTCTCCAGGATATATTCCCAGAAGTGGTATTTCTGGATCAAATGGAAGCTCAATTTCTAATTTTTTGAATAGTGTCCATATTGTTTTCCAGAGGGGCTGGACCAGTCAGCATTTCCACCAGCAATGTAGAAAGGGCCCCTTTCTCTCCACATTCTCCCCAACAGCGGTTGGTTTTGTTCTTTTGGATGTGTGCCATTCTCTGTGGTGTGAGGTGGTATCTCATGGTTGTTTTTATCTGCATCTCCCTGATGATTAGTGATGCAGAGAATTTGTTCATGTACCTTTTAGCCATTCATATCTCTTTCTTGGAAAAGTTTCTGTTCATTTCTTTGGCCCATTTTCTGATGGGGTTGGATGTTTTCTTCTTGCAGAGTTCAACCAGTGCTTTGTATACTCTTGATATCAGTCCTTTATCAGATGGGTATTGGGGGAATATCCTTTCCCATTCTGTAGACTGCCTTTACATTCTGGTCCTTGTGTCTTTTGCTGTGCAGAAGCTTCTTAGTTTAATGTAGTCCCATTTGTTTAACTCTGTTTCTACTTGATTGCTTAGTTCCATGTCATCTTTGAAGATGCCTTTAGCTTCAATATCGTGAAGAGTTTTGCCGACCTTTTCTTTGATGTACTTTATAGATTGTAGTCTGATGTTGAGGTCTTTAATCCATTTTGATCTGATTTTTGTGCATGGTGTCAGGTCAAGGTCTAAACCCATTTTTTTGCATGTGGTTTTACAGTTATGCCTGCACCATTTGTTGAAGAGGCTTTCTTTGCTCCACTTCACATTTCTTGCCCCCTTATCAAAGATTAGAGGATCATACATTTGGGGTTGTGTGTTGGGATATTCAACTCATCCATTGGTCCGGGGCTCTGCCTTTGTTCCAGTATCATGCTGTTTTAATTTTTACCACTTTGTAATAAAGTTTAAGGTTGGGGAGGGTGATGCCTCCCATCATCTTTTTCCCAAGAATTGTTTTAGCTATCCGTGGGCGTTTATTGTTCCATATGAATTTCAAGATTGCTTGATCAATTTCTTTGAAGAATGTCATGGGTATCCTTATAGGGATCGAGTTGAATCTGTATAATACTTTGGGGAGTATTGCCATTTTCACAATGTTGATTCTCCCTATCCATGAAGAGGGGATATGTTTCCATTTCCTTACGTCCTCTTTTATTTCATGGAGTAGTATTTTGGTTTTCTTTGTAGAGGTCCTTTACTTCCTTGGTTAAGCTGATTCTGAGGTACTTGATTTTCTGGGCACGATTGTTAATGGGATTGTTTTTTCATGTCTCTTTCCTCATTGTTTGCATATAGGAAAGCCATGGACTTTGGAGTATTGATTTTCTAGCCTGCGTCTTTACTGTACAGGTCAATTAATTGTTTCTAAGAGTTTCTAGGTAGAACTTTTAGGCTTCTCTAGATATAGTATCATATCGTCTGCAAATAGTGAGAGTTTGATTTCTTCCTTTCCTATCTGAGTGCCCTTAATATATTTTTCTTGCCTAATGGCTGTTGCTAGTACTTCCAGTACTATATTGAAGAGAAGTGGTGAGAGTGGGCATCCTTGTCTTGTCCCCAATCTTAGAGGAAAGGCCATTAGTTTTTCGGCATTGATGATAATGCTTGCCATAGGTTCGTGGTACATGGCTTTGACAATCTTGAGGAAAGTCCCTTCTTTACCCATTTTGTCAAGAGTTTTCATCATAAATGGGTGCTGGATCTTGTCAAATGATTTCTTTCTTCATCTATTGATATGATCATATGGCTTTTATCTTTACTTTTGTTGATATGATGGATTATGTTGATTGATTTCCAAATGTTAAACCATCCTTCCATCCCCAGGATGAATCCCATTTGGTCATGGTGTATGATCTTTTTGATGAGTTGTTGGATCCTATTTGCTAGTATTTGGTTAAGGATCTTCGCATCGGTGTTCATCAGTGATATTGGTCTATAGTTTTCTTTGTTAATGGTGTCTTTGTTCGCTTTTGGTATTAGGGAGATATGTGATTCATTGAAACTGTTCGGGAGGGTTCCTGTCTTTTCAATTTCCTGGAAAAGCTTTAAGAGAACTGGCAACGAGTATTCTTTAAATGTTTGGAAGAATTCGCCAGTGAATTCATCTGGACCTGGGCTTTTGTTTTTGGGGAGAAATTTGATTACAGTTTCTATTTCCTTGCTAGTTATGGACCTATTCAGGTATTCCAAGTCTTCTTGGTTCACTCTTGGGAGATTGTAGGAATCAAGGAATCTTTCCATTTCTTTTAGGTTCTCTTGTTTTGTGGCATACAGACTTTCAAAGTAGTCTCTGATGTTCTTTTGAAACTTTTTGGTTTCTGTTGTGATGCCCCCCTTTTTATTTATTATTTGGTTTATTAAGGTTCTCTCTCTCTTTATTTGTGAGTCTTGCTACCAGTTTATCGATATTACTTATTTTCTCAAAGAACCAGCTCTTTGTTTCATTGATATTTCAGATTGTTTTTGGGTTTCCGTATCATTAATTTCTGCTCTAAGTTTTATTATTTCTTTCCTTCGATCTGGTTTGGGTTACTTTTCTGGTCCTCTTCTAAGATCTTGAGCTGCGAAGTCAAGCTATCTATATAGGCCCTTTCTTCCTTCCTAAGGAAAGCTTGCAAAGCTATAAATTTTCCCCTTAACACAGCTTTAGCTTCATCCCATCGGTTTTGGTAGCTTGTGTCTTCATTCTCATTTGTTTCTATGTATTTTTGATTTCCTCCTTGATTTCCCTCATGACCGACTCATTGTTCAACTGTGAGTTGTTTAATTTCCAGGTGTTAGATTTGTTTCTCTGTGTCTGTGTGTGATTTACTTCCATCTCCAGCGAATCATGGTCTGAAAAGACACTTGATACAATTTCTATCTTCCCGATTCTATTAAGGTATAGTTTGTGACTCAGAACGTGGTCTATTTTAGAAAATGTTCCATGTGTGCTGGAAAATAATGTGTATTCTTTTCAGGTGTATAGCCATGTATAGGTCTATTAGCCCTGGCTCCTCCATTTCTTCCTTCATATCCATTGTTTCCTTGCTGAGTGTTGTTCTTGTCAATCTATCCAGAGGTGATAGGGCAGTGTTGAAGTCTCCAACTACTATCGTGGTGCTAGTTATGCCCCCCTTAAATTCTGTTAGGAGTTATTTTAAGTATTTAGCTGGTCATTCATTAGGAACATATACATTTAAGAGTGTGATTTCTTCCTGTTGTACATATCCCTTGATGAATAGAAAATGACCTTCACTGTCCCTTCTGATCTTTTTCAGCCTGAAATCTATGTTGTCGGATACTAGTATGGCCACCCCAGCTCTTTTTTGAGGAAGTTGCTTGCAGGATTGTTTTCCATCCTTTGACTTTGAGTCTGTATTTGCTTTGACTGTTCAGATATGTTTCTTGTAGGCAGCAGAAAGTTGGCTTTAGTTTCTGAATCCATTTTGCCACTCTGTGCCTCTTGATTGGTGCCTTTAGACCGTTAATATTAAGGGAAATTATTGTCATGGGATTTTGTGCCATCTTTCTTAGGGTTTGTTGTTCTTATAGGGTTTTTCCTTGTCTTACAGTAGCCCTTTTAGTCCTTCTTTTAAGTTTGGTCTTGAATCTATGAAGTTCTTGAGTTGTTGTTTCTCCGTGAAATATTTTATGGTTCCTTCAAGTTTAACTGAGAGCTTAGCCGGGTAAAGTAGTCTTGGTAAGGCGTTCATTTCATTGATTTTTTCCACTATATCCCACCCTTGCCTTCAGGTTTGGAAGGTTTCTTCTGATAGGTCTACTGTGAATCTAAGGGGTGCTCCTTTGTATATGATTTCCTTCTTTGATCTTGCTGTTTGCAGTATTGTGTCTCTATCCACGGCATCCATCATTCTGACTATGATATGCCTTGGGGATTTTTTATTTGAGTCCCTTTTAGCTGTCAACCTTCAGACTCCTTGGATCTGGATGCCCACATTCTCTAGCTCTGGGAATTGCTTAGCAATGATGTCTTTAATTGTGCTTTTTTCATTGGGTTTGGTTCCTTTTGGTTCTGGTACTCCAATGATTCTTATGTTGTTTCTCTTGTGGTCATCCCCTAGGACTCTAGTTCGCTCTAGAGCCATTTTGAGAACTTTTGCCTATTTGCTGTTGTCTATATGCTTTCTGCAACTCATCTTCAAGCTCACTGTTTCTGTCCTTGGCTGTAGCCATTCTATTATTGAGGGTTCCTACCGAGTTTTTTATTTTATCTACCGATTCTTTTAATTGTGTCACTTCTGTTCATAGCTTTGAAATTTCTGCTCTCATTTCCTCCTGGATTATCTTTGTGGGCTGTTCCAAAGCTGCATCCATATTCTCCCTTAATTTATTGGATGTTCGTTCCATAGTTGCTTTGAGTTCGTGAACCATCTTCACAATTTCTGAATTTTCTCTGAATTCTTTATCTGAGAGAAGATTGTATTACTGGAAAGTCCCTGTTGAGGTTTCTGAGATCCTCTCTTCTATCTCTCCTGACAGAGGGAATTTTCGTTGTTTCTTCATGTTGTTATGGGCTTTACTGTCAGGCGCTCCACCTTAGCTTGTGAAGGGCCTCAATTGAAGACGTGGGGCTATGATCTCTTTAAAAAGGACTTTTTGTGCAGCTTGATGTGTTCACTGATAGTGTTTTTGAAATTATAATGGGATAGGCTAATTGATAATTAGCATATAGTGACTAAGATGAACAAGGTATTCTTCAGAGGAAAATGTTATACTGATTGTGACCAAAGCACGATGTATGGAATGGGAAAAATAACTGCAGCCACGAAAGCGGCCACCGCTCCAGAAAGAGGCCATGCCCCCTTTTGAGATCACGCCCCCTGATGAGGGGACATGCCCCTAACAACCTGTGTGAGGAGACCTGCGATACTCATGCACGCGCAGAGGGCTGAGGTGATGGCACTGCCCGTGTCCGGGAATCCCCAGGCAGCGGACGATGGGGAGGCAGGACTGGACAGGAGGGCTCATTATAAAAACTTTCAACAAAATGGAAGTTGAAGGAACTTTCCTCAATATAATCAAAGCCATTTTCCACAAGCCGACAGTAAGCATTGCTCTCTATGGAGAAAATTAAAACACCTCTGAGATGGCAGAGGTTGCCTACTCTTGCCACTTCTATTCTCTATAGTACTGTAAAAACTTGCCATGCAGTTTGGGTATAGAAAGATATAAGAGTCCAGAGTGGAAAGGAAGAATTAAAACTCTATTTGAATTTGACATGATACTGTAATTAGAAAATCCTATAGTCCCTACCAAAAAACATCTAGAAACAATAAGTTTGTATAGTGGAGTGAAAAATTGCAAAATCAATATATAAAAGTCCATGACTTTCCTATATGCAAATAATTAAAGAGAGAAAAGTGATGTTAAAAAAATACCACATTCATATTTGTGCCTCAGAAAATAAAATACCTCTGAATCAACTTAACTAAGGAGGTAAGGAACCTGTAAAAAGAAAACTACTAAATTCTATGTAAAGAAATCAAAAGAACATGAGGAAATGGAGACAAATCTCCTGCTCCTGGATTGTGTGAATTGACATTGTCAAAGTGGCAATACTCCCCAAAGCATTATACAGATTCAACACAATCCCTACAAGAATACCCATGCTATTTTTCAAAGAAATAGATCAACCACTCTTGAAGTTCATATGGGATAATAAACCCTCACAAATAGTTAAAGCAATCCTTTGGAGAAAGATGGGGGTCATCACCTTCCTCAACTTCAAACTGTACTACAAAGTAGTAGTAATTAAAGCATCGTATTTGAATTAAGACAGACCTGCAAACCAATGGAATTGAGTTGAATATGCTGACACACACCCTCAAATATGTGTTCATTTCATCTTAGATAAGGGAGCAAGAACTATGAAGTGGGGGAAGGAAAGCCTCTTTGCTCATCAAACTGGAGTTCATTAAAAAAAATGAACTCACACCTCTATCTAAAGCCATGCACAAAAGTCAGATTAAAATGAATCAATGATCTCAGTACCAGACCTGAATTCAGTAGGTACATGGTATAAAACATAGCTATAAACCTCCATGGTATTGAAGCTTTTTTAACTTGGGAGTTAATTGACTCCATTTTTTTTACTCCAAATATTTACTCCTGGGCATTCATCATATTTACTTGACTTAAGCTTCAGTTGCCCTTAGTTCCTAACACCCCTTAGTCCCAAAAGGGGTTCTTGGAGAAGGACATATATGGACTCAGGGCAAGACATAAGCTACCCTAACATTGAAAAGGGACAGACTAAGCTAAATAAGAAATAAAATAAGTGAAAACCATGTTCATAGAACAAACTGTCATGACCCAAAAAATGTAGTGACAGAATAAGGACACTGCTGGGGTTAGGAAAGATTTACCTGGCTTGAGGACTGTAGTTTATCTATAGTGAGATGTCCTAGGAAAAGCCACTCTTTAAGCTTAATATATATCTTACTATTTCCATAAAAATGACCAGAAATATTATTAAAAAGTTACCTTAAGATGACTGTTTAAATTGATTACTAGCTAACGAAAGGAGAAAGCAATACTCCCTTAGATGGAATTCGACTGTTGGGTGGATCTCCTAGCAGGAATCTAGAGTGCTAAGCCTCTAAATTATATTCTGTCCCTGGGTAAATCACCTAGAAGTACTTCCCTTGAAGGAAGGGCTTTGTATCTGTTCATTGTTTATAATAATATTCGACCACACCTATGTGGCTACCCCCAACCCTTCATGATTCTCAATAACTAATGCTGTGAGACTTGAATAAATGGCCACTGACTACCAACCAGCCTAGTGCACCTCATTCCTTCATTCATCGACTGTTGGGGACTGCTCAGGACCCTGAACGAAAGAGGACCCCGAAACCTTTACCCTGGACAAACCGGAAAATTCCATTACCAGCTTTGCATGACCTGAGGCAAAGGTGCCCTTGTGACAAAGGAAATAGCCAAACTCAAGAGGTAAAAGTAGCCCAGGGCAGTTAACTAAGAGACGCCATTAAGCCCCCCATTAAGTAGAATACCTTCCTCTACCTTGTGCATTCCTCCTGCCACATGCTCCTGCCAGATAAACCCTTGCCTTCCTCTCCCCACTATTTCTCAATCTACTCTTGAAGAATGTTGTAAGCCCACCTAATACACCCCGAACCTTTCCTTATTTGGTCTGAGAAGACACTTCCCTGATGATTGACAACTTATGTACCAACCCCCTGCTAAGAAAAGTATAAAGCCAGCGTGGCAGTTAATAAAGTTGCCCTTGATCGGCATGTGTCGTCTTGGGCCCCCTATTTATTATCCTCACTAGTTTTATTTCAGGTCGGAACCGCTCACAGAACCCACCCAATTAGGAGCGCTTTCCACTGTTGTCTCTCCGCGGGCCGGAGAGATCTCCAGGGGTATGCGCAATCGACTGTTGGCCTGATGGAGCATGGTGATCAGTACCAAATGCACCCGAGAACACCTGGAAAGGGACAGAAATGTACTCATCGATTTTTTAAGTCCACAAAGGTCATTGTTACTTCTCAATAATTTCATTATCCCTAATCTTAGATTGGTTTTTTTTTCCCCCTGAGTTAATCTTAAAATTTGCTACACACAAACACCAAGCACCAGCTCATTAAGAGTTCATGGAAAATGCCAGTGTTAAAATTCTATGAGAGAATATTTTCTGAAAAATTGAGAGGGATATACATTAGAAACAAATACTGAAAATTTTAGTTAAGTAATGTATCTCATATGATTCCTCAGAGCCAATAATAAACTCATGACTATTCTGAGTCAGCAAGAGATGGAAGCTGCTTATATTAGAAAAATAATGGCTGCTGCAATATGGTAGTGTGGAACAAGGAGCAATTATTACGACCATAAATTTGTAATTTAAATCATGTTGACCATTCATGTAAATAAAAGTTAACTAATGAGAGTAGCATCTTTAAATTTGTTTACTATGACCCAGTCTTCCAAAATTTGTGCCTCTGAATAATTTTATTTTTATACTCAGATTAAAAAATATTTTTCTTGCAAAAATATATGATATTTTTAAAAAATCTAATAGAATGCTTGAGCCTAGAGCCTAGAATGCTGGGCTACACTAGCACTCGATAGGGACAAATGGAGACATTACTGGCACCAGCTCGAGCAAATCGAAGATCAACGGGAAGACAAGTGATACAAGTGATACAAGTGAACAGAATGCTAAGCTTATAGTAATCATCACTTTCAAATAATCTCATGTTTATCTTTAAAAATCTATGAAATAGTGCCCAAAATTAGAGAGGGTATTGGGCAAATTGTCTTCCATAGAGGGAGATTGAGGACTAGAATGTGGGTGGTGGAAAATGTGCACTGGTGGAGGGATGGGTGTTCCAACATTGTATGGCTGAATCTCAAACATGAAAGCTTTGTAAGTCTATCTCACGGTGATACAATTAAAAAACAAATGTGGAGTTCATGCCCAATTCAACCAGCTTAATCAATGGCTGAACAAATAACAGTAGGCTTACATTATTAAAGATAAATAAATAACATATTAAAAAACTGAAAAAATCCAATAAGGTTAAAATATAATATATGTAATTGGTATTTTGGTAATTGGTAAAATGAAAATTTTAACAATATAATGTAAGTAATAGATATTTAGAACTTTATACATTATGAAAAATTTCATGAAAAAGCTAATAACTTGTCAAAATATTGTTCATAACTATTGGGAGAAATTTAAAATAATTAAAATTTCTGGTAAATGGATCAAATATTCCATATTTATTTGCTAAGGCTATATTAGTATCACATAACTAATATATTGATAGAAAGTACTTAAAATAACATTTTAAAATGCATCAGCAAATAATATATTGATAGATACTTTAGAGTGTACTAAATTCTTAGTTTAATTTGAATAAAGTATAATATAAACAAGTCTATTGCATGAAGTCATCTTAAATAGGTTTCAAACTGAAACTGTAAACTTCATATACTTTTTCTTAAAGGAAAATTGGTTATATCAAAGTAAGATACTTTACTAATTTTGGTGGAAAATTATACATTTGAAAGCATTTGAAGGCTATATTCTGCATGAAGCAAGATTTGAATTCACTGTTTTCAAAGATGATTTATCATCACCACCAAAGACTACACATATCGCATCACTGATGGATTTCATGTTGATAACAATATAAATATTATTTACTTATGTTATCATTTGGTTGTATTATTAACTGCACTTTCTGTATTCAAATGCTATTGTCACTAGTCTAAAGAATGAACTAACCTCCATTAAACAGTTACACCTGGAGAAACACATGATACATGAAATACTAAGGCTATCTTTGGAAAGCAACATTTTAGAGGCTTAAGAACAGAACTTTATTAAGTTGTGTGCAGCCTATGGCTCATGTGCTCAGATTTAAAGGTTAAGTAACTCAATAAATGAAGAGTGAAGAGGGTCATCATCATGATGTAGGCAAATTGGCAAAGTTTTTTTCTATTCCAAATTTTATTTTATTAAAGCATCATGAATTACAAAGTTATTCATAATTGAGTCTTTGACATACAATGTTCTATCTCAGAGGCTGGAGCAATAGCACAGCAGGTAGGGTGTTTGCCTTGCACGCGGCAGACCTGGCTTCGATTTCCAGCATCCCATATGGTCCCCTGAGCACTGCCAGGAGTAATTCCTGAGTGCAGACCCAGGAGTAACCCCTGTGCATTGCCATATCTGACCCAAAAACTAAAAAAAAAAATAACAAAAACAATGTTATATCTCACCAGGGTCAATTTCCAGCCACCAGTGTTCCCAGATTTTCCTGAACTACCTCCCCAAGCCCCAGCCTGCCATCTTGACAGGCATATTTTAAATCTGGATATTAAAGTTTGAATCTTGTGAATTTAGGTGATTAGCTGCATTCGACACACAAAATATGTCTATTTCTTTGCCATCAGAGATAAGGGAATTTAAATGGAAGTAGAGGGGAATGATTAAGTATTCATTATTAATATTCTCTATTAAATACATCATGAAAACATCAGTTTCTGAGAATGATGGCACAGGAATTTTAAAAGAAATGTGAGTGTCGTGAGAAAGTCAAATTTATACTTGTGTGTGTGTTTTTTTTTTTTTTTTTTGGCTTTTTGGGTCACACCTGGCGATGCTCAGGGCTGATTCCTGGGTCTTTACTCAAGAATCACTCCTGGCGGTGCTCTGGGGGACCATGTGGGATGCTGGGAATCGAACCCAGGTCGGCCCTCATGTAAGGCAAATGCCCTACCCACTTTAATATAACTCCAGCCCCAAATTTTTACTTGTTTTTAATCATAGTTTTTTTTCAAATTATCAATAAAGTTTGCTCCAATGTTTTTAGTTGTAGGTTTGTTCTTTTGTGAATGATACATAAATCAGTCACAATACAAATAAAAATGAATTACTTTAATACCATCTATTTTTAAAAAAACTATCTTTAATATTTTTGGTTTGGGGGTTACAGCCTACTGTGTTCAGGGCTTCTTTTGGGGCCTGTATTCAGGGATTACTCCTGGCAATGCTCAGGGGACCAAATGGGGTGTGGAGATTGCACATGTGTCAACCGCCTGCTCAGCAAGCACCCTACCCACTGCACTATCGATCTACTTGCTACACTATTTGCAGTGCCCTATCTGCTATACTATTTTAAATTCTCCTTTGAAAAGATTTTCTGAAATTCCTTCACTTTAATTCTCTGGCACTGAGAATGAGAAACAGATTTTCTGCTTTGTAATCATCTTCTTTTATCTTATTTTTATATTTCTTACTACTCGAATAAGAATTTGCTCATTTTCTAAATACTTCTGAAAAATTTCCTAGTTTCTGACAAATTAATTTCTGTTATTATCATGACAAGGAAGTGAATAATAGAATTGTTATCTTGAGATATGGAAATTCAAGTCTACAGCCTGTTAATGTGTTGCTATAAGTAAGTTGATCAGAAGTATTGCTAGGGAACTACTTTGATTTTTTAATTCCATGAAGTGGTTTTCTTGTGGTAATAAACAAAGTGATATATAATATGTAAATTCTAATCTAAGGCAAATTCTAATCTAAGACAAAATGCCTTAGGATAATGCAATAGTATTAAAACCTGAAGACCCCATCAGAGATAAACATGATCACTTATCTATACTGTAATGGTTCATTAAAATTTGGTTAGTTCTACTTTTTACTCTATATGTATAATTAGTGGTCAAAGCTTTATGTGACAACTTAAATTCCAACATTTTTCTTTTGGTCCCAAAGTGATATATAATATGCAATATTCATTTCACTTATTTTTATTTATTTATTTATTTGAGTCACCGTGAGATACATGGTGAAAAATCTGTTCATGAGCAGTTTTAAGTCATGCAATATTCCAACACCCATCCCTTCAAGGACCAGTGTACATTTCCTACCACCAACGACCACAGAATTCCCTCCCACGACTCCCCACTTTCCTCTGTCTCACTCTCTCTCTTTCCACCCCACACAGTCTCCTTTTGGGTATTATGATTTGCAATACAAATACTAAGAGGTTTTTATGTTTGTTTGTTTCTTTACCTATTTTTAGTTTCAGTTGTTATCTAGAGTGATTACTTCCAACTATCATTGTCATAATGGTTCCTTCTCTGTCCCAACTGCCTTCTCCCCCAGCACCTGAGATAAGTTCCTAAACATGGACCAATCCTCCTGGCTCTTGTTTCTACTGTCCTTGGATATGAGTCTCATAGTATTTTTTTATACCATAAAATATAAAATGATTGCATTCATTTGTAGGATGCAACATCTATTTTGATTCAAAAGAGGGTTTTGTTCACAATTCAGTACACAATTTCTTTTCTACTTTTGATATTATTTTTCCTGTATAATTTTACCACTGTATCAATTTTTCCTATTTATTTTCACTTTTATGCTCTATATGACAAAATGAAAAAATAGCCAATGTAGTATTTTTTAAATAACATTTATTTCATGACAAAACTGTCTTTAGTTTAGTTTCTCATATTCCCACTAATTGTGCCTAAAAGTTTCTTCTTATCTAGGTTTTTGTAAAGTTTGGATTGTGCTAAATATTTGTTGCGGATATAAAAACTTGTCAAGGATAGAGAGAGATATTATAGCAGTAGGACATTTGCCTTTCATAGGGCTGACAGGGTTCGATTCTGGCCTTGCATATGGTTCTACATGTCCCTTAAGGAGTGATCCCTGAGTGCAGAGCCAGGAATAAGCGTTGAGCACTGTTATCTGTGAGACTAAAGAGCAAAACCAAAAAATATCTGATTTTTCTACTTTAGCTTACAATCATCTGAAAATTATCAAAATCGAATATCTGCCCATATCTTATTACTTTTGTTTTCATGATTTGGTGCTATTTACATTTATTAATAAGCTTATGATCTATATTAGAATCCTTTGGCTACTCTTTTAAAAGAAATACTTTCTTCCTCATATTTTTAATTTCTTGCCATTATTATTTTGTGTTTGGAGTGGCTAATTTATATTTTAAAAAATACTTATTCAATTTTTAAATTTAAAAAACAATTTAAAAAACCCTTTAGTACGGTAACATACTCACTGAAGGCATATTGTAGAGATATATGGTTTTGAAATACACAAAAAGCTAAGCAACAGGTATTTTAAATAATTCATTCTGAAAATATCATTTCCATATGTCATATTAAATTTGTTAATAAAGTTTAATTACCTAGATATACCCAGTAATCATGATAAATCATCCTGTACATATGTTTCCTTATGATCATATCATACAATGTGCAAGTAACTTTAAAACTGAATTAGAAATATCACAATATTACATTCATATCATCTAAGTTAATGCACTTTTTCTTATTACATTTCTCACAATCTACTTTTATACACACCGCATATATTCAGAATTTGTAATATAAATATTAGATATTGAGCATCCAGACACCTTCCTTCCTTCCTTCCTTCCTTCCTTCCTTCCTTCCTTCCTTCCTTCCTTCCTTCCTTCCTTCCTTCCTTCCTTCCTTCCTCCTCCTCTACATCCTCCTCCTCTTCCTCCTCATTCTCTTCGTCCTCGTCCTCATCCTCATCCTCCTCTTCATCCTCCTCCTCATCCTCCTCCTCATCCCCCTCCTCCTCCTCCCCCTCCTCCTCCTCCTCCTTCTTCTTCCTCTTCTTTCTTCTTCTTCTTCTTCTTCTTCTTCTTCTTCTTCTTCTTCTTCTTCTTCTTCTTCTTCTTCTTCTTCTTCTTCTTCTTCTTCTTCTTCTTCTTCTTCTTCTTCTTCTTCTTCTTCTTCTTCTTCTTCTTCTTCTTCTTCTTCTTCTACTTCTTCTCTGCACTGTCTCTTTAGCCTCCATTAACTAACCTGATTTCTATACTGTGATTTTGTTAAATGAGTTATCAGTAATATTATTATCAATCAATATCTTAAATTTTGGAAAAACTATTTCTATTAATATGTGAATCACTATAATATAAAAAAGTAAAATTGTTTCACTGGAATTATTTTAGGTATTATAAAATTTTAACTTAAAGATAATTTACATAATATTTTATATATAAAAGTATAAATACAAATTATACTAATATTATTTCCATGATATATATAGTTTTTAAAAGTTAAATTAAGAATACTCAAACTTCTACTAGTTCTATATTATGTTTTGACAGTGAGGGTACAGAAAAGCATATTTCAAAATTAAATAATAGTATAAACTTTATTTATAGACATTATAAATATGGACACAAGTGAATCTTTTGTTCTGTTTTGTTTTGGGACCTTACTTGATAATGCTTAGGACATACTCCTGGTTCTGAGGTTAGTTTCACTCATGGAGGGCTCAGGGAAGCATATCTGGTGCTAAGGAGCAAACCTGGGTCATCTGTGTGTAAGACAAACTTCCTACCTACTGCACTATTTCTGTTACCCTAAGTTTTCTTTATATGTTATTTTCGATATACTGACATAAAAGTAAGAGACTCCTAAATAAAGCTATATTATAAACAAACACTGCAAGCATTAAGCATTGATATACAAATTACTGAATATAGAAATAAAATATCATGATCATTCAGAAATATTGTTTTTATCAGGAGAATTTTGATATAATTAAACAGACTTTAGTATATACAGTAATTAAAAATGTAGTGTGGGGACTCACCCCCCTCTAGTGAAGCCCATGTTCTCTCTTGAACACATGATTCTCTCTCTTTCTCTCCCATAATATCAATAAAATTTTTTTCAGTCAAAAGTATTTAGCTTCAATGAAACAAAAATTAATGGGGGTAGGGCTGGGGTCCAAAGTGCTACTCAGAATGACAGTGGGCCCCAAGGCTAAATGACCTTCAGTTATGCTTAAGGATCTAATGATGAGTCTGACTGGTTCCTGAAGTGCCCGGGATAACGGCTCTTTGCAGCAGTGCTGGAACTCTCCAGATACACACCAGATGTAGCTCAGGAGCCTCCCAGTGATCTTCAGGGGCCCAGGTCTTCTCAGGAAATGAATCCTATGCTGGTTCATGGTGGAGGTTCATACCTCCAAGTTCTTGAAAGATATTTTTTTTTAAATTTATTTATTTTTAATTAGAGAATCACCGTGAGGGTACAGTTACAGATTTATACAGTTTTCTGCTTATACTTCCCTCATACAAAGTTTGGGAACCCATCCCTTCACCAGTGCCCATTCTCCACCACCCGTAAAACCAGTGTCCCTCCCACCCTCCCCAATCCCATCTCCCCCCCACCCCACCCTGCCACTGTGGCAAGGCATTCCCTTCTGTTTTCTCTCTCTAATTAGCTGTTGTGGTTTGCAATAAAGGTGTTGAGTGGCCGCTGTGCTCAGTCTCTAGCCCTCATTCAGCCCGCAACTCCCTTCACCCACATGGCCTTCGACTACAATGTAGTTGGTGATCGCTTCTCTGAGTTGACCTTTCCCCGGAACGTGAGGCCAGCCTCGAAGCCATGGAGTCAACCTCCTGGTACTTATTTCTACAGTTCTTGGGTGTTAGTCTCCCACTCTGTTATTCTATATACCATAGATGAGTGCAATCTTTCTATGTCTGTCTCTCTCTTTCTGACTCATTTCACTCAGCATGAAACTTTTCATGCCCATCCACTTGACTACAAAATTCTTGACCTCCTTTTTTCTAACAGCTGCATAGTATTCCATTGTATAGATGTACCAAAGTTTCCTCAACCAGTCATCCGTTCTGGGGCATTCGGGTTTTTTCCAGATTCTGGCTATTGTAAACAGTGCTGCGATGAACATACATGTGCAGATGTTGTTTCGATTGTACTTTTTTGCCTCTCTGGGATATATTCCCAGCAGTGGTATTGCTGGGTCAAATGGGAATTCAATATCTAATTTTTTGAGAGTCGTCCAAATTGTTTTCCAGAAGGGCTGAACCAGTCGGCATTCCCACCAGCAGTGAAGAAGGGTCCCTTTCTCCCCACATCCTCTCCAACAGCGGTTGCTTTTGTTCTTTTGGATGTGTGCTAGTCTCTGTGGTGTGAGGTGGTATCTCAAAGTTGTTTTGATCTGCATCTCTCTGATGATTAGTGATGCAGAGCACTTTTTCGTGTGCCTTTTGGCCATTCGTATTTCTTCCTTGGTAAAGTTTCTGTTCATTTCTTCGCCCCATTTTTTGATGGGGTTGGATGTTTTCTTCTTGTAGAGTTCAACCAGTGCTTTATATACCATTGATATCAACCCCTTATCTGATGGGTATTGTGTAAATATCCTTTCCCATTCTGTGGATAGTCTTTGTATTCTGGTCACTGTATCTCTTGCGGTGCAGAAGCTTTTTAGTTTAATGCAGTCCCATTTGTTGATCTCTGTTTTTACTAGATTGCTTAGTTCCGTGTCACCTTTGAAGATACCTTTATCTTCAATATCGTGGAGGGTTTCGCCGACCTTGTCTTCAATGTACCTTATGGTTTGTGGTCTAATGTTGAGGTCTTTAATCCATTTTGATATGACTTTTGTGCATGGTGTCAGGTCAAGGTCTAAACCCATTTTTTTGCATGTGGTTGTCCAGTTGTGCCAGCACCATTTGTTAAAGAGGCTTTCCTTGCTCCACTTCACATCTCTTGCTCCCTTATCAAAGATTAGATGGTCATACATTTGGGGTTGTGTGTAGGGATATTCCACCCTGTTCCATTGGTCTACGGCTCTGCCTTTGTTCCAGTACCATGCTGTTTTAATTGTTACTGCTTTGTAGTAAAGTTTGAGGTTGGGGAGGGTGATGCCTCCCATCAACTTTTTCCCAAGAATTGTTTTAGCTATCCTTGGACGTTTGTTATTCCATATGAATTTTAGGATTGCTTGATCCATTTCTTTGAAGAATGTCATGGGTATACTTATAGGGATCGCATTGAATCTGTATAATGCTCTAGGGAGTATTGCCATTTTGACAACATTGATTCTCCCTATCCACGAGCAGGGTATATGTTTCCATTTCCTCATGTCCTCTTTGATTTCATGGAGTAGCGTTTTGTAGTTTTCTTTGTAAAGGTCTTTTACTTCCTTGGTTAAGCTGATTCCGAGGTACCTGATTTTCTGGGGCACGATTGTGAATGGGATTGCTTTTTTCATGTCCCTTTCCTCTGCCTCATTGTTTGCATATATGAAGGCCATGGATTTTTGGGTATTGATTTTGTAGCCTGCAACTTTACTGTATAAGTCTATTGTTTCTAAGAGTTTCTTAGTAGAGGTTTTAGGCTTCTCTAGATATAGTATCATGTCGTCTGCAAATAGTGAGAGTTTGATTTCTTCCCTTCCTATCTGGATGCCCTTAATCTCTTTTTCTTGTCTAATATCTATCGCAAGTACTTCCAGTACTATATTGAAGAGGAGTGGTGAGAGTGGGCATCCTTGTCTTGTGCCTGATCTCAGAGGAAAGGCCCTTAGTTTTTCCCCGTTGAGGATAATGCTTGCCGTAGGCTTGTGATAGATGGCTTCGACTATCTTGAGGAAAGTTCCTCCAAACCCCATTTTGGCGAGGGTTTTCATCATGAAAGGATGTTGGATCCTGTCAAATGCTTTCTCTGCATCTATTGATATGATCATATGGTTTTTATCTTTACTTTTGTTGATATGCTGGATTATGTTGATTGATTTCCGAATGTTAAACCATCCTTGCATCCCTGGGATGAATCCCACTTGGTCGTGATGTATGATCTTTTTGATGAGTTGTTGGATCCTATTTGCTAGTATTTTGTTGAGGATCTTCGCATCGGTGTTCATCAGGGAAATTGGTCTGTAATTTTCTTTCTTAGTGGTGTCTTTGTTTGCTTTTGGTATTAGGGAGATATGTGCTTCATAGAAACTGTTTGGGAGAGTTCCTGTTTTTTCAATTTCCTGGAAAAGTTTGAGGAAAACAGGCAATAGGTCTTCTTTAAATGTTTGGAAGAATTCGCCAGTGAAACCATCTGGGCCTGGGCTTTTGTTTTTGGGGAGGTTTTTGATTACCGTTTCAATTTCCTTAACATTGATGGGTCTATTCAGGTATTCCAGGTCTTCTTTCTTCAGTGTTGGGAGATTATAGGAATCAAGGAATCCATCCATTTCTTTTTGGTTCTCCTTTTTTGTGGCGTAAAGACTTTCAAAGTAGTCTCTAATGATCTTTTGAATCTCACTGGTTTCTGTTATGATGTCCCCCTTTTCATTTCTGATTCGATTTATTAGAGTTTTCTCTCTTTCTTTCTTTGTGAGACTTGCTAGCGGTTTATCAATCTTATTTATTTTCTCAAAGAACCAACTCTTTGTTTCATTGATCTTTCGGATTGTTTTTGTGGTTTCGATGTCATTAATTTCTGCTCTAATTTTTATTATTTCTTTCCTTCGGTCTGGTTTGGGGTCCTTTCTCTGGTCCTTTTCTAGGGTCTTGAGTCGTGAAGTCAAGCTATCTATGTGGATCCTTTCTTCCTTCCTGAGGAATGCTTGGAGAGCTATAAATTTTCCCCTTAACACGGCTTTAGCTGCGTCCCATAGGTTTTGGTAGCTCGTGTCTTCATTCTCATTTGTTTCTAAGTATCTTTTGATTTCTTCCTTGATTTCCTTCTTGACCCACTCATTGTTCAACATGGAATTGTTTAATTTCCAGGTGTTTGATTTGATTTTCCGTATTTGTGGGTGGTTAGCTTCTATCTTCAGCGCATCGTGGTCTGAAAAGATGGTTGATACAATTTCTATTTTTCCGATTCGATTGAGGTATGTTCTGGGGCCCAGTACATGGTCTATTTTTGAAAATGTTCCATGTGCACTGGAAAAGAATGTGTATTCTTTCTTTTTGGGGTGTAAGGCCCTGTATAGGTCTATTAGGCCTCTCTCTTCAATTTCTTCATTCAGAGTCAGTGTTTCCTTGTTGAGTTTTGTTCTTGTGGATCTATCTAGAGGTGATAAGGCCATATTGAAGTCTCCGACTACAATTGTGCTGTTAGTGATGTCCTCTTTGAAGTCTGTTAGGAGTCGTTTTAAATATTTAGCCGGTCGTTTGTTAGGAGCATATACGTTTAAGAGTGTGATTTCTTCCTGTTGTACATATCCCTTGATAAACAGAAAATGACCTTCGCTGTCCCTTTTGATCTTTTTCATCCTGAAATCTATGTTGTCGGATACCAGGATGGCCACTCCAGCTTTTTTAAGGGGGTTGTTTGCTTGGAGGATTGTTTTCCATCCTTTGACTTTGAGTCTATGTTTACTCTGTTTGTTCAGGTGTGTTTCTTGCAGGCAACAGAATGTTGGGTTTAATTTCCGGATCCATTTAGCCACTCTGTGTCTCTTGATAGGTGCATTTAGGCCATTGACATTGAGAGAGATTATTGTGATGTGGTTTTGTGTCATCTTTCTGTGGGATTTGTTGTTCTTATGGGGCTCCTCCTTGTCTTACAGTAGCCCCTTTAGACCTTCTTTCAAGATTGGTTTTGAGTCTATGAAGTTCCTGAGCTGTTGTTTATCCGAGAAATAGTGTATGGTTCCTTCGAGTTTGAGTGAGAGTTTAGCTGGATAAAGTATTCTTGGTGAGGCATTCATTTCGTTGAGTTTTTTCACTATGTCCCACCATTGTCTTCGGGCTCGGAGGGTTTCTTCTGACAGATCGGCCGTAAATCTGAGGGGCGCTCCTTTGTATGTGATTTCCCTCTTTGACCTTGCTACTTGTAGAATTGTGTCTCTATCTACAGCATCTGCCATTCTGACTATGATATGCCTTGGAGTCTTTTTATTTGGGTCTCTTTTTGCTGGCACTCTTCGGACTTCTTGTATCTGGACGCCTGCCTTGTCCAGCTCTGGGAATTTCTTAGTGATGATGTCTTTGACTATGTTTTTTTCATTGGGGTTACTTCCCTGTGGTTCTGGTACTCCAATGATTCTTATGTTATTCCTCTTGAAGTCATCCCCCAGGGCTCTGATTCGCTCTATAGCCATTTTGAGGTCTTTGGCCATTATTTGTTGCTGTCTGTAAGCTTTCTGCAGCTCATCCTCAAGCTCGCTGATTCTGTCTTCGGCTGTAGTCATTCTGCTGTTGAGGGCATCTAGTGAGATTTTTATTTCATCTACCGATTGCTTTATTTGTGAGACTTCCGTTCGAAGGTTTGAAATTTCTGCTCTCATTTCTTCCTGTATTTTCTTGGTAGACCGTTCCAGCGCTTGATTCATCTCCTCCCTTAATTTATTGGATGTCTGTTCCATAGTTGCTTGGAGTAGGTCGACTCTCCTCCATATTTCCTCTCTGAATTGTTTATCTGAGAGGTCGTAGATGTTGGGAGACTCTTTTGAGGTTTCTAGTATCTTTTCTTCTCCCTCTCTTGGTGGAGGGGATTTTCGCTGTTTCTTCATATTGTCACGGAAGTGCAGAGTTGGAACCTTGTAGTTATTTTTTCCTCTTCCTGCAAGATGGAGATTGGTCAGGATCCGACGGCGGCGGCGGAAAGGTGCCAGGCAGGGGCTTCAGGAGAAGCCCCGAGCCGCGGCGGGCAGGGGGCCTTGAAAGATATTTTTAAAATGCTTGTTTTACTGCTCCACTCTTTTACTACAAAAATCTGTTATTGGAAAAATAGTTAATAAATCTAAGGTGGGAGTCATATTTTTTAAGGAATTTGATACATATTTTTAAACTATAATTCAAAATATTTACACTAATTTATACTTCCATCAGCAAATATATGACTTTATTTTCTGACTCACAACACAGAATGTTATCATTGCCAAAATTAACCAAAAAAACAAATGCAAATGAATCTTATTGTCTATCAACATGTTGCTTATATTGGAAGCAATGAAAACACCCAGTGGGTGTTTTCCAGAACTAAATTAATTCTGGAACAGCATACATCAGATTATGCAAATTATACATACATAAACCATTCCATTCCACGATGTTTAGAAGTTAAAAACACATTCATCACAGCTGACCAGGAGTAGATCTAGCACTTCATATTGTCTCAGAGCACGTGAGAAGTCATTCCTGAGCACAAATCCAGGAATAGCTTTGTCACTGCCAGGTGAGGCCCAAACCCTTTACTCCCAAAATTTTTACCAATATAAAGTTTCAATACTATATGTTCTCATTTTCTTCACACAAACTTGCACACACACGTAATATAGATATAGATGTGTCTATTTCTTATTCACCTACATTTGGTGAATTTAAAACAATGTAATGGTGTATGCAGAGAGTCTCTTGACCGCGCATCTGGCTGTCTAACCCGTGGCCCCTCAGAAGGGATGAGCTCCAGCTTTCCTCCCCACTCTGAGCAGTGCTCCTGGTGGCCGAAGACCTCCATATCCTAGCCACAGCCATGCTCAAGGCCCCTCTCCACATGTTCAGATGAGCCTCACACATGAAGGTACAATCAGAGGAACCCATGTGTGTGAGACCCGGGGCTGAGACCTCCAAGTCTGCTCAGATCGGGACTTGGCCACTTCTGCCCAGATTTCCCATTTTGCAGTAGCTTAAAAATATTCAGTGACTTAAAAGCAAGCTCCTGGAAGCACGTGGCTGCTTTGCGGCCATGTGATATCTTATAGCCTAGTTCTCCCTCTGGGAGACACTGGCAAGCTACTGAGAGTTTCCTGCCCACATGGAAGAGCCTTGCACACTCCCCATGTTGTATTCATATGCCAAAACCAGTAGTAAGATGGGTCTCATTCCCCTGACTCTGAAAGAGTTTCCAGTGCGGCATCGTTGGGAAAGATGAGTAGAGAGAGGCCACTAAAACCTCAGGGCTAGGACAAATGGAGACATTACTGAGGCTGCTCGAGAAATTTACGATCAATGGGATGATGATGAATGGTGTATAAACAATAAAATGGAGGCTAATGAGAGGTGGTGATGGGTAAGATCAGTTTTTCAATTAAAACCATATAGTTCTAGCCTACTAATTATTTTCTGACATACATTTGATTTAATAAGGCTAAAATAGAAGCAAAAATAGAGAACTTTATAAATACAATATATAATATATATAATATAAGTGTATCATATTATGTATACCACATAAAATGCATTGAATTATATTAATAATGAAAAATCAATACAAGAATACCATTAAGCTTTTTTTTTTAATTTATTTATTTTTAATTAGAGAATCACCGTGAGGGTACAGTTACAGATTTATACACTTTTCTGCTTATACTTCCCTCATACAAAGTTTGGGAACCCATCCCTTCACCAGTGCCCATTCTCCACCACCCGTAAACCCAGTGTCCCTCCCACCCTCCCCAATCCCATCTCCCCCCCACCCCACCCTGCCACTGTGGCAAGGCATTCCCTTCTGTTTTCTCTCTCTAATTAGCTGTTGTGGTTTGCAATAAAGGTGTTGAGTGGCCGCTGTGCTCAGTCTCTAGCCCTCATTCAGCCCGCAACTCCCTTCACCCACATGGCCTTCGACTACAATGTAGTTGGTGATCGCTTCTCTGAGTTGACCTTTCCCCGGAACGTGAGGCCAGCCTCGAAGCCATGGAGTCAACCTCCTGGTACTTATTTCTACAGTTCTTGGGTGTTAGTCTCCCACTCTGTTATTCTATATACCATAGATGAGTGCAATCTTTCTATGTCTGTCTCTCTCTTTCTGACTCATTTCACTCAGCATGAAACTTTTCATGCCCATCCACTTGACTACAAAATTCTTGACCTCCTTTTTTCTAACAGCTGCATAGTATTCCATTGTATAGATGTACCAAAGTTTCCTCAACCAGTCATCCGTTCTGGGGCATTCGGGTTTTTTCCAGATTCTGGCTATTGTAAACAGTGCTGCGATGAACATACATGTGCAGATGTTGTTTCGATTGTACTTTTTTGCCTCTCTGGGATATATTCCCAGCAGTGGTATTGCTGGGTCAAATGGGAATTCAATATCTAATTTTTTGAGAGTCGTCCAAATTGTTTTCCAGAAGGGCTGAACCAGTCGGCATTCCCACCAGCAGTGAAGAAGGGTCCCTTTCTCCCCACATCCTCTCCAACAGCGGTTGCTTTTGTTCTTTTGGATGTGTGCTAGTCTCTGTGGTGTGAGGTGGTATCTCAAAGTTGTTTTGATCTGCATCTCTCTGATGATTAGTGATGCAGAGCACTTTTTCGTGTGCCTTTTGGCCATTCGTATTTCTTCCTTGGTAAAGTTTCTGTTCATTTCTTCGCCCCATTTTTTGATGGGGTTGGATGTTTTCTTCTTGTAGAGTTCAACCAGTGCTTTATATACCATTGATATCAACCCCTTATCTGATGGGTATTGTGTAAATATCCTTTCCCATTCTGTGGATAGTCTTTGTATTCTGGTCACTGTATCTCTTGCGGTGCAGAAGCTTTTTAGTTTAATGTAGTCCCATTTGTTGATCTCTGTTTTTACTAGATTGCTTAGTTCCGTGTCACCTTTGAAGATACCTTTATCTTCAATATCGTGGAGGGTTTCGCCGACCTTGTCTTCAATGTACCTTATGGTTTGTGGTCTAATGTTGAGGTCTTTAATCCATTTTGATCTGACTTTTGTGCATGGTGTCAGGTCAAGGTCTAAACCCATTTTTTTGCATGTGGTTGTCCAGTTGTGCCAGCACCATTTGTTAAAGAGGCTTTCCTTGCTCCACTTCACATCTCTTGCTCCCTTATCAAAGATTAGATGGTCATACATTTGGGGTTGTGTGTAGGGATATTCCACCCTGTTCCATTGGTCTACGGCTCTGCCTTTGTTCCAGTACCATGCTGTTTTAATTGTTACTGCTTTGTAGTAAAGTTTGAGGTTGGGGAGGGTGATGCCTCCCATCCTCTTTTTCCCAAGAATTGTTTTAGCTATCCTTGGACGTTTGTTATTCCATATGAATTTTAGGATTGCTTGATCCATTTCTTTGAAGAATGTCATGGGTATATTTATAGGGATCGCATTGAATCTGTATAATGCTTTAGGGAGTATTGCCATTTTGACAACATTGATTCTCCCTATCCACGAGCAGGGTATATGTTTCCATTTCCTCATGTCCTCTTTGATTTCATGGAGTAGCGTTATGTAGTTTTCTTTGTAAAGGTCTTTTACTTCCTTGGTTAAGCTGATTCCGAGGTACCTGATTTTCTGGGGCACGATTGTGAATGGGATTGCTTTTTTCATGTCCCTTTCCTCTGCCTCATTGTTTGCATATATGAAGGCCATGGATTTTTGGGTATTGATTTTGTAGCCTGCAACTTTACTGTATAAGTCTATTGTTTCTAAGAGTTTCTTAGTAGAGGTTTTAGGCTTCTCTAGATATAGTATCATGTCGTCTGCAAATAGTGAGAGTTTGATTTCTTCCCTTCCTATCTGGATGCCCTTAATCTCTTTTTCTTGTCTAATATCTATCGCAAGTACTTCCAGTACTATATTGAAGAGGAGTGGTGAGAGTGGGCATCCTTGTCTTGTGCCTGATCTCAGAGGAAAGGCCCTTAGTTTTTCCCCGTTGAGGATAATGCTTGCTGTAGGCTTGTGATAGATGGCTTCGACTATCTTGAGGAAAGTTCCTCCAAACCCCATTTTGGCGAGGGTTTTCATCATGAAAGGATGTTGGATCTTGTCAAATGCTTTCTCTGCATCTATTGATATGATCATATGGTTTTTGTCTTTACTTTTGTTGATATGCTGGATTATGTTGATTGATTTCCGAATGTTAAACCATCCTTGCATCCCTGGGATGAATCCCACTTGGTCGTGATGTATGATCTTTTTGATGAGTTGTTGGATCCTATTTGCTAGTATTTTGTTGAGGATCTTCGCATCGGTGTTCATCAGGGAAATTGGTCTGTAGTTTTCTTTCTTAGTGGTGTCTTTGTTTGCTTTTGGTATTAGGGAGATATGTGCTTCATAGAAACTTTTTGGGAGAGTTCCTGTTTTTTCAATTTCCTGGAAAAGTTTGAGGAAAACAGGCAATAGGTCTTCTTTAAATGTTTGGAAGAATTCGCCAGTGGGAAAAAATATGGAACGCTTCACGAATTTGCGTGTCATCCTTGCGCAGGGGCCATGCTAATCTTCTCTGTATTGTTCCAATTTTAGTATATGTGCTGCCGAAGCGAGCACACCATTAAGCTTTTAATCACTGCTGAAAAATTCTTGCCCTGGAACAAAAGTGTTGTGAATGGTAGCAAAAATCTGAAGTTGACTAAATTAAAATTTTGAAGAATGGACTACTCATGATGGACTTCATTGTTCAAGCAAATATATTAAATATTTGTATAAGTCACATAATTCCCATATACATATAACTGAAATATTATCAATCCATTAGCGCTGTAGAATAAGATGATTCTGATTCACAGGGCAACATCTGGGGTTTGGAGGAGTCCAGATTGGTCTTGGCTACGGAACTCAGTTTTGGAGATGTTAGCAAAGGCACTGCTGTCACTGAGATAAAAGGTCAAGATATTCTCTCAGGCCACTTTACACTCGATATGAAAGTCCCAGTTTTATAAGATCCCCCAGAACAAGAGTACAAAATTATTGAGCTAGACACTAAACTAGTGGGGATTTTTGATCAGCTCTTGTTTGCTTTTGATATATTACTTTTATATATACAAACGGATTTATAACCCCAACCAGAGTCCTATCTGTGCAGATACACTCAAAAGCACCAATGCATTTTCAAAACACTCAAAAGCACCAATGCATTTTCAACCTCCACCTAACTAAAAGAAAAACATACTGTCTTCTACCATTATATGAAAGCCAATTTGCTTATGAAATGTATGGAAAAAAATATCAATTTCAATTAATCTATATAAATAATTTTAAGGAACAGTCTATCAGAATAACTTTCAAAGTTAAAAAAATACCAAATAACATGAAAATACCATTCAAATAAATAGAAAAAATCATGAATGATATGCTATGCACACAATTATGCAAAATACTTCCTGAGGATGATGTTCGGCTCAGTGAATAAAAAACATTCAGGGGCCGGAGCGATAGCACAGTGGGTAGGGCGTTTGCCTTGCACACGGCCGACCCGGGTTTGATCCCCGGCATCCCATATGGTCCCCCAAGCACTGCCAGGAGTAATTCCTGAGTGCAAAGCCAGGAGTAACTCCTGAGCATCTCTGGGTGTGACCCAAAAGGCAAAAAAAAAAAAAAAAATTGGCTGAGGCTTGTAAGATAAAGCCTTGCGCTCTCTGAATTCTTGGGGTTGGAGTGATAGCACAGTGGGTTGGGCGTTTGCCTTGCACACGGCCGACCGGGGTTCAATCCCCAGCATCCCATATGGTCCCCTGAGCACCGCCAGGGGTAATTTCTGAGTGCATGAGCCAGGAATGACCCCTGTGCATTGCTGGGTGTGACCCAAAAAGCAAAAAAAAAAAAAACACAAAAAAACATTCACCGCTGCAAGCCCAAATGCACTACTTCTAATGGTAGATTCATAGCAGCTGAAAAATAAATATCATTTTGTTTTTCATCTTTCATATAAAAGTGAAAATGTTTTTCGGATTTCTTTTGATAAGAAGATACAGGTACAAATTTACATCTTTCAAAATAATGAAGTAGACTAAATGAAATTTTGTAAAATATGATCTAACTATGATGGGCTTTGGTGTTTAAACATATATACTAAATGTTTGTAAAAGTCACATTAATCCCATATTTTTAGAGCTAAATAGTTCTATATTGGACATTTGGGACTGCTATAACAAATTAGTATGTTCAAATTGGTAGTTTTAGGCATAGTCTAGGGTCAGGCTTAGTATAAGATTATCATTCAGATTAGAGTGAGGAATAAGGTATATGTAGGAATTAGGTATCACACTCTGTGAAAAGTTTTTAATGCTTGTAAAGCATTGTGCCACTATTAAATATAGAGTAATTTGTATGTTTAGACCCAGATTAGAGTCAGGGTTAGTATAGGGTTAAGATTAGTCTAAGGATTAGGTTTAAGGCTAGTTTAGGTTTAGGATTCTGTAGATGTTAGGTTTGACTGTGGTTAAAGTTAGGAATGAAAGTAAAGTATAAATTGATAGAGTATAAAGTAAAGATAAAGTATAGAGCTAGGGTTAAAGTGAGGTTTGTGTACATACTTTGTGTTAGATTTGGAAATTTTTAGATCAAAATGAAAGTAATGTGTAGGATGGTTATTAAATATAAGTAATTTAAATAAACTAGGTTAAGGTTTAGTATATGGTTAGAATTAGGGTTAGTGTCAGAATTCTGTAGAGATTAGTGTTAGGTGTGACTGTGTTAAAAATTAAAATTGAAAGGAAAGTCTATGGTTGTTGTTAAATTGTGTTTGGTAGATTTCAGAAGGTTGGGGTCAGGGTGAGACTAGAGTTAGGGTTAAGATTAGGAGTAGGGTAATACCTAGCGGGTTTAATTTAAGTGTGTATAGGCACTAGGTGGTAGGTTTAACAGTGTTTAAAGATAAAAAATGTAGAGTTCAACCAGTGCTTTATATACCATTGATATCAACCCCTTATCTGATGGGTATTGTGTAAATATCCTTTCCCATTCTGTGGATAGTCTTTGTATTCTGGTCACTGTATCTCTTGCGGTGCAGAAGCTTTTTAGTTTAATGTAGTCCCATTTGTTGATCTCTGTTTTTACTAGATTGCTTAGTTCCGCGTCACCTTTGAAGATACCTTTATCTTCAATATCGTGGAGGGTTTCGCCGACCTTGTCTTCAATGTACCTTATGGTTTGTGGTCTAATGTTGAGGTATTTAATCCATTTTGATATGACTTTTGTGCATGGTGTCAGGTCAAGGTCTAAACCCATTTTTTTGCATGTGGTTGTCCAGTTGTGCCAGCACCATTTGCACATGAAAAAGTGCTCTGCATCACTAATCATCAGAGAGATGCAGATCAAAACAACCATGAGATACCACCTCACACCACAGAGACTAGCACACATCCAAAAGAACAAAAGCAACCGCTGTTGGAGAGGATGTGGGGAGAAAGGGACCCTTCTTCACTGCTGGTGGGAATGCCGACTGGTTCAGCCCTTCTGGAAAACAATTTGGACGACTCTCAAAAAATTAGATATTGAATTCCCATTTGACCCAGCAATACCACTGCTGGGAATATATCCCAGAGAGGCAAAAAAGTACAATCGAAACAACATCTGCACATGTATGTTCATCGCAGCACTGTTTACAATAGCCAGAATCTGGAAAAAACCCGAATGCCCCAGAACGGATGACTGGTTGAGGAAACTTTGGTACATCTATACAATGGAATACTATGCAGCTGTTAGAAAAAAGGAGGTCAAGAATTTTGTAGTCAAGTGGATGGGCATGAAAAGTTTCATGCTGAGTGAAATGAGTCAGAAAGAGAGAGACAGACATAGAAAGATTGCACTCATCTATGGTATATAGAATAACAGAGTGGGAGACTAACACCCAAGAACTGTAGAAATAAGTACCAGGAGGTTGACTCCATGGCTTCGAGGCTGGCCTCACGTTCCGGGGAAAGGTCAACTCAGAGAAGCGATCACCAACTACATTGTAGTCGAAGGCCATGTGGGTGAAGGGAGTTGCGGGCTGAATGAGGGCTAGAGACTGAGCACAGCGGCCACTCAACACCTTTATTGCAAACCACAACAGCTAATTAGAGAGAGAAAACAGAAGGGAATGCCTTGCCACAGTGGCAGGGTGGGGTGGGGGGGAGATGGGATTGGGGAGGGTGGGAGGGACACTGGGTTTACGGGTGGTGGAGAATGGGCACTGGTGAAGGGATGGGTTCCCAAACTTTGTATGAGGGAAGTATTAGCACAAAAGTGTATAAATCTGTAACTGTACCCTCACGGTGATTCTCTAATTAAAAATAAATAAATTTAAAAAAAAATAAAAAAAATGAGCATATCAAAGAAAAATAATAAATAAAGATAAAAAATGAAAGTAAAGCATAAGGCTATTATTAAATTTTGGCTAACAGGTCAAATTTGTTATAGGCTAGGTCTAGGATGAGATTAGGGTTAGAGTGATAGAGTGATAGAGGATATGTAGAAGTTAAGAGTTATATCTAGATTTGTTTAAAGTTCAAAACAAAAGTATAGAACAGGGTGGTTTTTCAACTTAGACTAATTGGAATATTTAGGCATAGGCTAGGTGAAGGTTAGTAAAGGGTTATGATTGTTAAGATTAGGGTCAAGCATTAGGGTTAGAAACACATAGGGATTAAGGGTTAGGTCTGGCTATGTTTCAGTTTAAAAATAAAAACAAAACATAAAGTGACTGTTTGAATGAAAGCTAATATGTCGAGTCAAACGTAGACTAGGGTCAGAGTTAATATAGTGTTAGTATTGAGATTAGGATAAAAATGACGTTAAGAGTTTGGTTTGTAAATGGGTTTTTTGGTAATTTTTTTCTGTTTTCATAATTAAGGCTAGTAGTTAAGTATACTGTGATTATTAAATTCTGTCTAATTTTAAATTTAAACCCTAGTAAGGGTCAACTTAATCTTAGGCTCATGTTAGGATTATTTTAGGGACAAAGTTAGGGTTTGGATGGTGTAGGGGTTAGGTGTTAGGTTAGGTTTGGTTGTTTTTAAAGTTAAAAATAAAGGTAAAATATTGGACAATTATTATTTTTTTTTGTATTTTAAGCTAAGCTAATGTCCTATTTAATATCCACTAGGCTAATGTTAGGGTTTGAGCTAGGTTGTGATTAGGGTTTGTGTAGGGGTTAGGTGTTTGATTTCACTATGTTAAAATTTCAAAACGCAAGTTAAATATTTGAGATTATAAAATTTAGGCTAATGATAAATTTAATCCTGTTCTAGGTAAGGGGTAGCAAAGGGTTAGGCTAAGTATAAGGATTAGGTGTAGGGCTTTTGTTTTATTTCTAGAGATAGAAAGCAATACAAAATCAATATACAAAAACAATCAATATGAAATTTGTTAGTGTTATTGTCAGTGCTACAGTCAGATTGATTTCTTTTAGTTTTTGACAAAGCCAACTTAAAAACCTCTAAGTCATTGCTCAAATTCTTATACTGGATGAAATTTTTACCAAATATGTGAAAATTGTTAGTTTGTGGAATCTGTCCCTTCTTTATTTTCAGATGTAGTAGTGAACTGCAATAAACTGAAAATGATCACATCTAAATTTATTTTAGTTCAGGCATGTTCTAAGAAACACCCTGGAAGCAACTACTTTTTCATGGTATAATAACTTTTTTTCTCAGTGTAATCAATTGGCATCCATTGTCTAATCCCTTGTGATCTGATTTGTTTTTCTAGAAAGTATGTTGTTTTTTTATCCTTTGATAAAGTTTTCTCTAAAAATATGCCTGAACCTGTGGATTTAAACAGAAAGTTGATTAGTTATCTTTATACTCAACTCATAATTAAAAATATAAGCAGGTATTTATTGCATTTTGTTACATTCTAGAACATTTTCTCTATGAAATAAAAGAATAAAAATATTTATTCATTTTTTCATGAAGAGAAATATACAATGAAATTAAGAAATAACTGTGCATAGTATGAAGTTCTGGCATATAGGAAATTGATATCTGTATTTTGGGAATGAGGTAAAGGTGGAATATCTGCAAATGTTAATTGAGATTTTGATGGGTGAATATGATATTGGAGAATGATTAGCACATTGCCTGCTGTCCAAGCAGAATGAGACATCCCACGCAGATAACATCTTATGCATCAAATCCAACAACAATGACTGTTTGTTCAGGAATAACATGTTATTTAGCATTGCTTTTATTACTATACTATCCTCACTTCCTGTCCCAATGAAATGATTTCTTCATAGATAAAAGAGGAGTTATGTTTTAATTTTTGTTCTTTATCTTGAAAGTGGGAGTCAATTTCTACTCTGGCAGATACAAAGTTACATATTCACATTACACAGTTTATCCTTTCTTTTAACTATATTAAGCAAAGCACATTCTTTAGAACTCCCATAATTAGATGGTGGTTAAATAGGCCCAAAAGGAATTATAAATTGGATTCAGAATTAAAACCTGCAAACACCTCAGGGCTTAGGGTATTGAGACTATAAAGAATGTTACCCTTATCTTCTCTCTAGAGCATACAAAAAGCAGAAGACAAGTAGAATAAATTCTTAATTATCAACCTTTCTTTATATTTTCAAATATAGTGAAGTATGACTTAGAACAAGCCACAGGGAAATTATTGAATATGCTGGTCCCCCAAATTCACAACTTCCCATGAAAAATCAAATTTACCTAATAAATATAAGCCCCTTACCATGACTGTCCAGCCAAGGTGGTTCTATAGGTCTTGAGTCCATTAGTCTCTACATTGCAGGGTTGTTGTTGATAAAGAAATCTTTGCACTTTACCTTGCATCTTCATTGATTAACTAAATCGAGCAGAAGTGGAAATGAACCTCCATGGTTGCACTGCAATTGATTTACCACATTAAAATGAATCTCTTATTACAGGAAAGTCTAATGCAATGATATGAGTTTTTTTTTTTTTGTATAAATAGACTCATCATCTGTATCACTTGTTCTCCAGTTGCTCATTAATTTGCTCGAGTAGGCACGAGTAACATCTCCATTCATTCCTGTCGCCTTAAGGGTCAGGGGAATGAAGCCCATCATTGTTACTGTTTTTGGCATATCGAATACGCCATGGATAACTTGCCAGGCTGTGCCATGCAAGATTCTGCATCACTCTCTTCCTGGAGCTCTGTTCTATAGTCTCTGGATCTTGGCCATGGATGAGATTATATGGCGCCAGGGGCAGTTTGTGGGTGTGACTGCCAAGCTACTGGCAAATTGCGGATCTGGGTAGAGGAGGCCCAGTCCCGATCCGAGCAGGCCTGGGCATCTCAGTTCTAGGTCCCACACACCTGGGTTCTTCTGCTGGTTCCTTCATGCATGAATCTCTTCCGAGCATGTGGAGAGTGGCCTTGAGCAAGGGAGTGGCTGGGTTCTGGAGGTTTTCAAGTATCAGGGCTCGGCTTGGGGCGGGGAGGGAAACTCAATTCGCCCCCTTCCGAGGGGGCGCCGGTGAAGACAGCCTGGCACAGGGGCAGGAGATTCTGCCTCATAAAAAGATGGACTCATAAGAATACTCTTACCAGTCAACTAAATCTGGTGGTTAAATAGAATGTATTAACCCAATACTTTCTAGCACCTCAAGCATATACACGAAAAGTCTCATAAAATCTTTTATTTATGTATTGTGCTCTTACTCATCAGAGAGAATAGTGTTGCACAATATGCAAAAAAGCTAATATCAAAGATATCAAAATTGTACTATGAATAAAAATATAAAGCTATATTTTGTCACATGATTGAGATTTTCACGACTTATTTTTGTGTAAGAGCTAGTGTAACTTATCTGGTTCATAAAAGTCTGTGTTCTGTATTCCATAAAAGTCTGTATTCTGTATCTATAGTCAGTGAACACCCAACTTGAACAACTCAAGACGCTGGTTAAATCTTATTTCTAGAATAAATTACATTTATAAACAGGATGATACTTGAAGTGAATTATAAATTAGATGAAGTCTGAGATTTATATTTAGCAGTTTCTAAGCCTTTTTTTAATCCATACAAATTCAAAGTGTGTGCATACTATCTTTACTGTCTTTCAATAGTATAACATACTATTGGAATTTCTTTGCTACTTATAATACATTGATTCTTTGAATTTTACATGGAGTCTCTCCCAAAACAACAGGCTGTGGAAGCCGATGTGGAGGTCTCGTTCTGTTCAGCAGGGAGAACCCTTCATGGGGCTGAGAAGGGGACGCAGTTGAATGAACAGATGCAGAGCCTGGAGGAGGGAGAAAAGGCATTTATTCTATGGAAGTTACAGTATTTTATACCTCCCTGCTGGGAGGAGGTGGTATATTATGCACGCCGGGACCCCCAATAGAAATGCAGGTTGTGGCACGGGCTTTAGCTAGTAATAAAACAAATGCTGATAGAATAATATCAGTAAGATTAGGAGTGGCAACCTTTGCTAGGTGTGGCATGGGGTTAGCTAGTGATAAACAAATAGTGACAGGATAAGCTCAGTAAGGTAAAATGGCTCCCTACAACAGGCACCCACAAAATGGGGAAATGTATTCTGTTCTTATAAGCATACAATTAGTCTTGTAAAACAGAGAGAACCAATGACCATCATAGGGCCAAAATGAACAAGTCTTTATTTAAAATAAAAGTAAGGGAATATAAAGAAAAATAAAGTATCAGACAACTAAGTGAGCACAATACTAGGATTTGTTTGTTTTGTGGAAGAATATTTAATTATTAACACCTGAGAGAACTAAAAATATGATTTTATTCTTAAAGAACAGGGATATAAATTTTAGTAATATTAAATAATTTACCAATCCAAAGGGATTTTTATCTTGTGAGAAAGCTTTTTAAATAGCTAAGCTGAATACTGCACTAATAAAAAGAACAACATAGAGTACATTCATTGGATATGAGAACAACTGAGTTTCTCATTATCTTGCTATAAAAATTATAAAAATACAATATATTATATGTATTTTATACTGTACTATTCCAAACTGCTTCATTTTAGTTAACTTATTTAATAATTGCAATAGTTTCTAAACAATTTATTCTTCAGTGTAAATGGGAAAACTCATTCAGAAGTTTTACATTATGACATCTGATTTTAATCTCAGAATAGTTTCTAAAAATACTTTGCTCATCTTTTATTTTTGTCTTAGTGACTATAAATTTGGGATTTACTCTTGTCTGTCCCTAATATTGTATGAATGAGAGAATAAAAGAATCAAAATCTGCACAGCTGCTGTTTCATCTCTAAAATTTCTTTCAACTTCACATGTCTTTGCTTATAATTCATGCTTAGATATTGGGAACTGATAATGTCTCATAAAATTAGCTTTTGCCAATATCACTTATACTGAATCTTTAGTTCCTTAATTAAAGTTGAATATTGAGGCATCAGATTTTGACAGGGTCAATGATGAAAAGATCTTGGTATTGGAAATTATTTTAGAGGTACTCAAATAACATTCACTTCCACAATAAATATTGCTCTAAGTGTCATAAATAATACATAAAAGAAAATAAAGGTATATTGTTAAATATTTTATAAGATTTGAAATATGTGGTTGTTATAAGATTTGGCTAGAATGGAATAATGTATTACACGATTAGCAGTGAACAGAAGTCACTGTCACTGCTACTACAATTTATTAGTCTCCCCTTTTGGACAAGAAGAATGAAGGGTCAATATAGGGCAGGAGGAAATCTGCCAATTCATTGCCCTGCACCTGGGTATCATCCTGTTGTGAATCTCTGCAGCATACTCCCAGTCATAAATCTATATTGGTGCATTAATTAGTGCTGCTTATTGTTCCTCTAAAGAGATAATTATAAAATGAATAAATACCAATATAGTAGAATAGAATTCATAGTTCTCACACAGGCAAGTTAATGTCTAATTGTGCTTAGAATTTTCTTTTAACTTCCATTTAATATAAATTTATAATAATATTCTATGTCATAAGAAAAATGCTTGTTGATAACAATATAAATTAAAAGTATTGTTTTAACTTTTAATAACTACACCTCTGTTGAATGAAAAAACATAGAAACTCTAGGTAAAACAAATTTAAGAAAGAATTAATTGAGTGGCAAAGGGTGTTCTTGTAAAAACTCAGAAGGAAAACCAGCTGTAACTTAATTATAGGATGGACACATCCAATAATTGTATGTATAAAATGAGAAAATAATACTGTAAAACCTACTGAAGCTTATTGATTTACCACTTGTTACACAAAAATTCCCTTCTATGAATATCACTGGGGAAGAATATTAGTTGCTCTGTAGAACTGGAGGTAATGTATCATTGAAGTGAGTGATGTATATATATATAGAGAGAGCAGATTTAGAGCTCAAGTATGCGAATGTTTGGGAAGCTTTTATTGACTCATTTATTAATTTTTGCCATTAATTTATATGTTTTTAGAATAATACTCACTATGCCACAAGTGCTATAATACTCTTACTCCTAGTAAATCTAAATTGCATCACTGTCACTGTCACTGTCATCCTGTTGTTCATCGATTTACTCAAGCAGGCACCAGTAATGTCTCCATTCATCCCAGACCTGAGATTTTATCAGCCTCTCCTTACTCATCTTTCCCAGAGATTGGAAGCTCTTTTCAGGGTCAGGGGAATGAGTCAGGGTCAGGGGAATGAGACTGTTATTGTTATTGTTATTGTATCTGGCATATAGAATACACAAGGGGGAGCTTGCCAGGCTCTTGAGTTTGAATATTGAAAAATATTAATATTAAAATATAAATATAATAAATAATATAATAAATATTTAAAAATATTTAAAAATATTTTTAAAAATGTAAAATGCCAGGAAGGCTGAAGGAGAAGACAGAGTGAAAAGTGGGAGTACACTCTCACCTGCGCAAGGCCCTGGCACCACTGCAGGGTGTGGCAATAGCAACAAGAAGAGGCAGCACCAGACAGCACTCACTGAGTCTGCACAGCCCAACCTCTGGGACCCATGCTCTTCTAGAAAGTTGCCCCTCCCAATTAAAAAAGTTCCTTTAAAACCCATAAAAATAAATAAACTGAAAACATAAAGCATTTAAATCACACATGTAAATTTTTGTTTAATTTTACTTATTCCCAAGGGGAACAACTAGAAATCGAAATAAAAGATTAAAAAAAGAGAAACTCAGAATATCAGTGGCAGAATAGAGAAAAAAAAGCTAATACTTTCAGTTCCATTTCAAATTGAAGTGATACTTCTTCCAAGACGGTATTATACTGCTGAGGAATTAACTGGCTAAAATGTTCTATCTCTAGAAGAACACCCACTTTGCACATTAAGCCATGCTTTAGTCTAGCCTGTTGCCTCTGCTCGAAGAGCTCATCACCGCTTGTGGTTGACTTATCCCGCAGAGCGCCCATTTCTTCTTCTCAAATTGAACTCAGCTATCCTACAGCAGATCACAGCATCTAAACTGTTCTCTCAGATAATGCTGTCACCAAATTCAGCATTAGTGGAGTTTTAACTCAAAGACTTTCATCTGACAACCTTATAGACCACAAAAAAAATGTTTCTGTATACTTTAATGGTGTCATATCTCACACCCTTCTGAGCTCTCTGTTCTAGAATACATCTTAATTTGTTGGAGAGCTTTTGTTGTAGAACACATTATAAAATGCTTTAACAATAACTCTTAGATGGAACTTTGAGATAGGTGGGTTCCTAGGGAGACTATCATTCCTACCAACAGTTGGATGATCTTCCCTGTAACAAAATGTATGTTAATAAAAGCACTACTAAGGAGTCAAAAGGTCATATTCACAGTTTAGCTGAGGGTCATTGTGGTGGGTTTATGGTTGCAAGTCTAACATTCCAAGAACAGATTGTTACAAGACCTATGCCTCATTCAAATCAGAGCTCAGTGTCACTTGTAAATCAATCAAACTCCAGCTGAATTTCCTCCTGAGCTTTTGTCAGTGTCAATGTCAGCATGTAATAACTGCTGGAGAACTATTTCAAAGCATGCCACGAAGTTCCGATTTCCAGATGAGCAGATGTTAATCTTCATATAAGGGTTCAGATTCCTTTGGGCTTCGACTCTGTAGGTTTGTTTGATGGGAGATGTGTAATGGTAGAAGAGATGAAAAGCCATATAAGTACCTTCAAAGTGATTCTGAACAGATACCAAACCCCCTGCACTATGGTAAAGCTGAAAGATGCTGGTTTCCAGCTTGAAAAGATACCATCATACTGTTTGACTTTGTTCCCACCATCATTCTGAGAATTTTTTTTTGTTAGATAATATGTTGAAACTTCTGCTAATAGAATTACTAACTTCATACATGAAAATAAGTCATAGGTAAATGTGTGATATTGAACAGGTGTGTGGGAACCGGGGCTGAGATCTCCAAGTCTGGACCTCTTCTGCCCAAATCCCCATTTTCCAGTAGCTAGGTGGTCACACCCAAAATCTGCCCCGGATGCTGTGTACTCCTATGGAAGGCCAACATCCAGAGACTATAAAACCAGGGTCCTGGAAGAGAATGACCCAGAGTCTCTTGCCCCCGAACCTGGCTGTCTTCACTGCGGCCCCTCAAAAGGCATCTTATAGACTAGTTCTCCCTCTCGGAGAACCTGGCTAGCTACCGAGAGTTTCCTGCCTGCATGGGAGAGCCCAGCAAGTTCTGCATGGTGTATTCATATGCCAAAATCAGCAAAATGGGTCTCATTCCCCTGACCCTGGAAGAGCCCCCAATGAGGCATCGTTGGGAAGGACGAGTAAAGAGAGGCTTCTAAAATCTCAAGGCTGGAACAAATGGAGACATTACTGAGACCGCTTTTGAAAATCTACGATCAATGGGATGATGATGATGATGATGATGATGATGATGACAACATTCAAACTGATGCTGCCATTTTTAATGGGTGTAACTACTACTTAAGAGAAAATCTGTTCATTTTTTATCCAGCTTGGTTTACAATACCTTTTCAACTAGCAGATGTTTGCCAGAGAAGTTATTTAGGTACATCTTATTGTCCTCTTGGCTTTCATTATGTAAAAAATAATGAATTTGTAAGAGTCAGAGAGATAGCATAATGGATAGGGTGTTTGCCTTGAATCCAGCCAATCCTGGTGCTATTCCTTGCATCATAAATAATCCCTAGAGGTTCAATAAAGAAATCCCTAGCACAGAGTTAGGAGTAAGTCTGTGTTCAGTTGGATGACCCCTAGGCTATAAAAATTTAAAATAGAATTAACTTGCCAATGGTCCTTTGGTTTACTGCAATTATGCTACTATGAATATAAAGATATGTGTACTTTCACATTTATGATTCTATGTTTTTAAGATAAACATTATTGAAATATAGATTTACATTTTTATTTCTTGAAATAATTCCCATAACCTTTAGAATAAAGGCTATACCATTTTATATTATCACATATGGCTTACCAACATTCCTTATTATCAGCCTCTTAGACAATGGTATAAGATCATCTCATTGTGACTTTGATTTGAACTTCCTTACTAATAAAGGTAAAAACGTTTATAAGTTCTGTGGACCATCTATGCCTTTTATTCGAAAAGAACATGTTTATTCATGTCTTTTACATAGTTTTATTGGGTGCTTGATTTTTGTGAGTTGTAGCATTTCCTGATTTTTTTTGGCTGTATGATATGCAGATGTCTTCTAATTGTCAGGTTTCTTTCCGTTTGTTTGTTTTGCTAGTATTGTTCTTTTGTGGTGCAAAACTTTTTAAATTTTATGCAGTATAATTTGTTAGTTCTTGGTTTTGTTTCCCTTGAATTTGGAGTTGAATTTCAAATATCTCTAAATAAGTGTCTGAAGTTGAGTTCTTAGAGCATATCACTTATATTTTCTTCTGTTTATAAAGATTTCAAGTCTAATAACTGATTCTTTAATTCACTCATACTTAAACTTTATATATATATATTCACTGTATCACTATCATTTTGTTGTTCATCGATTTACTTGAGTGGGCATCAGTAATATCTCTATTCCTCCCAGCCCTGAGATTTTAGCAGCCTCTTCTTACTCATCTTTCCCAATGATTGGAGGCTCTTTCAGGGTCAGGGGAATGAGACCTACCATTATAGTTTTTGGCATATCGAATATGCCCCAGGTAGCTTGCCAGGCTCTGCCTGTGTGGGCGGGATACTCTCAGTAGCTTGTTGGGCTCTCCAAGAGGTTGAACTCCATCAAATATGGTGTGGTAATTATGCCCAAGGCTGCCTTACTAAGGACTGGAATGGACTTTCTAGAACTAGAACAGAGGTTCTCAATCTTGGCAAAGAGCAGAAACCCTTGGGACGGAGAAGAAAGAGAAGAGATGGTGGTGGTGGTGGTGGTGTGTGTGTGTGGGGGGTGTATATGTGGGGGTTTGAAAGGAAAATTTTCCAGGTAGTTCTAACCAGATCTCAATTCTGCTACAAATATCATCAATTAAACAGTGATGAATTAAAACTCACATGCACACTGTCAAAATGAACCACTTGAAAAATGTGTAACTAGACCAAAACTTCCCAAAGTGAAGATACTGCAGCCCTGGGTTGCTGGAAGGATCTAGGGGGTCAGTAGTAGCCTAGGGTATAAATGGGGATATAGGCATCTCTACTTAATTGTTTTAAATTATTCAGGGGGCACTGAATAATTTTGCTTCTGAAAAAAAGATGGCAGGCCAAGAGTTTGAGAATCTCTGATATAGAACAAAACATAATATTTTTACAACTCCAACTAAACTATGGCATCTAGTCTTTCAGACATAAACCTTATTTAGAAAATAACTGCACTGTGTTCACTTGTACTTGTATCACTGGTATCCCGTTGATCTTCGATTTGCTCGAGGCACACCAGTAATGTCTCCATTCATTCCTGTCATTTGTCAGTGTAGCTCAATGGGATATGCTCAGCAGAAACACGAAGAGCCTCAAACCATTCATTCAGGGTTTTGACAAAGAAGTCTGACTATGTCATAGGCGGGTGGCCAAGCGGTCTTTTGACGTCCCATGGAATCCAATAAGTAACAGCATTAGTCCAGCAGTCGTCTCTAAATCACATTATGTGTCCAGCCCATCTAATTTTTGATGCCTTGGCAAATGAGACAGAGTCCCTGATTCTTGATCATAGACGGAGGTCGAACACCGAATTCCTTTTCTCACTTGAATGAAATGTGATACTCTAAGCATAGCTCTTTCCATTCATCTTTGGGATATCTGAATAACATTCTCATCCTGTTTTTCGAAGGGCCCAGGTCTATGAGGCGTATGTTAGTGCAGGAAGAATGATAGAGTCGAAAGATGTGCCTGGAGCTGAAGGTTCTTTGTCCTCTAAACCACTTCTTTAATGCTCTTGAAGGTGTTCCACGCTGCTCTCTTTCTCCTGCGCAGTTCTGGCACCAAGTCATTCCTCATGTTGAGTTCTCAAACCAGGTAAATGTAGCTGCTGCATTCAGAGATGTTCATTCCATTGAAAGCAAATGGAACATCAGGGACTAGTTCCTTTTTCATGAACCTTGTTTTGCTGAGATTCAGCTGCAACCTGACCTTTCAACACTCATGATCGAAGTCGGCCAGCATTTGTGTCACTTGGCTAATGTTTGGTGTTATTAGAACGATGTCATCATGAAGTGGAGGTGGTGTAGTTGCCGACCGTCTATCTTCACTCCCATTCCTTCCCATTCCATTCGTCGCATGATGCTCTCGAGGTTGGCACTGAAGAGTTTTAGTGAAATGGTATCACCCTGTTGAACTGAACCCCTCTCTTTACATCGATGACCACTTCCTTGTAGAATGGTGAGATACTGGTGGTGAATCTGTAATACAGCTCTCAAAAGATCTTGATGTACTGAGTTTGAATCCCCTGTTTGGCTAGGGCTTCAATGACCACTTCTGTCTCAAAAGAATCAATGGCCTTCTTCCCAGCTTGCTCGCATAATTGTCCTTCATCTAGTGTTCTGCTCTCCTATTCAGCATGACTAGAGTGAACAACATGTAGATGATGGAGAAGAGGCAGATTGGGCGATAGTTGCCAATGTCGTGGATGTCTCCCTTCTTGTACACAGAACAGTCCTGCTGGTTTTCCACTAGAATGGAACCTTGCATAAGGACAGGTAGCGTGTGAAGAGCCGAGCCAGTGTATTGATGAGTATTGGCGGTAGATTCTCCAAGTGTTCGGGTCTGACCTTGTCTGGACTGGGTGCTGTACGTGTCTTTACTAACAAAATGGTGTGTCCAATTTTGGAAAGGAGGACATTGAAAACGACATCCTGTGGAATTTGGTATGTGGGCAGGTGGATGTGGCTGTCAAAGTGATCTAAGTTGAAGTTGTGGATAATCCTCTCCATTGCCTTTCTGGAAAATGTGATGATCCATCAGGACGTCTGAGGGCTGACATCTTGGTCTTGTAGTTGGCAAAGGACAGGCAAGCATTGAGAATACTTTTCCCAGCTTCTGCTGCATCAGCCAACACTGCTGCTCTTCTCTCTTTGAGGTCTTCCTTTATAGCTTCTCTCCACAGCTTTGTGAGCTCGGATGTTAGCTTGTGGTTGCCTGAGGCTCGTGCCAAACCACATTGATGAATGAGCTCGATAGTTTCTGAAGACAGGCATCTGTTTGTGACTTTCCCACTCTTAGCATTCCTCCCACAGTTATGGAGGTGCTGAACTAGTCTATCATATTCATTTTCGATGTTATCAATGATGGCATCTTCCCACATTGCCTCAATAGTGCCAAAGAGCTCCCAGTTGGTAGTCATTCTGGGTGTTCCCTTATTAAACTTAAACTTTGTAGACCATTCTCCCACCTCCGTGAAGTAGAATTTTCCACAAAGGAGACAGTGGTCCTATCCCAATCACTTGTACACAGTACTGAGTAATCAGACTCCAGCTATTTCTCCAACCTCATTTCATATAAACTTATGGCACCCTCAGCTGCCCCATCTGCTCCTGGAACACCTAAGTTCTTTCCGGCTTTGGACCTTTCTATTTCCTTTATTCTTCATTGTGAACATGATTCTTTAAATGATCCCTTCAATCAGGGACATTTTCCAAATTTACTCTAACTAGGGATCACCAATAATACCAAAGTTTTCCCTCTTCACATTACTTAGAAGTATGGTTCTCTCTTCACGAGAGTATGTTTTATGAGGGATTTTTTTTCAGGAGCGGGGGAAGTGGGGTTGGAGGTTGTGGGCCACACCTGATGTATATATATTAGTAATGTAAAATCATTTTATTTGCAAACAATAATCTAGTTTCCAAACATCATTTATTAAAAATAATTTCTTCTGTGTTATTATTTTCTTGAGCATACATTAGAAGTCCATACACATCAAACTTTGTGCCTGACTCCATTTTTTTTTTTTTTTGCTTTTTGGGTCATAACCCAGCGATGCTCAGGGGTTACTCCTGGCTTTACACTCAGGAATTACTCCTGGCGGTGCTTGGGGGACCATATGGGATGCCGGGGATCGAACCCAGGTCGGCCGTGTGCAAGGCGAATGCCCTACCCACTGTGCTATTGCTCTGGCCCCTAGACTCCGTTTTCTTAATAAATATTACTAGTCTGTGTATATTAATTCTAATTTTATACTATTTACTATTGCATCATCATATAATATGACATTTGCAAAAGATGTCTCCAATTTTATTATGTTTTCAGTTGTTTATATTTGGCTACCAGGGTTCTTTAAATCTCCATACATCTTTTGGATTGTTATTCTATTCCCTTGAAAAAATTGCCAATAGTATTTTGATAGGCATTAAAATTGAATCTGAGGTTGTGTTAGGTAAGATGGACATTTAAATCATGTTTTATTTTTCAATTTATAAACATGTAATGTCTAGTTTTGTGTGTATTTATTTTAATATTGTCTTACAATTTTCAAGTATAAGAATTTTAACTTTCTAAATGCAATTTTAAATGGTATTGTCATGTCAATTTCTTCTTCCCTAACTCAATGTTAGGTACATAAAAATAAAAAATATTTATGGATATTGATTTTGTATCCTGAGCCTTTACTGAGCAAATTATTTTTGCAATTTTGGGTGAAATTTTTAGGATTGACTATGCATATCATGATAGCATGAATTTTAATTATTTTAACTTGTTTTTCTTTCTTTTTTATTGTTTTGATTGGTATAGCTAGGAATTTGTAATGTTGTAAGTAAGTGGAAATAGTGGACATTCTGTGAGAAGAATGCATACTCAGTGGAAAACTACTGAAGCACATATGCTCAATGGAATACTACTCTTTAGTAAAATGAATCTTTCCATAAAAGCATGCATTCAGGAAGAAATTTTGATACAAATTATGATAACTATTCTATGTGAAATAGATAAGAAGGTGAAAATATGTAACTAGATGATGTAATTCTTATGTGAAATATAAATTACTGTAGAAAACAAATTCACCTAAGAAACCCCAGTAATATAGTCAATAGTGATGGTCATATGGTCTTATGGACAATAATCTTGTAATGACCATATATGTCACTGAGAATTATAGTTAAATAAATGTATTTTAATTAAGTCTTACCTATGTATTTGTGAGCTAACTGGTTTTTTGCCAAGGGAGTTGAATAATTGAAGACATTATTGAAATAATTATAATGAATAGTTTTGCCAAATGTTTCTCCTATATGTTTAGGTTTAACACTGAGACCTATCTTTAATCAATTCTGAATTGGCTTTTGTGTACAGTATTGGAAGAGGATAGTTTCTTCCCACCTCCCCCCTCCCTCCGTCCCTCCCTCCCTCCCTCCGTCCCTCTCTTCCTTCCTTCCTTCCTTCCTTCCTTCCTTCCTTCCTTCCTTCCTTCCTTCCTTCCTTCCTTCCTTCCTTCCTTCCTTCCTTCCTTCCTTCCTTCCTTCCTTCCTTCCTTCCTTCCTTCCTTCCTTCTGTATCTCTCCAGCCCCTAATCAATATATTTAACATAAACTGTAAATTCAGGGAATGAGAAGGATAGGGCATTTGCCTTGCACGAGGCTAACCTTGGTTCGATTCCTCCATCCCTCTCAGGGAGCCTGGCAAGCTACTGAGAGTATCCCACCTGCACAGCAGAGCCTGGCAAGCTACCTGTGGCATATTGGATATGCCAAAAACAGTAGCAACAAGTCTCACAATGGAGACATTACTGGTGCCTGCTCGAGCAAATCGATGAGCAATGTGGTGACACTGATACAGTGGCAGTGATATCTCTTAGAATTGCTTTGAGTATTTGGGGAGTTTTTCTCGTTCCATATAATTGTTAACATATTTTTTTCTCTTTTCTTAAATGATGTCATGTGAATACTTATGAGGATTACATTAAATATATTTAGTGACTCAGTAGGATGGCCACTTTATCAATGTTAATTCTGGAGCCAGATAATGGGTACAGTGGGCAGTACATGAATGTGGCAACTCTGGCTTTCATAACTGGTTCCACAAAGTTCCCAGACTCTGCCAGGAATAAGCACTGAGCACAGTCCAGTGTGGTACAAAATTTAAAAAATACTAATTCTCTCAGTTCATGAACATGCAGTATTTTTATTGTCCATGACTTATTTTAGTTCTTACACTTGTGGTTTATATTAATGCTATTGTCAACATTTTAAAAGTTAATACTTTATATATAAAAATTTAATTCTATTAAGCAGTTTGCAATTGACTACATCACTGGCACTTCTGTAGCCTCTGAAATGTAATTTTTCTCTATCATTTTTTTATTGACCATAGCCAAGTACCCAGAGGATACTCCCTTAACATTGCTGTGATTTTCTCCATAACTTATTTGGAAAACCGTATCGTGATGAGGATCATATCCATCACTTCAGGAATCGATTTCCCAGGCCCCTAATTTTTAGTGCTGTTCACTTTACTTTTTTAAAAAATTAATAAATATTTGGGCTTTGGATAATATGTGAGGTTTCCTGGTAATCCTCCTTGTGGTGCTCAAGGGATTTATTCCAATGCTGAAGGTTGAATCCAGGTAAACCAGTTCTCAAGGTAAATAATTTAACCGCCTGTTCTATGTTTCTGACTCCATAGCTCAAATTTCTTTAAGCATAAACAGTACATTTGCAGGCTGGAGAAATAGCACAGTGGGTAGGGCATTTGCCTTGTACACGGCTGACCCGGGTTTGATTCCCAGCATCCCATATGGTCCACCGAGCACTGCCAGGAGTAATTTCTGAGTGCAAAGCCAGGAGTAACCCCTGAGCGTTGCCGGGTGTGACCTCCCCCAAAAAAGAGTACATATGCTTTCATACTTTCAATTGAATGAACATAAACATATTTGTTGTATTTGAGTTGCTGTATTTTTTATTATGCATCATATAGATAGACTATGAACTGGAGTAAAATCTCAAGTAAAATAAAATATATTAGGAAAGTTTCACAGAGCATAACATTCTAACACCCAAATATGGAGAGTTCACTTTAGATATTAGAATATAAAAGATGCAGTGGCATAGAAAAAAGACTAAGAAGAACTTGTGTAGCTACAATGATTAAATTATGTTTGTAGAAAATACCAGCTGGGAGTATTTTAAATCATTCATTTACTAAACAACCCTGATTAAGCTCATATAAGAACTGCAATACTTGAATATGAACACATATTCCTATTCCACTTTAAACTTGAGAAATATATTGGTATCTAATAGATGATTAAATATCATCTATTTTTGTCATAATTAAACAATGTCAACTTTTTAATGATACTGAAATTGGATTATTTCAGCATAAGGAAAATATAGTTATAATAATTTGGTACAGAAAATATTTGAAGAGTATTTGTTTTAATATTATAAAAGCATTCATTTATAAATTATAATTTTAATTAAAATTATTTTAAATGACAACCTGAATTACTGATGATATAGATATAAAGTTATGTTTGAAAGTATGTGAACTAAAATTTATGACCATCGGTACTTACATGTTCTGTTAATTGCTACTGGTATATAGGTGTACTTCAAACGCATGAAAATGTAATTGTTGTAGTGTAATGGCAGTTTAATACATTTAAATTTTGGTATGACAGAAAGATTTAGAACAATTTTTATAACCATTCAAATTTTATTTATACTATTTGCTAAATAAAAAATAAACTGGGCATGAAATAATAAAATTTGATTTATTTCCTTCCCAAATTCTGACCTGAAAATAAAATGTCTCATTAATAGCATGTACAGAAAGAAAGCAAATGCTTCCTGTTAGAAATAGAAAATTTATTGAGTAAATAGAATACTTTTGTCCCACCCAGAGTAATAAAATATTCTAAAATAAGGACACACCAAACTCCTCAATTTGTAGTGATAAACATGCCAAATGTTGCCATTTGTCTTGTGTAATTTATATTAAAGTTAATGGGAACCAAGCATCTGAAAACCAACATTTGTCATTTTATACAAATGTCTGGCAAATTTTCATTATACTTTATCTTCATGCTGTTAGGTTATAGGATTTTTTTCCTTTCCAATTTACTACTCAGATAAATGAGGGAGGATTACCTCTACTGGAAATTTAACTGAGAATGATTTGACTTCCTGATATTACTGAATAGCAGCCTGCAAGAAGTTAATGCTTTTCTGAAAGCCATAGCAGTGAGAAATTATACCTATAAATTCAGTGCAAAATAGTAGAAAAGGAATGAGTCTCTGATTATGAAGTTATATTTAAATATATATGCATAAATATCCAGCATAATGCAAATGGAGACCAAAAGATGTGCATCCATTTAAAACATTTTATGCTGTATCTCGAGGTACTTCACTATTTATATTTATGAGATTTGAGCTTTAATTTTGAAAATTAACTATGAAACATTAAATACACTTTTCAATCTAAGTTATTTCAGAATTCCCATATCATTATTGCTAAAGGGCATAAATCTACAACAAGTTTACCACAGAAATACTTCCAGAATTTTTTTCTTATTTTTTGGGTTGAGGGCATTAATCTACAAGTTTACCACAGAAGTACTTTTGAATTTTCTTAGGTTTTGGGGTTGAGGACATTTTATCGGAGTGTGATGCTATTCGAAGAAAATTCACAATAATAGAAAAGCCAGTATGTACTATTTTCCATATAAAATATAAAATAGTAGTATACCATTATATGCTATGATGGGTAGGGCTTCTATTTGTAGTACAGCTTGCATAATTGTTTGTTTCATAAACAGTTTCAAAACTGAATGTCTAAATTGCACTTTAGGCTGTTAAATAATCAGAAAGAAGTTTCCATAACTATTTCCATATATATTACTTATTTATTGTTGCTATCGTGGTGTCCAGGGTCATAGATTTGGTTGTAGTGCACTATTGGTCACACAGAGAGTATTTGGGGATAGAACCACATTTGACCACATGCAAGGCAAATGTCCTAACTCTGATACTATCTGTGGACCCAGAAATGATATATATTTTTAAATACCACTAAATTGGGTGAGATCAGAATGTCCTCCAGATTTATGCATTATTTTTTTCTATAACAACTGCTGAGTCTTTTACACGAGGTTCAGCTGCAGTCTCATCCTTATTGCTTTCCATTTCCTGCATGATCACAAACCTAATCAGTTGTGTAGCACAGAAGATCTTAATAAATTGCATATAAAATGTTAACATTTTGACAGAATTTCTAGCGTCCAAAGGTGTTCACTAGTTGTTAGGTGTCTTTGTACCTTCATCTACCTTAGCTTAATTGAATGTTCCTGTCTCTCACCTATGACATCATTTTCATCTTCCTTGTGATTTCAAAGCCTTGATTATTCATATGTATACATTATTAATAATTAACTCACATATGAGTTTAGCCGCATGTTCTGAAAGATTTGAAAGCCCTGGGGGTTACTGACATTTTGTTTTTAACATTTCCCTTCCAAGTTTTGCTTTTTGTTTCCTCTTTCTCCTTTTCTTCCCTTCCTCCCTCTTCCTCCCCTTCCTGTTATTCTCCTGTACTCTTTCTTCTTTTTTATATTTCTCAAATGCCTTATCTGTCACTATTTATATGAAATGCAGGCAAAGGACTACTGTCCCAAAGTTTGCAAGACCAAGCTTTGAGACTGCAGCCCGAACACTGGACCTACGGTCAGTTCCAGAGGGACCTCAATGCCAGAGTGTTTTCTACCTTCTATAAGCACCATGCTAATGTCATCTCTATTTTTTGTGTTGTTGGTTCTTCATAGTCCTGTCCCCTGAAAACAAAGTGGTAAGTTGTACTTTCATTAACAACTAGTTTTTAAAATATTTTTAAAATAACTTTCTGAGTAACTATGTTCTAAGATATTAGGATGATTACACTTAAATCTTTCTGAAATTTAAACACATCACTATGCTTTCACCTATATGAGAAAGAACAGAGCAGTCACCAAAAATCAACAACTTCTTAGCAACTAGGAAATTTTTAAAACTAAATTTTAATACCCAAACTTTATTCAGTTTATATTTGTTGCAATCATAAATGACAAAAGAAAGCCTTGTGTTGATAAAATTACATAATGTACTCAGATAACTCTAGTTTCCATCAATTTATTCAACAGAGGTTTCACGTACATATATACACATACACTCTCTCAGTCAGGCCGTCCCCAAATTATGTCTGATTAAAAATACAATTTTCAGATAAAATAGGACATATCCACTTATATTTTAATTTCATATTAACAATTTTCTTAGTATAACTTTATCTTAATATTGCATGAGTCATATTTGTTTAGATGCAGTGTTCTTGTTTATCAAAAATTAAATTTAATTGAGCATTCTGAATTTTGTTTGCTTCTGGGGTGTTGACTTTGACTAAGTGTCACAATCAAAATTTGGTGGAATAGTTAAAAAATACTCAATATTGATAAACTGAGCAGGAGTAACAATTTTTAAAGATCAAGTGTTAGCACCTGAGTACTTCTCATTTAAACAAGATTAATAATGTAATTATTTTTGTGTGTTTAATTTATTAATTTTCTCTAGTTTTATGTGCTATATTTGAGAAATTTAATGCAATTGCATTATGTTGTAAAATAAGATAATCTTACCAAAATAAAAAAAATACACATATATGTTTTGGTTGTTATTTAATTGCTGCTGATATTATTGATATTTTATTATTTTAAGAAATGTCCTCTACAGGCACAAGACTGGCAAATATTTAGATGTTTATAACTGTAGAACCAATGCTAACCCAGCACATACTCAAGATTATTATATACACATAACTTATAATAAATTTATATTTTTGCTATAAACTTATTTTCATAATGTTGTCATTTCAAATATTAGCTTTCAGTAAATATATATAGAAAGAATTATATAGATAGGCATCTACATAATGCTGCTTCAACAGTTTAATTCAATTTAATACTATTAATTCTTAGTATTTCTCACAAAATTTCCTACCTGAGAGGTACTAACTGAATTTTTTTTTATATATTTGGCTTTTAATTAAAGGTATTACTACTAAGAAGATAAGATTATGAAGAAAAAGAGAATAATTAACGTATTTTGTAGGTGGTACAAACATATCTGTTTTAGTACACCACTTTGTATAATTTGGATGTGTGATTTCAATTAACACAGTACTGTGAATTAGCATTAGCACCTCTAAAAACCCTGTCAAATTTTAGCAATCATTTTGTAGTAGCTAAGGAATAGTATTAAAAAACAAAACTGAGTGTTTCATTCTGGTGATCACTATATAAAAATTATAGATAAAATTCATGATTGTTAATAAATGACTCCACTTCTTTCTAAGTATTCCAGTGGTTTGTTTCTGGACATCAGTCATGCAGGTCATATGTAAGACAGAAAAGCTTGTCAGGTTTGTCTTCTCATCTCTCTTTTACACTGTCCTATATTGTTAAAAAATACAGGTAATTAAAAGGTGGAATTAGCCGTTACATGTGAATGTGTGAAAATAAAAGAAGACATCATTAAAAGAAAAAATGGGTTCAACATAAATTAAATTATAGATGAATTGTCAATTGTGAAAATTTTGGGATTGTTTCTATTGGAAAGATTTTAAGTATGAAACTAGAGGAAGTTAGTGAAAGAACTTAATAAAGACATAAATAAAGCTGTCATAATGAAAAGGATGAATATTTCCCAGAAGAACTAATTTCAGCAAAATTTCACATTAAAAGAGCACTTAAGAGTTATTTCAGCCCACTGGAATCTCAAAAGATAAAAGGTTGAAAGCTAATAAAAACAGGAGAAGTGTATGAAAATTGCAAAATATAGAAATGAGAAATGGTGTTGGCTCTGTATGTTATTTTACACGAATACAATAGCTGTTTAAACTACCAATTTTATAAAGACAAATGCAATAAAATTCTCAGTGAGCCAGTACAAAGTGACATTCAGATCATAACCATTAATTCATAGTACACTAAATAGTTTTAACTCTATTTCTCATATCCTTACACACTTTTTATTGTCAATATTGTTAAATATTTTAAACTGTTTAAAAGGTATTAGAGAAATTATAGTGTCATTGAACACTAGCATGTTTTAGCATGGGTGGTGGCATTAAAAATCACACACTATGACATATTCAGAGATCCTCTGCCCTCTATGCCTTATCAATTCATGAGAAAAAGACTGAGAGAACTCAAAGACAAAATAAAAAGTAGTGATTCTTTTAAAAATCTTATATTTGGGGCTGGAGCTATAGCACAGTGAGTAGGGCATTTGCCTTGTATGCAGCTGACCCGTGCTTGATTCCCAGCATCCCATATGGTCCCCTGAGCCTTGCCAGCAGTGATTCCTGAGAGCAGAGCCAGGAGTAACCCCTGAACATCACTGGGTGTGACCCAAAAAGCCAAAAAAAAATCTTATATTTGATAAGGCTTTTAAAAGTGAATACTATGAAATATTATAGCATATGGGATTTTGGAAAATAACCAATAAAATCCAAAGACAACGATATATAAATGCACAATTTAAGATCCTGAAGGACGATGTAGGTTACAGTTTCTATTTTCTATTTTCAGCTATTCAATGTTCATTGATTTCAATTCTTCCTTTTGATGTTGCTAAATGTTAAAACTTTTTCTAACCTTCATCAGATACATATGGAATAATTAACTATATAGGAGTACGTTCTTCATGGACAAAAACCTGCATGCTTAATACATTCATTTAATTTATTGCAATTTTTACTGATTCGGATATGATGCCCCTTGTTTTTGCATTTTTAATAAAAGTATATTGAAATAGAAAGCTTGCTAAAGGATTTGTTTATGGTACTCTTTAAATGACATTAGAGATTGTTTTGTTATATTGATATTAATAAAAGGCAAAGAAGAGTTATAACAAAAGTGATTCATTATCATCATCATCATCATCACATTGATCATCTAATTTCTGGAGCAGTCTCAGTAACATCTCCATTCATCCTAGCCCTGAGATTTTAGAAGCCTCTCCTTACTCGTCCTTCCCAATGATGCTGTATCGGAGGCTCTTTCAAGCTCAGGGGAGTGAGACCCAGCATTGTTACTAGTTTTGGCATATGAATACGCCATGGGAAGTTTTCGAGGCTCTCCCATGTGGGCAGGAAACTCTCGGTAGCTTGCCATGTTCTCGAAGAGGGAGAATTAGGCTATAAGATGTGTTCCAGGAGCTTGGTTTTAAGTCTCTGGATGTTGGCCATTGATGGCATCACAGGGTGCCAGGGTCAGTCCCTGGATGTGAACCGATAGCTACTGGAAAATGGGAAATCTGGGCAGAAGAGGCCCAGTCCCTATCCGAACAGGCTTGGAGGTCTCAGCCCCGGGTCCCACACACCTGGGTTCCTCTGCCAGTACCTTCACGCATAAGGCTCATCTGCACATGTGGAGAGGGGCCTTGAGCATGTCTGTGGCTAAGGCTCCGGAGGTCTTCGGCCACCGGGAGCTCTGCTCGGGGCAGGAGGAAAGCTGGAGCCCATCCCCTCCAAGGGGCCTTGGGGAAGACAGCCAGGCGCGCAGGCCAGAGACTCTCTGCGACAATAATTAGTATAGGAAATAATTTGATTTAGTTATTTTCAAATACCTTTCATCTGATGGGGAGAATATCATCCACATGGATAGATGTAGATAAAAGTCTGGGAAGAATCTCAAATATAAGTTATGTGAATTCCCTTATAATACCCATAATAAAGAATTATAATAATGTTTACTGAAATTGGTAGCTCAGTCAAATATTTATCAAGAATGCATAAAGAACTATACAAAAAAGTAAATTTAAAGTGAAAAACATTGGAACCAAAATAAAAAATACAGTTATGAGATAAACAGAATGACAGAAGTCAATGACGGAGTGAGCTATAAGATAAGCTCGGGGATATCAGAAAAACAACAACAAAAAAAAAGACCAACAAAAAGAAAATTAAAAAAACTAAAGTAGAGAATTATTGGGTAAAATTGTTAGGAATAATATTTGCATTGCCAGTAGTTCCAGAGGAGAGAAATTTTTATTTGAACAAGAAATAAATTAAAATTATCCCCAAGTAGAGGAAGGGAACATACTCAAAGAGAGTAAGACCAAAATGTTTCAAAAAATAAACACAAAATATCAAAGAGATACACAAAATGACACATAATAATTAAAGTGCAAGAATTAAAAATAAAGCAATAATTCTAAGAGCACCAAGAGAAAAGCAGAGATTCCCATATTAGCGGACCTCCCTAAGACATTCAGCATATTTTTCATCTGTCACTGTCACTGTCATCCCGTTGCTCATTGATTTAAATCATAATGGAGATGTCATACTAATAATACCAGTTAGATGAACTTGTGGTCGCTATACCATACCTGCAAGAACAGCGACACTACCAGTGGGGGAAAAATGTACTTTGAAGTTAAAAATATCTAAAAATCATCACTGTCATCACTGTCATCCAATTGTTCATCCATTTGTTCGAGCAGGTACCAGTAATGTCTCTATTGTGAGACTCGTTGCAATGTTTTTGGCATATCGAATACGCCAAAAGTAGCTTGCCAGGCTCTTCTGTGCAGGTGGACACTCTCAGTAGCTTACTGGGCTCTTCCAGAGGGATAGAGGAATCAAACCCCAGTCAACCGTGTGCAAGGCAAACACCTTCTGTGCTATCGCTCTAGTGTGGAAGATGTACATTATTAAAATTTTTTTAATTGAATTATCGTGAGATAGCCCATTTAAAGCTGTTCATGATTTGGCTTCAGTAATATAATGTTCCAACACCCATCCTCCACCAGTGTACATTTCCCAGTACCAATGTCCAGAATTTCCCTCCCCCTATCCCACAACCACAACCCCCTCACAAGCCTGCCTCTATGGCAGGCACTTTTCTCCTCCTCCTCCTTCTCCTCCTCCTTCTCCTCTTCCTACTTCTCCTCCTCTTACTCCTCCTCCTCCTCTTACTCCTCTTTTTCTTTCTCTTCCTCCTCCTGCTCCTCTTCCTTTTCTGATTCTGATTCTGATTCTTCTCCCTCGCCCTCCCCTCTCTCACTCTCTTACTCACTTGCTCCCTGCATATGTGAAATGTGGGTAATGAGAACAATTTCTTATTATATTTGAACAAGTTAATCCATTTGTTGGATTTTCTTTCTATTTCTACTAGCTGTCCAATCAAAACGTGATTGAATAATCAAAAGTTATACTCCAAATCAAACACCACATGTAAGAAACATTGGCAAATAACTTCTTGATAATATCTGGTGGTACTTCCAAAGACTTGATTATTGGTAAGAAAAATCACAGGCTATATTTTAGAAAATGGAGGGTCATGGTTGTGGCTAAGAAAAATACTACTTCCTATATCATGCATGAAACTTTGTATTTGATTTCTAGCACTACCAAAAAGAAAAGGTGATTCCTTTAAAAACTCTTCTTTTCAGTAAAAGAAATGGCATTAAAACAAAATGACATAATATATAATAGTGTTTTTATTTTTTCACACATTGCATCTGTCAGTTGGATGTTATCAGAGATAAATATGTAATCCATAGAACTCAACACCTAACAAAACCATCCCATTAAAGTGTGAGTAGAACAGCTGAACAGACACTTTACCATGAAAGTGCACCATTGACCATACAGATGGTCAATAGGCATATAAAAATTCTCATTATCACTTTTTATGAGTACAAAGCAAATCCAAACCACAATGAGGTGTCATAACTGAAAATGTTCTCAAATATATCAAAAGGTTGTGGAGAAAAAGAAACCATCATTCACTGTAAGTGCAAATGTATATTGCTACCATATTTTATGAAAAAAAGTATGAATATTTCTCAAACAATTTTCAATAGAATAACATTACATTAATAATTAATTAATAATTATAATATTGTCTATCAATTCAACTTATAGTTATCTATCCAAAGAATAAAATATGCTAATTCAAAAAACAAATACAAATTTGTGTGTTGCTATCGTATATATTATAACCATGATTTGCAAGCAATCTATGTTCAAGGACAGACATATAGATAAAGAAGATGACTTTACACATACAAACACACACAAACAACAGAGTATTGGTTGGCAATAAGAAAATATGGAATCTTGCCTTTTACTCCAACATGGATAAAACTGGTGGGGTTCGTACTAAGTGAAATATACTAAAAGGAATAAAACAAATATGGATGATAACACTCATAAAGAAGCGGCTATGGTGAAAATTTTGTTAACATTTTCAAGCTAGTTAAGGCCTTCCCCTGAGAGTGCTACCAGTCCATTTGTTTTAGGAAATTGAATTAAGGGCCTCTCATATGCAGGGCATGTTTTGAATTCCATGTTCTTTATTCTAAAGGTGATAAATCAATCATTTATGCAAAATATTTCTGATTAAATATCATATACATTGAGAAATTTCATAATAATCGTATACACAAGAATTTGCTTAAAAGAAAATAAAGAGTAAATAAAATATAAGTTATGATACTTCAATTACTATTTTTACTATTAAAGATATTAAAGGCAATAAACAGCTTTCATTCTTTCTCAAACATTTGCCTCTGTTTCTCTCTTTTTCCAAATAGTCCCTAAATGAAGATATTGTGTTTATAAAGGAAAAACAAGACAATAGAACCATGGATATGTTTCATCCTAGCCACAAGTAGATATATGTCTACATATACCAGTAAATATAGGAGCTGAAATAATTAGCATTTTTGTATCTAATTTTCCTTATTTATAAGATTTTGTATATTATTGTATTAAATACAATTTTTAAAGTCACGAGTTGATAATAGACTAAACTCATCTATGAGTCACACAGATGATTCTACAGAGTATTAGCTTTAAAGCACTGATCTGTAACAAAGAGAATATTTCACCAGCTATTATGTTAGAACATGGTTAAGTGGCAAATGATCAGTATCATACTGTAGATTTTCAAAGATGATGACAATGTCACCAGGAATATTCAAAAAGACCTCATATTCAGGCATATTTTTAATTGAAAAAGAAAAGCAAATATATTGAAGGTAATATGCCATCTAAGTTGTGAAACAAATTCTTTAAGTTCACTTAGGTATCACACAGTACGTTTTAAAATGAACAGAATAAATGGTATCTTTAGTAACACCAGCAGAGTAAGAAATTTTGGATTTCAGACTCAACACACTTTATCTGCTTCATATTGGTGGCAAAGTACCATGTAAATGTATGTATGTAAACAAATATGTAAAATAGATGTTTAGGAAAGAAGTTGATGTTCGCATTTGTTCCAAATAACTTTTTTGTGTTTTTAAATTTTTGATATTTACTAGGATTGTTACTTAGCATAACAATCTTCATCTTCCTCCACCTGCTAGCAAGCCTTTGTCCTGTATACAATACTTGGACTAGCAGTTACAGCAAAGGCAGTAAACCAGTGACTTTCAACTTTCTGCACCAGTGGACTGGCAACCAATCTGCAGACAGGTTGTTAATGAACTCAGATTTAGTATATTCATTAGATTTCGACAGCAATTTTCTATGCCAAATGGAATTAATGTTTAAAGAGTAAACTTTTGAATCACTACAGTTTTGGACTAACCAAAACTAAAAAATATCTAAAATCACTTCTATATACACATATGTATATGTATATGTATGTACACATCATATAGTAAAATTGTGAGGTAGATGTAAAATCATTCTACTATAATATACAGAGTATAAGGAAAATAAAACATGGCATGACTTAAAATTTCAACTAAGTGTTTTCTTTGTGATGAATCTAGAAGACAAATAGTTGATGGTAGAGCTATTGTCTAAATTTTCATTTTACCTTATTTAAACCTTTCTCAATGTTTTGAGTATTTATTATATTTTAATAGGTTCATACAATGTACTGATTATCATATCTTATATACAATGACTACTAGTGTGTCAATTAAAAAGACAGCAATATTATTCAAAAGGTTATTCAACTTGATTCTCTATAGAGTATTTTTATTTTTTATTTTTTATTTTTTAATAGTTTATTTTTAATTATTGAGTCAACATGAGGGTACAGTTACAGATTTATACATTTTTGTGCTCATGTTTCCCCCATACAAAGTTCGATAACCCATCCCTTCACCAATGCCCATTCTCCACCACCAGTAAAACCAACATCCCTCCCACCCTCCCCAGTCCCGTCTCCCCCCACCCCACACTGCCACTATGGCAGGGTATTCCCTTTTGTTCTCTCTCTATAGAGTATTTTTAAAAGTTTGCATTTCCATATTTTTATACACATAACCTTTTTAGGACACATAACCTGTCCTAAAATGTTCTTCTTATATTTCCAACTGCTATGAATGTATATATTCTATTACCTTTCTTAAAATAATAAACATTTTTATGTAGCAAATGAACTTTTAAGCATATTTTCTTTTCCTCAGATGTTATAATCTTATCATTTTCTTTTTCTGTTTTGTTTTGTTTTGTTTTAGTTTTTGGGTCACACTCGGCGATGCATAGGGCTTACTCCTGGCTCTTTACTCAGGAATAACTCCTGGCAGTGCTCAAGAGACCATATAGGATGCTGGGAATCGAACGTGGGTCAGCCTCGTACAAGACAAAGGCCCTACCCACTGTGCTATTGCTCCATCCCAGTCTTTTTATTTTCTGACTGAAATTTTGAATAAGATTAAAGTGAGAGAAAATAATCACATCTATTTTGTAAAAGATAGCTGTATTCAGCTGTAGCAGCTCTTTGAACTGCTACAGTTGTCAAAAGTTGGTTGAGATGAGGAAAGTAAGAGGATTGAGTATTTTCAATAAGCAAGCGAAGTTTTCTGTTCAAGTTTCAATGCGATAGAGAAAGGAAGTTTCAAGTGTTTATTTTGGCTAATTTGTCAACCACATTTAATGTTTTCCAGTGGAAAACAATAGCCTTTACCATAAGTGTACATTTTATATACAGCAATATAGGCATGCATATGTGTATAAATTGGGATGAAAAGAAAACAGAAATAATTATCTTATTCAGCATAATGGTAAGTATCATACTTTTACTGCCAAGGACTTGCATTTTTCTCTGTTCTCTTTTAGTTAACTTCAGCATCCTTCTAATCTTTTATTTTAGGAAGCATAAGTTATCACTATTTATTCATATGTGCCTCAGACTATATTATATCATGAGTTACTAAACCTGTCAGAGACTTTCATGTGTTTACATCATTTTTCTTGTGTGCTGTTTTGTCAGACCAGAGTTTTATCTTACTTTATTCAACGTATATGAATTTTCTATTGTCTCAGGATTTTATTTAAAAAAATAGCTTCCCCATCCTTAAAATTTTACATAGCAGTAATTTCATTTTATTTTAAATTCTGAAGATTATTATTGATTTCTTTATAGACTTTAAAATTTTTTATCTTGGTTTATTTAATAAATTATGACTTATTTTTCCTGCTGTAGTTTAAAAGAGAAAATGTAATGTAAAGTTTTAAAGTATAAAATTAATTAACTCTTAGTTGAATATTTTATTTTATTTTATTATTTTTTTTTTTTTTGGTTTTTGGGTCACACCCGGCGATGCACAGGAGTTACTCCTGGCTCTTCACTCAGGAATTACCCCTGGCGGTGCTCAGGGGACCATATGGGATGCTGGGATTAGAACCCGGGTCCGCCACGTGCAAGGCAAACGCCCTACCCGCTGTGCTATTGCTCCAGCCACTTAGTTGAATATTTTAATGTGTTCTGTGAAAGCAGAAGTTAAGTGGTGGTTAATTAGTTATATATGGAATGCCAGGGATCAAACACATATTAGCCACATGCAAGACAAGTTCTGTCCATTTTCCTTTTTTAGTTTTTAGAAAATAAAATTCCTGATAGCATCTCAAAATAGCTTCCTAATAATAAATGTTAATGAAAGTAAGACTTGAGATCTCAATATGAACATTTTGTTCAATATGTATTATTGTACTCAATAATTCATATTTTACCATCTAATTAATGAGATTATGTGTTTTAGACAAATTTTTCTTGTCACATACCATCATCATCATCATCATCATCAACCTGTTAATTGTTGAATTTCTCGAGCCGTCTCAGTAACGTCTCCATTCGTCCTAGCCCTGAGATTTTAGAAGCCTCTCTCTGCTCGTCCTTCCCAACAATGCTGCATTGGAGGCTCTTTCAGGGTCAGGTGAATGAGACCCAGCTTGTTACTGGTTTTGGCATATGAATACATCCTGGGGAGTTTTCGAGGCTCTCCCTCATGGGCAGAAACTCTCAGTAGACTGCTGGCACTCCCAGAGGGAGAAGTAGCCTATAAGATGTGTTCTGCAGGGTTGGAGCAATAGCACAGAAGGTAGGGCATTTGCCTTGCATGCGGCCAACCCGGGTTCAATTCCCAGCTCCCATATGGTCCCCTGAGCATTACCAGGAGAAATCCTGAGTGCATGAGCCAGGACAGACCCCTGTGCATCGCCGGTGTGACCCAAACGAAAAAAAAAAAAAAAAGATGTGTTCTGGAAGCTTGGTTTTAAGTCTCTGGATTTTGACCGTTGATGGCATCACAGGGCACCAGGGTCAGTTACTGGGTAAGAACTGCTAACTACTAGAAAATGGGAAATCTGGATGGAAGAGGCCCAGTCCCTATCTGAGCAGGTTTGCAGATCTCAGCCCGAGGTCCCAAACACCTAGGTTCCTCTGCCAGTACCTTTATGCTTGAGGGTCGTCTGAACATGTGGAGAGGGACCTTGAGCTTTTCTGTGGCTAGGCTCCGGAGGTCTTCGACCACGGGAGCTCTGCTTGTGGCGGGGAGGGTAGCTGGAGCCCATCCCCTACGAGGGGCCTTGGGGAAGACATATATGTCACATATATAGTCTTTAAATATATTTTTATAGATTGGGATATTTAAGTGTTTCTTTTGTGATTATATAAAAATGTCATGCTATAAAATTATATATAACAAAAACTAGGAAAAAAACAAAAATGTATTTTATAAGCTGTTAATATCTAGAACATTAATGTGCATTTCATTATACATATATTTTTACTTTTCTCTCTCATTACTTTCATTAACAAAAAATTCATAAACCACTCACAATTTATTATATAGATATTTTACTTGATAGTAAAAATTTCTTCTAATCAGAAATCACATTTAATTATTATATTTACCTATTCGGCTGGAGCGATAGCACAGCGGTAAGGCGTTCGCCTTTCACGCAGCTGACCCCTGTTTGATTCCTCCACCCTCTTGGAGAGCCTGGCAAGCTACCGAGAGTATCCCACCCTCATGGCAGAGCTTGGAAAACTACCTGTGGTGTATTGGATATGCCAAAGACAGTAACAGTAAGTCTCACAATGAGAGACGTTACCGGTACCCGCTCGAACCAATCGACGAACAATCGGATTTACCTATTTTTTGTCAAATAAAATATTTGAAATATTTAAAAGCCAAATGTACCACTTATATAGATTTTGCTTCTATAAATAGCAAAAATATTAAAAAATCATTCAAATATATAGTGCATATTTAGATATTGCTATAGATATTTGGTGTTCATTTGTTATATGCTTATAATATTTTTCTGCTAGTTTTTATAATAAGAGCTTATTTTGGCATTATTATTCTGATTTATTCAAAATCAATTTCTTCTCCTTTGAGTATGAATAAGCAACATCTTAAAAAGAAACTTAAACAGATTAGAAGTTCCTTGTCCGCTTCAATTAATTATATTCTTAACATTTGTTTTTAGGGGATGCAACGTTAACTTTTTCAGAATCATACAGCTATTCTATTTTTACAGAGAGAAAGGCAGTCATTTCTTTTTTTTTTTTTTCAATTCTTGGAGTGTTAATTTTATTTTTTTTTTATTTTTTTTTAATTTATTTATTTTTAATTAGAGAATCACCGTGAGGGTACAGTTACAGATTTATACACTTTTGTGCTTATACTTCCCTCATACAAAGTTTGGGAACCCATCCCTTCACCAGTGCCCATTCTCCACCACCCGTAAACCCAGTGTCCCTCCCACCCTCCCCAATCCCATCTCCCCCCCACCCCACCCTGCCACTGTGGCAAGGCATTCCCTTCTGTTTTCTCTCTCTAATTAGCTGTTGTGGTTTGCAATAAAGGTGTTGAGTGGCCGCTGTGCTCAGTCTCTAGCCCTCATTCAGCCCGCAACTCCCTTCCCCCACATGGCCTTCGACTACAATGTAGTTGGTGATCGCTTCTCTGAGTTGCCCTTTCCCCGGAACGTGAGGCCAGCCTCGAAGCCATGGAGTCAACCTCCTGGTACTTATTTCTACAGTTCTTGGGTGTTAGTCTCCCACTCTGTTATTCTATATACCATAGATGAGTGCAATCTTTCTATGTCTGTCTCTCTCTTTCTGACTCATTTCACTCAGCATGAAACTTTTCATGCCCATCCACTTAACTACGAATGGCCAAAAGGCACATGAAAAAGTGCTCTACATCACTAATCATCAGAGAGATGCAGATCAAAACAACCATGAGATACCACCTCACACCACAGAGACTAGCACACATCCAAAAGAACAAAAGCAACCACTGTTGGAGAGGATGTGGGGAGAAAGGGACCCTTCTTCACTGCTGGTGGGAATGCCGACTGGTTCAGCCCTTCTGGAAAACAATTTGGACGACTCTCAAAAAATTAGATATTGAATTCCCATTTGACCCAGCAATACCACTGCTGGGAATATATCCCAGAGAGGCAAAAAAGTACAATCGAAACAACATCTGCACATGTATGTTCATCGCAGCACTGTTTACAATAGCCAGAATCTGGAAAAAACCCGAATGCCCCAGAACGGATGACTGGTTGAGGAAACTTTGGTACATCTATACAATGGAATACTATGCAGCTGTTAGAAAAAAGGAGGTCAAGAATTTTGTAGGCAGTCATTTCTTGTAGCATAATGATAGGGAATATCCAAAGCTGGGTCCTTGGCATGAAGAAATGATGGAAGAAAAAGTTCCCTGTTTATAGCTTAAAAATTAAGGTGCTGTGAAAGTTTTTATTCAACCTTGATTTAAAGAACCTGATTATGTGTATATTCAATATTGAGTTAGGGTCTCAAATAGCATATGGTCATGTAATTATACTTAATATTTTAGGAATAGCCTTCCATTTGATAGGTAAAAATGTCGGCTAAGTGAGGGTGAGTGGAATAAATAAGTCAAGGATATTGCTGTATTCTCCCTTTTCTTTTCTTTTCTTTTCTTTTCTTTTCTTTTCTTTTCTTTTCTTTTTCTTTTCTTTTCGTTTCTATTCTTTTCTTTTTTTAAACCAAATAACTGATACTTTTATTCTCTTAAAGCGCTTTCATTTCCCTAAGAAAATATGTCATAAGTTTTAATTTGATGATGACTGTGAGCTTGGTTTTAAAAAGCCTCTTATTTTTTGTTGCTATATGCCATTCTCTAAAATTGCCTCCTTTAGATGAATTTCTTACCTGCAATTTTCTCTATGTAACAGCAAGTAGGTGATCAAATGTTTTATCGAGATAATCATTTCGGGATGAATCATGTCAGGTTCAATTTTTTTCAGTATTAAACAGAAAACTCACAGACCAATAGTAAGAAAAATTTACCCGATCGAATAATTCACACAGTCCTGCCTAGGAGTTTTGTGTTTTCAATTAACATGGGGGGGGGGTATGTGTGTGATAAGTGTTAAGTAGCTGCTTGAATCCAAACCCTGCTGGGTCTAAGCTATGGGGTGGTAAAATAATTTAACAGGAGAGCAAGAGTGTTTAGGAAGAACCAAAACAAAGTAAGTTTATAGAAAGAAAATAAAGAGAGTGCAATGGTCAAACTTGCACAACATAAAACTCCAAGGAGACAGACCTGCTAGTACAATCTTGGGGAGTCTATTACCAAAGTCTATTACCAGAGTACAGTCTCTGGACTGGTTAGGTGAGAAGTTTCTGTTTGCTTTATATTAGTTAATTATGGGAGGTCAGTGAGAAGTTGATATATAGCCAGTTTTAACAACTGGCTAAAACTTGAGCAGCAGAACTGAGTGACCATGGGTTTGTTAGAGTCTTCTGCGCACATAACTATAACAAAATTATGATTATATTTAACAGAGAAGATCACAGCCATGTCCGGCAATTCAGATCCGGGAATTTAAAGGGGCATACTTTTTTAATTTTAATTTTTAATTTTATTTTTTTGCTTTTGGGCCACACCCGGCAATGCACAGGAGTTACTCCTGGCTCTGTATTCAGGAATTACCCCTGGCGGTGCTCAGAAGACCATATGGGATGTTGGGAATTGAACCTGGGTCGGTCACATGCAAGGCCAACACCCTACCCACTGTGCTATCACTGCAGCCCTGGAGTTATACTTTTTAGGGGATTTTACTAAACCACTTCTAAAAGAAACATGTTATGTTAAAGGAACAATTACACTATATTTGCTGACATTCTGTATTTTGGAACATAGTGTTTTATATTTTTGAGCTGTTTTCCTCTTTTATTTTCTCATGTAAGTAAAGGAGACATTGTGTTATAGTCAGAAGCATTCCTATTTCTATCTAAAAGTATATAAAGCTAACATTAAAATATTGTTATTTTGAGTTACTCTTAAAAATGGAATAAATAGTACTTTCAGTTCATTTCACAGTAATTGATTTTACTCAAAATTAATATCATTTTGGAAATATTTATCACAGTAAAAGTGCAGGAATAGATATTTTAAAAGATACACACACATTACAAGTATTTGACAATCTATGAAAAAGAAAACAAGATGGCACAGAACATTTTCTAAGAAAATTTAATCTGCATGTCATTTTTAAAGTATATTTGCCTTTAAAAGTACATTTGCCTTTAAAGTATATTTTCCCTATAAAGAGTAGATTTAGTTAGAAAATTTCATCGAGATGATAGTTTAAATTAAAAGAGTAGAATATTACTCCTCAGAGATGTTGTTTTCTTTTAACATTGTAAGATATAAGGTTAATGAAAGAGTGCTCCTTTAACTGGCTTACTGGTAGTTTAAGCACAAAATTTCCCCACTTTATATGTTTACTATAATGACTATGAACATGAATGCAAATTCTTTTCTAATATCTGAGTAGCCTATCAGCCAGTTGCAGAAAATGCAACTTTTAAAATCACCTCTCAATTACTCTGGGATAGATTTTCATCATCCTAATCTCTTCAGAATATAATGAAACATAAGAAAGCGCATAAAGCATCTGAATGCAAAAGGAACTAAAGAATCACTGAAATTATGACCAATTCTGCTCTCATTCTGAGCTGTACTTAACCTGTATCCTTAAAATGTTGGAGTATCTATCCTTTATTTTGCTTTGTTTACTGCATTTTGAAACATATATTAAGTTTAGAAGTAACAAACTAGTCATGGCAGGAGGTAGTGATGGATTTTGGTAAAAGTGACAGCCTTGAGATATTACAGATGACAGACAGCCTGACATTGAGGGAAAAAAGAAACTCCCAAGGGTATGCAGAAATGTACTGTGTGTTTTAGCAAAGAACAACAAGGAAGATACAGAGTGATGAACTGAATGATGACTTGAGTCATCAAGAAAATGACTACATTATGCGCTCTGTTCTCTGTTAAGGAAGGGAGTGAAATGTACTTTGTTGTCTTTTGACAGAATCTCTACCACACACTCACACACACCCACACACATAAAAAAACCATACACATGCATGAACACACAGGAACACAAACTCATACACACAGGAACACAGACTCATGCACACACACAAACAGGTGCACACACACACACACACACACACACACTAAATAAATAAATAGAATTATCTTCACCTGGTAGGAAAATCTTTGTTCATGTAGAATAATTATTTACCTAAAGTGTGATTTCAATTATCCCTTAACCTCCCTACTCCTCCAATTTTAATACATAAAAATATGTCTTACTGTACTACACTTTTGGATATAAATTCAATGTCTGGGCCTTTGTGCAGTGGAGACTCTTAAAGGTTGAATGTTCATATCTGTAACTTTCAGTGTTATTCACATCACTCGATTTCAGTGCAGATCAAAGGAGAATGAAGTCAAATAGACTTATGTCATGATAAAGGAGCTATTCCTGATGTTTTTGCAGCCCTCTGAGTTTTTGGTGCAGTGCTTTTTGAAAAATCAAAGTCTAAGCAGCTTTCAAACTTGGAGATTTATTTTGAAGTATTTAGATAGCATGCAATTTAAAACATAGATTTACTGAATTCCAGCTCAGAATTTAACATTCTGCCTAATAGTCTGACCTATGAAAGTTGAAAAAAACATCCAACTAACTTAAATGAAACAAAGAACAGTGAAATAAAGATGCTCTCATTGTTGGTGGAGAGGATATGATCATGGATTAATCAAGAACTGAATCTAGATAAACATAAGTATCTCACTCACTCTGCTGTCTTATTAGTGGAGAAGGATAGAAGAGGAAAGAAATCGAGGTGGGGAGAAAGTACTGCCAGGAAGCAAAGGCATTAGAGGTCAAGGAGATTTATGTGCATTGGTGGTGTCCTGAAGCAGTTTAGCTAAGTATCCAAACCACACAGTCAACAACTTTGAAAACATGAGATTCAAACTTCAACAACAAACTTAAAAATGTGCCTGTCAAGAAGACAGGTTTGATGAGTGTCAAGTAACCAGGGAACACTGGTGGAGAGAAGTAGATACTGTTGATGGGATTGGTGCTGGGACATTGTATGTCTAAAACTCATCTATGATTAACTTCAAACCTAATGATGCTTTACTAAAGCAAAATAAGAACGTATGTATTTTCATTTCACTCTTAGTAAAGTAAGAACGTTATGTAAGGACATAACCTTCAAATTGTAAGATATTCAATTTAACTGATTGAGCCCAGTTAAATACTATACATTGTCTAAAAATATATTCTGTAGGTTGGGTCTAATTTCTGTTAATCCTGTCCCATAAAAGACTAATCTGTAAATTCACTTGCTTATCAAAAATAACAATTAGTCATCTGGAATGGCCTGAGTCATTTTACAATTTGTCCCTGCCATCCACATGAGACGGTGAGTTTCTGGTTTTAACCTGAGTTTGCAAACCAACACTTACTCTGAGATCTACTTGGGATGTACAGCTTAAAAAAGTTAGGTTATCTATTTTTTCCATTTTATTATAATCTAGAAGTAACAAACTATATATGGGAGGTACTGGGGGAGGTGGCAGTTAATCTGACAGCGGAGCGAAATTGAAACTGACAGTTTGACATCAGAAAGCACAGAAACTGCTTCAAACTCACACCTAAAATTTTTGCAGAGATAAAACAGGATTGGAACATTAAATTATTTCCCAAGATTCTCCCAATTAGTTCAATTTTCCCCCTTGATTACTTAGTGATAACACACAATATTTGATCATGTTATCTTGATAGGGATTGTTCTCTGGCTGAGAACTACCTCTTCTGTTGTTTTTGCAATGTGCAGTAGCAAGTTTGATAAAATAAAATAGAAATTGGAAAAAGTATAGATGAGACAATTCTACAATTACTGCTCAATGGTCAGCCCAGCTCTGAGTATGAAAGCAAAACTACCAGAAAATTCTGATTTTTTTTCTGAAAGAGCAGATATATTTAACTATCATCTTTACAAGTAGTGGGGTATATGGTCCTTTGATACTTATTGACCATGGAAATCTTAATAGCTAGATTTGTTCTATTTGTTACATTTTTAAATTAAATCACCATGAGATAAAGAGCTGAAAAGTTGTTTGTGATTGGGTTTTAGTCACAGAATTTTCCAATACCTGTCCTTCCACCAGTGTACATATCCTCACACCAATTTCTTGAATTTCTCTCCTTCTAAGGGCCACCAAAAGTCTGCCTCTTCAGCAAGATTTTCTTCTCTCTGCCTCTGTCTCTGTCTCTGTCTCTGTCTCTGTCTCTCTCTCCCCTCCCTCTCTGCCCTCTCTCTATCTTGGCCATTATGGTTTGCAGTACAGGTACTGTAAGATTATCATGTATAATCCTTTACCTACATTTAGCACTTAATTTTTGTCCAGAGTGATCATTTCCAACTGTCATTGTCATAGTCATCCCTTTTCTGTCCTAACATTCCTCTCCCCCTTCCCCAGCCCAGACATTCCTCTCCCCTCGCCCAGCCCAGACATGTGACAAGGTCCTAACCTTGGACCTGTCCTCCTGGGCCTCCTTTCTATTGTCTATGGGAAATAGCCACATACTGAGTTTTTTTTTTTTATATCCCACATATGAGTGCAATCATTCTTTGTCTGTCATTCTCTTTCTGACTCATTTCTCTCAACATAATGCTCTCTATATCCATCAATTTATACACAAGTTCAATGACTTTATTTTTCCTAACAGTTGCACAGCATTAAATTTTACAGATGTACCATAGTTTCTTTATGCAGTCAACTATTCTTGGGAAATCAGGTTGTTTCCAGATACTGGCTAATGTGAGTAGTGCTGCGATGAGCATAGAAGTGTAGATGCCATTTCTTCTGTGTATTTTGGATGTCAGGGTACATTCCCAGAAGTGGTATCACTGGATTATATGGAAGGACAACTCCTAGGTTTTGAGGAATGCCGGTATGTTTTCCAAAAAGGTTGTATCATTTGCCTTTCCCACCAACAGTGAATCAGAGTCCTTTTCTCCCTGAATCCATACCACTACTGTTGTTCTTGTTCTTTTTGAGGTGTGCCAATCTGTGGGGTGAGATGATATCTAACTGTTGTTTTGATTTGTGACTCTCTGATCATTATCGATGTAGAGCATTGTTTAATGTGCCTTTTGTGTTTTTACTTTGAGGAAGTTTCTGTTCATTTCTTCACCCAAGTTTTGATGGGATTAGATGATTTTCCCCAGCACTACTTGTTGAAGAAGCTTTTCTTACTCAACTTCATATTACTTGCTCTTTAGTTAGAGATTAAATAATCATATATAAGAGGGTCTGTGACAAGATATGTAACTATATTCCATAGGTCTACTGGTCTGTATTTATTCCAATACCGAGGATGCTGTTATAATTACTACTGCTTTGTAATACAGTTTGATGTTGGGGATGGTGATGGCTCCAGTCTTTTTTTTCCCAAGGATAGCTTTAGTTATTTGTGGGATTTTATTGTTCCATATTAATTTCAGGAGAGTTTGATCTGAACAAGTGCTTTTCTTATACTAAGAATTTTATCATATTTATTTTATGACATTCAAAACTGGATAATCATATAATAAATGAATTACACATCTGTTTCAAGAATTTATATGGGACTGTGACACAGTTTATTTATCATATAAAATTATCATATAAAATAGTTATACAAATTAATTATATAAAACAAAGATAACATTTCTTCCTAAATGGCAAATTCATTAGGTCAAAAAAAGTTTTTAAATTGTTATTTAAACAATTAAATAACTAAATTGATAAACTCCATTTATTTATTTTTGTTTTAATTTTATATATATTTATTTATATATCTTAAAAGTAAATTGGGTTGAATTTCACTTCCCAGATGAGTCTCATCCAGAAATTAATCTTTTGAAAACCTCAGTTGTGCATTTTTTTTTTTTTTACTGAAATCTCAAGGCTTTCACAAAGTCTCATATGGGCTACCTCCCCCAATCTTCGTGGACTTGGAAGAAGGCCCAGCAGTCACACACATGAACAGCCTCTGGCACCAAGTCAACTTATTGACTGCCATGATCCAAAGACACATATATAAATCTTGAAAGATATCAACAAGTGTTGGCGCCTAGCCAGGTTATAGGATGAGTTCTCAGAGGCTGACCCACAAGTGGGCAGAACCGTGGACCTCACTTACATAAGTGAGTGAGCGATGGCTTGTGAATCTGACTAACCTGGAAAGGGTTAACACTTCTTCTCTCAGCTGCCTTGGCCTTAATCTAACTCCTAGTTTAACAAAGAAGCAGTCTTCCCTTTCTTGAAGATCCCAGACCCAGCTTGGCTTTGGAATACAGACACTCTCTCACCTCTCTTATCACACCAGGTGTGAGGGGTTGTAACTCATAGAGCCTTGGAGCCCAGCCTTGCATTCTCCCCAGAGATTGCTGACCATTTGGTTTACAGACTCCACAGAACAATGTATGCTTTGATGTTTTGTTGTACCCTTCCTGTAACCCTCTTTTCCCATTAATGACTTTTCTATGCTGCTTTCATTAGAGGTGTATATGTAGGAAAGTAAATAAAAGAGGCCTTGGGATGCTTCTAGTCTGCCACTATTCTAGAGTGAGTGGGTAGTTCTCCATGCCAATTTAGAATTCCCCTCAAATTTCTTCTCTCAGTGCCCCTGACAGAAAGAATATTCACTCAACAAATGTTCCTTTTTATTCCCTCTCTTTTATTTTACAGACTTACAAACTTTTGTGATTGCATTTCAGTCATACAATGATCTAGTACCCATCCCTCCACCAGTGCCTATTCTCTACCACCAATGTTCCCAGTATTCCTCCTGCCACCCTCAAATCATTCCTGAGCCCCCACCTCCGTGGCAGGCACATTCCCTTTTACTCTCTCTGTATTTTGGCGGTGTTATGGTTTGCAATACAGGTACTAAGTTGCCATCATGTTTGGTCCATACTTTTTCTTTGAGAGAAGGGACCACTAAGTACATGATGCTTGGAGATTCAGAATTTCCTTGGATCTTGTTCAAGTCTGAGTCAGCCTGGGAAATCCAGAGAGAGGCTGGTGAACCCTAGCCCTTTGCAGGCACAAAAATAAAGGGCCTTGACAGCAGAAAACCTCCATACTCCACAATTATCACCATGCATCCAGCTTAGATATTTCATTCACAAAATCCACATACCTGACTTTTTCAACATATTTATTTTTTGATGAGACTTGTCTGAATATGTTGAAAAACTCAGGTATGTGGATTTTGTGAGTGAAATATCTAAGCTTTAAAGAGTCAGGGATGGGCCACCTCACGCCATCTCCCTGTATTTCTGGAATCACAGTAGTCACACACATGCCCCAAAGCTGCAAACCAGTTAAAAATATGACTCCAGCTCTTTCACTCTGTCAAAAATTTTGGACTGGATTAAGCACCCGTGACTTTGTGACATTTCAAATTCTATACTAATAAACCAGGAGTAGCATACCAGATTGGGTGGGCTGTAATGTAGAAGGCAACCAAACTTGATTAACAAAATATAAATATTTTTATACTTATAGCTTAACCTGTAATACCTTTTAGTAATCTCTTATACTGGGATTAATGGTTTCATGATGAAATATAACATTTTTCACTATTTTTCTTTCACATATTTTTTATAACTCTTTTAGCAAATTTTTATAGCAAGCAATATAAAATAAATTATTGAGGGCATGCAATGGGGCCAGGCTTAATGGGTTGTTGGGAGAATTAGAAAGGTTAGAAGATGCAACAAGGGGCGTGGGGGGTTAAGGTTGTGGGGGGGGCGGGGTGGAGCTATACTGGGATTCTTGGTGGTGGAATATGAGCACTGGTGAAGGGATGGGTATTCGAGCATTGTATAATTGAGATTTAAACCTGAAAACTTTGCAACTTTCCACATGGTGACTCAATAAAAAATTTTTTAAAAAAAAGAAGATGCAACAGTGATTAGATTGGTGTTGGAATATTGAATGTCTGTAACAAATCATCATGAACAACTCTGTAAACCGTAGTGTTTATTTAAAGTATAAATGAAAAATAAAATTTAGATAAAAACATAAATTGGATATGCAAAGCCCACAATTATAAAATAATTGCACAACACTGGATTTTATACTGACTATATGTATTATCTGAAGCATTTTTATCTTATAAAATGAATATGTGCATCCATTTAAATGTTTTATAATGTTTAGTAATATATTATAAGTGATCTTAATTTCTGGAAGAAATTATTTCAAAAATGAAAGAAGTTATAAAACTAAGGTTTTAATTAGGTCCACTTTTTGAATAATCAATAATATTCATTGTCAGTGAAGTGTTTATTTCATCTTGCTGGTTGTGATAGATAAAGTATGGTTATACCCGTTAAAGACACCAACATCAGCTCTCTAAATAATCATTGACTTTTTTTTTTTTGAGGGGAAGGGTAGTGGCATATCAAGTGTTGTTCACGGGCTACCTTGGTTCAGTACATGTAGTGCTTATAAAACTCTTAGGCGTCAAATACGTAACCTGACATTCCTACATGCAAATCATGCACACTAGCCCTTTGAACTATTTTGCCAGCCTCAGATTTACCTTTGTGCTGGATGTTTGTCTTTTGACCCACACTTGCCTGTTCTTGGGTTTATTGTTGTCTCTGTGATCAGTAATCACTTCTGGCAGACTCAAGGGACCATATGTGATGCTAGAAATTGAATTTTGGCCAGTTACATGCAAGGAAATGCCCCTGAATGCTATACTATCATTCTAGTTCAGCCTGACAGCTTTTAATCTCTATATTATTTAACAAGCATTTACCATATATCCACATTAGATACTCTTATCAAACTTCCTCATATTTTCAGTTCACTTGAGCAAAATGTTTCCTAAAGTGAACCTTTTCATAATTCGAAAAGTCACTGTAATCATATGGACTGCTTTATCACTAACAACTCTACATGAGTTTCTTGAAATTCAGTCATAAATAAAGATAGTTACACTTTTCTTATTTCTTTCCAGTAAATAAATTCTTGTTTAATTTAATGGGAAATAAATGAATTATAAATAGTTTATTTAGTGGGAAAAATGAAATAAAATATTTATTTAAATAGTACTAGATAAATAAATGAAATATTTTATAGCATCATTTAATGTTAATTATAAAATCAAATATAAAATGAACCATTGTAGAAAAAAGGAAAATGCAAGACCATTTATTAAATGATGAAGGGAAAACATAGGAAATAACATATTATGGTCTATTAAATTGATAAGTTTGATATTGATATTGATAACACAAGTAATCAAGTAAAGTAAAGAGAAATGCCTGCATAAATAACAGTTTTGTGTATAGTGGATGTACACAAACTTAAATTGAAACAAAAACGCTGAATGCTTGGATACACCTGGCACTCTCAATACTGTCCTAGTTAGACCAGCTAACTACTGTTCCTTATGAAATATGCATAACAATAACACACTATTCACTAGATGTCTTCAGTATTAATTTCACAGCTCTTGAAGGAATATCTCTGTGAGCTGCCACAGACTCAGAAGCTCTATATCCCAAATGATGCTCCCTGCTTATATGTTGCTACTGTGCTAGCTCAGTGCTCACTTGTTCTCACCACTGAAGGCTCACTCATTCTTCTTTTTGCTCAACTGCGGAGGGATCCTATTGCTGACATTTGCAAGTAGGTGCATTGCTTGTGTTGTCTTCTTTCTTGCCATAACTCCATGCAGTCAGTCTGCCTGATCTCCTAGGCAATGGTTACTGTTTATATTTATCCTTATTGCAGACTTAAGTGTTTCTCAGTTCTAACTTGCCACATTCTATAAAATCAAGATGAAAAATGACCAATCATATCATCTTGATCATCAGACACCTAGTTCTCACTTCTCTAGTAATGACAATAGCAGTAACAGCAGAAAAACTGGCACTAACATAGGAGTGTTTATAGAAAACGAAAAAAACATTTTTCATTTTACATTAAAGAAAAATTATTTTAGTTGACTGGAGAGTTAACGAAGAGCTAATGCCGTTTTTTTTTTTTTCCTCACAGATGTCCAATCCTTGTTTTATCCCCATTCAGTCCACATATTCACCACTAAATGTAATTCCTGAGCATAAAATCAGAGTTAAGCCCTGCGTACAACCTGGTATGGCCTACCCCCTGAACCATCAAACCTGTGGTAAGATAGGTAAAATTTTATTTAAAGTGTTAGAAAATATTTTATATTATAAATGTATATATATTTTAGTTTTTGACTTTTGGAGCCCCCACCTACTGGTTCTCAGGGCTACTCCTGATTATGTAAACAGGTATCACTCAAGTGACCATATGGGGTACTGCAGATTGAATTCTGTTTGGATACAAACAAGGCAAATTTCTTAAATTTAATATTATATTTTCGGATAAGCATTTGTAGTTTTGATGTACATTTACTACATCTGCACTTTGCTTTCACCAAAAAAAAATGCAATACCCTCCCTAAATTTTTTCTTTATATTACTTTCATTTTTTTTCTCTTCATTCCAAGTTGTTTGATAAACTTCCTTTTATAATCCAAGGTCAGACAAGGATTCCTTCATGCGTGAGACTCATCCGACTGTGTGGAGAGGGGCCTTGAGCATGGCTGTTCCTGGGTTCTGGAGGTCTTCAACTGTCGAGGCTCTGCCCGGGCTGGGAGGGAAATGCAACCTGTCCCCTCAGAGGGACCCCGGTGAAGATAGCCAGGTGCAGGGGCAAGAGACTCTGCTTTGCTCTCTTCTGGGAGCTTGGTTTTATGGTCTCTGGATGTTGGCCTTAGATGAGATTACATGGCACCAGGGACGGTTTCTGGATGAGATTGCCTAGCTACTGGAAAGTTGGGGATCTGGGTGGAAGAGGCCTAGTTCCGATCCAAGCAGGCTTGTAGATCTCAGCCCCGAGTCCCAAACACCTGGGTTCCTCTGCTAGTTCCTTCATGCATGAGGCTCATCCATGCTTGTGAAGAGTGACCTTGAGCATGGCTGTGTCTGGGTTCTAGAGCTCTTTGGCTGTTGGGGCTCTGCTCAAGATGGGGAGGGAAACTCAACCCACCCCTCCAAGGGGCCCCAGTGCATGGGACTACATCCTTTAATTAATACTTGAATATTTGGATTGTTTTTACTTTCTGTATATTGTACAAGAGATGCAATAAAAAGAGATGTTCAGGGCTCGAGAGGTAGTACAGGTTTAAGGGACTCACTGTGAACTTGGCCTAATCTGGTTCAATCCTTGAAACGGCATGTAGTTCTATACACAACCAAGAGTTATCCCTGAGCACAGAGCCAGAAATAAACTCTAATAAACACTTGATGTGCCTCTTTGCCAAAGAAAAGGTAAAAAACAGGTACATATACATATTTTCAAATTAGTGCTTTGTATACTGAATGTAGATAACAAGATTCCTTTGTAATATGGGAAATATATTATTACTTATTTGAGAAATGTTCATGTTGATTTCTAAACATGGTGAACCAAATGACTTATGTTTAATCTAGTCCCATTATGAGTGATCCCTGAGTGGAGAATAGGACTAAGGTCTAACTACCATTGGGTGTGTCCCCATAAAATGCCCCCAAACATTTCCATTTTTATTTGATTTTTATTAAAATATCAATTTGATACAAATATAAAATTATATAATGGTATTTATGATTTTCCAATTTTTCACTATAAAATATGGTGGTTTAATTCTGTACTATTCTTTAATATTTTTTTCTATCTGGATAACATTTAATTAAATAATATCACACTATTCTAGCATTATATGTTAAATGCTTTTATACTATCATCATGTTTATTATCAGGTGCCAGAAATCTAGAAAATAAATTTATTATGAGAATTTTTCTACCTCCCATGGTAATTTATAGGTTTTTCATAACTCTTGTGGGGAAAATATTCTCCAGGTCAATGGCAGATTAAATGTGCAATTTCCATTATCTTTAATGGGCACTATGGTTTGATTGCATTCATATTGGAAAAAAATTATCTTTTATGATGAGAAAATAGTTCCAGGGAGAGGCTATGTAAATGATATATTTGATTTTAATATTGCAATTGAATAAGCAAAATAAAAAATTAACTGCTTGGTTAATCAATTGAAGTCATAATTTGTAAGTAAAGATTTTTAATTTCTCAGTTTAATAAACGTGTAACTCTAGTGCAATAAACATAATAATTTGCACTTGTTTATTAGTGCCTTATATAATTCTCCAAAAATTTCTTTTGATTTTGGAATACAAATGATGCTAACTAAAATTGATTATTACTTAGAGAATAATACAAACTCTGATAGAGAAAAGTACAATATATTTAGTATTTTTGATTTATTAGTTCACAACAATTAATATAATAAATACTTAATTTTTGAAATAAATTTATAATATATTTACATATATATTTTCAAACATAGTTACTTTGGTTATAGTAAGTTAGAAGTTACTTTATGTTTGCATATAATGTTTATATTTGTTGGTTTGTTGTAGGGCCACATTTAGCAATGCTCAGGTGTATCAGGGCATATGTCAGATATCAGGGATCTGACTGTGCACTCAGAAATTATTCTTGGCAGTGATATGGAGACTATGTGAGATTCAGGGGATTGAACCAGGTGGGCTGTGTGCAAAGCAAGTGCTCTCCAGACCCAAGCATACATGTTTAAACACAACGCTTTTTGTATCTTTATTCACTACCCATTTCCAAGTTAAATAGAAAACAATAAACCTTGCAGCCATTACCCCGCAGTATAAAATATTTATTAGAAATTTTCCTTTACTATAAAAGGAAACTATAATTTTTCCCTGTACATATTTAAGATTAATAAGATTAAGATTAATAATAAAATTCCACTGAGTTTAAAAACCAATAAACCAATAATTTACCTAGATTATTTGCACTTTTTAAACTGTACCTTAAAATGCCCAAATGTCTCAAGTGGGTAAGCTGGTATTGATTGTCATTATCTCTTAGTACTTACTTTTTAAAAATATTTAAAGTAAATGTAATTAAAAAAAAATATATGTGAATCACCGTGAGGTACAGTTACAGACTTACAAACTTTACAAACTTTCGTGCTTGCATTTCAGTCATACAGAGTGCCCATCTGTCCACCAGTGCCCATTTCACACCACCAATGGTCCCAGCATCCCTCCCACCACCCCACCCCAGCCTCCCCCGACGCCACCCGCCTGTGTGGCTAGGCATTTCCTTTTGTTCTCCCTCTCCTTTTGGGCTGAACCAGCCTTCACTCCCACCAGCAGTGAAGGAGAGTCCCTTTCTCCCCACATTCGCACCAACACTGGTTGCTTTTGTTCATTGAGATATGGGCCAGTCTCTGTGGTGTGAGATGGTGTCTCATGGTTGTTTTAATCTGCATCTCCCTGATGATCAGTGATAAAGTAAATATAATTTTAATATCTACCTAATGCTCTATTACTGAGTCATGTCACCAGCCCACGTCTTCTGGATGTTGTGTGGGAGACATTTTTATAAGGAAATGATTCTTTCATAACTGACTCATCCCTTGGTCCCTCTGGGAGAGCCGGGCAAGCTACCGGGTGTATCCCGCCCACATGGCAGAGCCTGGCAAGCTCCCAGTTGTGTAATCACAAAAAAGAAATGATTATGATCCTCAGGTGGCTGCTGCTGATGCTGGACACCTGTGTTCGTTTAGTAGCCCTGAGCTGCCTCCCTGCCTTCCCATCCTCCTAGGGCCCCCCAACAGAGACACAGAGAGACGGGGAGAGGGGGAGGCTGGGGACCACAGTCAGATGGTGAAAATGGCCCGTTTAATGCAGAGTTGCTAACATACTTATAGAACATCTGAAGGGGGGTTGAGGCAAGGACTGGCCTGATGGTCATTTACATAGATAAACATTCAGCAGAGGAAATTCTTTTAGGGAGATCAACTCAAGGAGACACACTGTCTCCCAGGGGCAACTGTATTGCTTTTATGTTTCTCTCTAATTGTATAAGTTATCAATACTAGCAGCTGTTCGGCTGAACACAGTCAGAGACAAAGATCCAACACTTAGTTCTCTGGGCTGAGAGCAAACAAGGCTTTAAACACTTGGTTGTCTGGGTTCTGAGTGCAAGCAAGGCTTTTAGCTTAAATCCCAGACTAAGTCTTCAGGCCAGTTCAGCTAGTCCTTCCCCAGGGGGGTCCTGTCTCTAAATTGTAACAGTTTGCATGAAAACGATGCATATATGCTTTCTAGAATGTGCCATTTCACTGCCAGGTAGTTTTGCCTCTCGCCCCGGGTCCATCCCAGTCCCAAGGCGGGACCTCCCCTTTGGGGTGTCAGGAACTACAGAAACTGAAGCCTAAGTTAAGTAGTTATGATCAAGTAATTATGCCCAGGAGCAGATATGTTTCAGAGTCAATCAACTCCCAAATATTAAAATAGCATTAATGGTCTTTCTGTGTTTAACCAAAGAACATTGCTCTATGGTAACATATAAAAAGGCTATAGAGGAAGCAGAAAAGCAAATAAAAATATACAGTACTTCAAATACAAATCAGTATCAATACAAGTTCAGAATTACCAGAAAGTTTTGTTTTACAAACAATCCAGATTAACATGGGGGACTGTGACAATGAGAGGTAAAATACAAAGGAAAGATTACAAATAAACTTTAACTAAGTTAGGAATGCTAGCAAGGGCAATATAAATTCCTTTAAGAGGAGGAAAGGAGACAATACATTGATAGAGCATAAAGGACTTAGGGTTAATATCCAACACAAAGGGAAGGTTGAAGATAGACTTTGACTAAATTAAGGATGTTAGCAAGGCCAAGTTAAGCTTCTCTGGGAGGAGGAAAGGGGCAATTCACTGATAAAGACTAAAGCACTTAGGGTTGATATCTAACACCCCATGGCGTATTTGATATGCCAAAAACAGTAACAACAAGTCTTACAATGGAGACATTACTGATGTCTGCTCCAGCAAATCAATGAACAGGACGACAGTATTATAATGCTACCTAATGTAAACAACATATTATTTTCTTTGTCCTTTACAGAACTTGTTGGTAAATTTCCTTCCTTTTACAATTTAATATTATTTTTCTTCAATTGAATCACCATGAAATGCAATTACAAAGCTTTTGTGATTGGGTATTAGGCATACAATGCTCCAACACTAATTCCTCCAACAGTTACATTTCCCACCACCAATATCCCTTATATGTCCCCTGCCACCATCCTCTCCACGCCTGCCTCTATGGCAGGCACTTTTCTAAATCCCCCCCGCCCCCCGTCTTGCCGGAAACCAATGCCTAGGAACGGCCAGAAACTCATGCCTTGGAACGGCCAGAAACCTATGCCTGGGCACCAATATGTCAGTACAAACTGACCTGTAACTAGGAACAACCGCTTCTCGGGAAAGGTTGCAGAACAATGCCCAGAGAAACTGCCACCAGGGCCCACATCCAGTTTCGTTTAACGCTTGTATTCTTGCTATTCTCCCATTCTGCCCACTTCCTCATATAATCAATTATAAAAGATTAGCTTAAGAGAAATAAAGTTGGAGCTTTCTCCCATTCTTTTGTCTGTCTGTGTCTCTTGTCTCTTTCTCTTTGCGTCTGTCTCCTTTTCACTCTATCACCCTCTCCTGGCTACCCATGTTGACCAAGTCCCGCAGGACGGGACACTCTCTCTCTCTCTCTCTCTCTCTCTCTCTCTCTCTCTCTCTCTCTCTCTCTCTCTCTCTCTCTCTCTCTCTCTCTCTCCTTTTGGGCATTATGATTTGTAATACAGATACTGAGAGGCCATCACGTTCGATCCTTTCAACACACATCTCCCATACAGAGAGATCCTTTTCAACCATTTGAGTCAAAATGATCTATTCTCTATCCCAACTCTTCTTGTCCTCTCCCCCAGTCTTTGAGGCAGCCTTCCTCCATGGATCATTCTTTCTGGCCCTTGGTTCCATTGTCTTTGGGGGTTCGGCTCATACTATGTTTTATATATGTATCCCACAAATGAGTGCAGTTATTCTATCTGTACATCTCTTTCTGACTTATGTCATTCAGCATGATACTCTCCATGCCCATCTATTTATAAGCGACATTCATGACTTTGTTTTTTTTTTCTAACAGCTGTGTAGTATTCCATTGTGTATATAATATAGTTTCTTTAATTAGTTGTTAGTTCTTGTGTACTCATGTTATTTCCAGATTCTTGCTATTTTTAACAGTGCTGCAATGAACAAAAAAATGCAGATGTCATTTCTGCTGTGTTTTTGTAACCCTGGTGGAGTATATTCCCAGACGTGGTAGTGCTGGTCATATGGAAGTTCAATTTCTAATTTTTTGAGGAATACCCATATTGTATTCCAAAATGACTGAACCAGTCGACATTCCCACCAACAACTAATGAGAATCCCTTTCTCCTTGCATTCATGGCAGTACTGGTTATTCTTATTCTCTTTTGATGTGTGCCAGACTCTGTGGTTTGATTTACATCTCCCTGATGATTAGCGATGTATAGCATTTTTTCATGTGTCCCTTAGTCATTTGTATTTTTTTTTGAGAAGTTTCTATTCATTTATTCTCCCAAGTTTTGGGGAGATTTTTTTGGGTTTGGAGATTTTTGTTTTCTTATAAAGTTCTATCAGTGCCTTAAATAACTTGGATATTAACCACTTATTTGATGGCTATTGGTTAAATAATTTTTTCCATTCTGAGAGTTGTCTCTGTGTCTTGGTCACCATTTCTTTTCAGGTGCTTCTTAGCTTACTAAGTCCCATTTGTTTATCTTTGTTTCCACTTGCTTGTTCAGTGGTGTTTCATCTTTAAGGATGATTTTAGCTTCAATGTCATGGAGGCATATACCTTTGTTTTTCTCCGTGGATCAGATAGATTCATGTCTGATATTGAGACCTGTATTATGTTTTGATTTGTCTCTTGTGTCTGGTATTAGACAGAGGTCTGAGTTGGTTTTTTGCACATAGTTGTCCAGTTTTCCCATCACCACTCATTGAAGAGGCTTTCTTTGCTTCGTGTGACATTTCTTCATCCTTCGTGAAAAATTAAGTGATCATATATTTAAAGGTCTGGGTCAGTCTATGCTACTCTATTCCATTAGTCTACAGATCTATTGCTATGCTAATAACTTGCTGTTTTAATTACTACTGCTTTGTAGTACAATTTGAAGTTTGAAAAGGCAATGCCTCCCATCTTCTATTTTTCCCCATGGATAGCTTTAGCTAACAGTGGGGGTTTATAGTCCCATATGAATTTTCTTTTCTCCAAACTTAATCCTAAGCTTAATTGTGACCATGTATGTATGAACTAAAACTTTTTATTGTCAAATTTTTATGTTATGGCATGATAAACATTTTTCTTGCTGAACTGAGTCTTAACAGGCATCCACTAACATGCTTTGGTGACTCCAACTCAGATTTTAGGATTTGAAAAAATGTCTTTCATCATGTAGATCTCATTGACTTTCTGAGAATTTTTCCTAGAACACTGACACTGAAAATTCCATCTTATAGAATCTAGAATGCTATAGTCAGTGTATGAAGTCCATTTTTCCCTGTCATTTTTTATAATTGATCATATTAAAAAACTAATTCAGTGAAAAATAACTTTCCAAAACAGTTATAATCCTTGATGTTTTGCTTTGGACAACTGCATAGAGAATTGGTACCATCTATTAAATGCTGGCATATTTATGCAAAATTATATATGAGTTTCATAAAAGATAGTTATATCTTGGAATATAAATTGAAATTCTCTTTACAAAAAGCAATTTTATAAGTAAGTTTTTTTTTGAATTTAGTCAAATTTATTTCTTCTTCTTTGTTACTGATTTGTTATTGGTTTACAACTTGATATGAATTCATGAGGATAGCTTTACACATGTATATAGGAGTTATCTCATTCCATCAACATTCCAACACCTTCCGTGTCAAGCCAGCCAAAAACTTTCACTTCATTATTTCACTCAGCACTACCACCTAAGCTTCCATCCATTTGTTTCTTTGAGAGTACAATAGTACAATTTTATTTATTTTTAAACAGAAGAGTAATATTCCTTGGAGTTTTACTATCATATTTATAAGTAAGTTTGGTCATACTTAAACTTGACAATTATGTGTCCATTACATATTAGACACTATTCTTAAACAGCGCACATATTTTATTTAAAAACAGTAGATTAAATTAAAAGATATTTAAATATATCACAATGTAGTCTAGTCTCCCAAATAATAACATTGAATAATTTACACAGTATATTGTGGTTTAAAATCTACTAGAATTTGGAAATTTTGTTTTCATTTGACTCTTAATATGTAAAACTATGAATATTTATAAAATGTTAATTTATTATGCATAGAACTTTTTGTTTTGCTGTAATATGCTTGATAATAAATAGTTAAATTCTTTACTATTTTAGCAACATTTTTAAAGGATAATTTATAAATTCCACAAAATGTATTGATGTAGTATTTAAAGTCAGAATGTCTTTATTCATTTTTCCATCTTCAAAATAACCTCACTTGGTTAGCACAAAATGTAGTGTTTTAAATAAAAATCTGTGAAATTTACTCCATTTATCATGCACTTTCTGATTTTGCTTTGTTTCATCAATTTGCTCAAGCGGGCACCAGTAACATCTCCATTGTGAGACTTGTTGTTACTGTGTTTGGCATATCAAATATGCCATGGGTAGTTTGACAGGCTCTCCCATGAGGGAGAGATACTCTCGGTACCTTGCCCAGCTTTCCTAGATAGACAGAGGAATTGAACCTGGATCAGTTGCATGCAAGGAAAACAGCCTACCTGCTGTATTTATCATTAGTTTGAGAGTGTGAGAATATAAGGGGGCGAATTCTAAATATTGAGTGTTCATTCATGTACATTATTCTAAATTTCCAATAATTTGTGAGTGACTTTTTTATGTGTATATTTCTGAAACAATTAAGTATAAAGTTAAAACATTAAGTTTTAAACTTCACTATATTTGTTAAGTGATATGCTAAATCTGTAGTATATTTATAAAGTGTTAATTTATTCTTCACAGAACTTTTTGTTGTGCTTAATATGTTCGATGATAAGTAGTTAGATTCTTTACCTTTTCCAGTAGTATTCTTAAAGGATAATTTAGAAATTTCCACAAAAGTATTAGTATAATAAATAAAGTTACTATATTTTAAAATGTAAAAGATATGTATGTAGGACATGATATGACAAATAAAGTTGAAGAAAATTAGGGTTTTCATGACAACTATAGAGAGTAAGTAAGAGGAAGAGAACAAGAGAGTTCACATGGTATCTTAGATAATAAATAGAACTTTGTTATACTAACTCTTATAAGCACTGTCTGTCCTCCCGTTGTCCATTTATTTGCTTGAGCGGGCACCAGTAATGTCTCCATTGTGAGACTTGTTGATTTTGTCATATCGAATACACCACGGTAGCTTGCCAGGCTCTGCCATATGGGCGGTATCCTCTCGGTAGCTTGCTGGGCTCTCCAAGAGGGATGGAAGAATTGAACCCGAGTTGGCCACGTGCAAGGCAAATGCCCTACCTGCTGTGCTATTGCTCCAGTACAAAATATCAAAAATGTTTAAACTTGAGAGAGACAGAGTGATAATACTGTGGGTAGGATATATGCCTTGCATGCAGATGATCTGGGTTTGATCCTCAGCATTCCATGTGGTCCCCTGAGCACCACCAATTGAAAATATTGTATATGAATGTTTATGCCAGGTATCATGAAAAGCAATATGTGAGATAAATACTGGGAAAGATATACAACTGTAGCACTGTAGCACTATTATCCCATTGTTCACAGATTTGCTCGAGTGGGCACCAGTAACGTCTCCATTGTGAGACTTGTTGTTACTGTTTTTGGCATACCAAATTATGCCACGGCTAGCTTGCAGGGCTTTCCGAGAGGCATGGAGGAATCAAACACTGGTCAGGTACGTGCAAGGCAAATGCCCTACCCAACGTGCTATATGTTTTAGCTCTAATCTTAGCTCTTAGCCTGGACTGAAGCTAAGATATATAGATGCACAAAAAACCTCTTAGTGAAGGGCCAATAGGAAATCTCTAAGATATGGAGAACATTTACTGTTTAAGCAAATTTTGTGAAAATGCCTTGGAATTTTAGTAAATTGGTAATGCTTAACTCAGTGTAACTGAATATTACCCCAAAACATTAATTTCTAGAATGGTTCAGGAGTCACTAGTGTTGCCAGTGTGTTGACTTAATTCATAAAACCAATGCTATAAAATACAAATATCAAGATACACTTCTTACAAAAATATTCAGATCTTATAAAGAAATTATTATTTTTACCTTTCAATTAAATTTGTTTTGACTAGCTTTGTAACTCTAAACAGTTATCCAGAACCTGTTTCTAATGTTTTATTGCAATTTATATTTCCCTTGTGAAAATAAAACATACTTTAAAAATATATTTTGAAAGTTTTTATTCAAATCATATTTTAAAAGCTTCTGTGTCATTTTTTTCTTTTACTTTTTGGAAATCTAATTTTACTAGTCACTACCAACAAAATTAATATTTCCAAGGTACATCCATTAAAAGTTAATATTTAAAGAGAGAAAAGTATATAGCAGATAACAATGCCTATCAAGTGCTTAGGTTAAATATTTTATAATATAGCTAATATTGACATTATGAGCTATTAAATATTATGTCAGATTTTCCTATCACATATATTATTGATACATATATATTGATTTTTATCTATCTCTCTATATGTACATGCATAAATCATGAGAGACACAAGAGAAAAAATACAGATTATTTTCATTCTTTAAACTTTTAAAATATTTTACAATAATTTTTAAAAACTAATTCTTACAATATTATTGAACATTCTGTTTATGTCCACCAAGTATCTAGGTACTGAGATATGTTCTCAAGTTCATATTAAAAACATTTTTTAAAAACTGTTTTGTTTTTTGGTTCCTACCAGGCAGTGCTCAGGGCTTACTCCTGGCTCTGTGTACAGGGTTCACTCCTAGTGGTCTCAGGAAACCTTATGGTATACAGTGGATTAAATCAGGTCAGCTGCATGCAAGACAACTGCTCTACCAACCGTACTATTGCTTCACTCCCTCCAAAACACCGGTTTTAAAGACATATTTTTATTTCATTCTATCCCCATGCTTATGGAATATTTATTTTAATAATCACATTTTTGGAATATTTTTTCCAATAGTCACCTTATCATTTTCTTGCTCCATTTTTATCAATTTCTAATTTTTGACATTATCTGGTACTGACAAGTATCACAGATATCAAATCTATGCATTCTCTTACTTCATCACCATTGTTTTTAACATTTTGGATTTATCTTTATTTTGTTTCAATATTTGTAGTTGTTTCAGGGTATACATCTAGTGGTATATTGGGAAGCACAATGTCAAGCATTCAACACAATGCTAGATAAATGCTAGGCAGGTACTCTAATGCTTTGAGCCATATCCATAATAGATTCAACTTTAGATTTCTTAAAATAAACAGTATTTCTTGATTATGCCCTAATATATGCAAGTAATAACATACACCAAGCAACTAAGCTAACTGTAGGAAGGTTTGCTGAGTGTTTGTTTTGTTATCTGAGTGGATACAGCTATTGGTCAACAGTGTTAAGAGGATGAGGCTTAGTAACAAATGGCTTTTAGAGACCAGCTTTAAGTCTAAGAATTGTGAGATATGTTATATTTACATATCTCACAAGTAGAGTTGTTATTTTTCTTTGTTTTATTTTTGTCCATTTTTTCTCTTCTATAACCCAACTCTTTGGGGAGGACTATTTGCCATCCCACTGAAATTAAGTCCTTTATGAGATTTATTATTCTCTTTTATTCTCTTATAAAGAAACCCCTAAGGAAGTTTCATCTCCTTTGATTTCTTTATTTGCTGCTAAAATCTATTGAAAGAATGGACAAATTAATTTAAAAAAATTAGAAACTTTCACTCTATAGTTAACCATTACTTGGGCTCTTTGGGTTACACCCGGCAATGCTTAGGGGCTACTCCTGCTCTGCACTCAGAAGTTACTCCTGAAGGTGCTCAGGGGACCATATGGAATGCTGGGGATTGAACCTGGGTCGACCACATCCTAGAAAAAGACTCTACCTGCTGTACTATCACTCCTGCCCCTATTTTACCATTTTTAAGTATATCATTCATGTATATTTAGATTACAGGTACCAACGTAGCCCTTTCACCAAACATAACCTGTTACAAATCACATTCTTCATTCAGAAATGTTCCTCACTATTATTTGTTGCACAATGCTTAAACAAAAATTGATCCTGCATGGTTTTTATATTTCATTATGTCATTGTAATATCCACCTTATTTTATATTGTTGTTTCCACGTATTAATAGTATTCTACTGATCACCTTTGCTCATAGAATCAACCATTTATGACTGATGTCTTTAGAAACTAATCCCTGTCTTGAAATCTTGAACTATTGAAAGATGTAGGTCCTATAACTCTGGAGAGGAGTGTTTTATATAAATTTAATTTATTAGTTTTTGTTCAGCTCTGAGACACGGCATTTGCCCAAAGTATTTGTCTAGAAACAGATGATTTTAATAGCAATGGTGGAAATGTATCTTTTATTTTATTTTAATAACTTCTCAGTTTACTTAAAAATACCCTTGGGGCATTATTTGACATTTAGTTCTTATTTGCACAATAAACTTATAAATTTTGGTGTCAATGTTAAAAATATACCTAATCGTATGTCCAAGTAAGTCATTGAACATAGAGGTAAAAGGCTCAGAAGATTTGTAGGTGTGAGTTAGTAGCAGAGAAAGCTCACACAAATCAGAAAATTATTGACAGCTTCTGAAGGTACCAAGTGGGGAAATTAAATGACAGATTTTGCTAAGAAAAATTGACAAAATATGTTCGCTGTGTGAAATGAAGAAAAATATTAATCAAAGTAAAGTTTAACATAAATGAGCAAAAAATTATTTGAGTTGATAAGATCTATAAGCCAGACAATAAATTATGACTCTCTAATTTATTGTATTTATCTTAAAACAGGTAAAATTAGTCTTTTTGGAGTCAGAGAGGTTGTACAGATGTAAGGTGCCTGCCTTGCAAATGATTATATGCAGTTTGAGTGCTAGCACCGCATATGGTCACTCAGATAACACTAGGAGTCATCCCTGAGCACGAACATAAGAGAATGCCTTGGGCACGGCTGGGTAGGGCCCGCATTACTCACACCTACTTCCCAAATTAATCTTCTTCTACTGTGATTTATCTTGCAGTGAAAAATCTGTCATTTTTGAAACATTAAAAAATCAATATATATAGCAATGCTTGATTGGATTACACTTAACTGGAATTCAGTATATACTGAAATCAATTTAAAGATGATTAACTCTCCAGACTTTGACTTCATTTCTAAAGTAACAATGGTTTCTACACATCAGTTCTAAATAAAACCTTACTTACTTTCAATCTTCATTTCATTTTTCCTGCCCTTCATGTGAGATGCACTCTGCTATTAGGATAGTGGCAGAATATGCACATTTGTATTTGTAAATACACAAATTTGTATTTATAAATATACCATGATTGGTATATTTCACTGAGGCATCCAGAATCATTTTTATAGGCCTATCCGTGTAGTGTAGAATGAGGATGTGGGGTGAAGATGAAATTAGTGGCAGATTTAATCATACGCATTCAGGATTATTTATTTTATAATGTCTCTTAATTCTCCAATGATGATTTTCAGTCCTCAGAAAATCATGGTTTTAGTTAAAATTCTTAAGTTTGGCCACAAATGTCACTTGGAAACACTTTATAATGCTTTCCAGATAAGTCATGTCTTCCAATTTTATTTATTTCTGTATTTATTGTTTCTTTTTGCTGCACAGTGAGATCAGCATCTCATATTTTGATATTTATTATAAGGAAAAGTAATCTTAAAGCTAAATAAATAATGATATAATTAAATTGGCAAAATTGAGCAAATAACAAAACATGTATAAATAATTTACATCCTTTTAAAATTGTGATGGAGAAAAAAAAATAGCCAAGGTGGTATTATCAATAAAACCTAACATGTTGTTGTTAACATATATAAGGATTTTCCTAAGGTTAAGATTATGCCTGCTATTTCTTTTTATGTTTCAAAACGTGATTTAAAATTTAATATCACAAAATAAAATATCTCATAATAAAGAAAAAACACTTTATGTTTAAAATTCAAGAATTAGCCATTGTTGACAACCTAAACAACAAAAACTGATGAGAGAGCAGGAAATGGAATACCATTTAGTAAAACACATTGACATAGTAAGAGACTAGGTTTATTTCTCAGGAGACATTAGCTTTATAAGTGATTGAACTTTGCAAATTAAAACTTTGTATGAATTTAGGTAAATTAGGTCCAAATATTTGAATGTAGGATTCACTTTTTTTTTTTTAATTTTATTTATTTTTAATTAGAGAATCACCGTGAGGGTACAGTTACAGATTTATACACTTTTGTGCTTATACTTCCCTCATACAAAGTTCGGGAACCCATCCCTTCACCAGTGCCCATTCTCCACCACCCGTAAACCCAGCGTCCCTCCCACCCTCCCCAATCCCATCTCCCCCCCACCCCACCCTGCCACTGTGGCAAGGCATTCCCTTCTGTTCTCTCTCTCTAATTAGCTGTTGTGGTTTGCAATAAACGTGTTGAGTGGCCGCTGTGCTCAGTCTCTAGCCCTCATTCAGCCCGCAACTCCCTTCCCCCACATGGCCTTCGACTACAATGTAGTTGGTGATCGCTTCTCTGAGTTGACCTTTCCCCGGAACGTGAGGCCAGCCTCGAAGCCATGGAGTCAACCTCCTGGTACTTATTTCTACAGTTCTTGGGTGATAGTCTCCCACTCTGTTATTCTATATACCATAGATGAGTGCAATCTTTCTATGTCTGTCTCTCTCTTCCTGACTCATTTCACTCAGCATGAAACTTTTCATGCCCATCCACTTAACTACAAAATTCTTGACCTCTTTTTTTCTAACAGCTGCATAGTATTCCATTGTATAGATGTACCAAAGTTTCCTCAACCAGTCATCCGTTCTGGGGCATTCGGGTTTTTTCCAGATTCTGGCTATTGTAAACAGTGCTGCGATGAACATACATGTGCAGATGTTGTTTCGATTGTACTTTTTTGCCTCTCTGGGATATATTCCCAGCAGTGGTATTGCTGGGTCAAATGGGAATTCAATATCTAATTTTTTGAGAATCGTCCAAATTGTTTTCCGGAAGGGCTGAACCAGTCGGCATTCCCACCAGCAGTGAAGAAGGGTCCCTTTCTCCCCACATCCTCTCCAACAGCGGTTGCTTTTGTTCTTTTGGATGTGTGCTAGTCTCTGTGGTGTGAGGTGGTATCTCATGGTTGTTTTGATCTGCATCTCTCTGATGATTAGTGATGCAGAGCACTTTTTCATGTGCCTTTTGGCCATTCGTATTTCTTCCTTGGTAAAGTTTCTGTTCATTTCTTCGCCCCATTTTTTGATGGGGTTGGATGTTTTCTTCTTGTAGAGTTCAACCAGTGCTTTATATACCATTGATATCAACCCCTTATCTGATGGGTATTGTGTAAATATCCTTTCCCATTCTGTGGATAGTCTTTGGATTCTGGTCAATGTATCTCTTGCGGTGCAGAAGCTTTTTAGTTTAATGTAGTCCCATTTGTTGATCTCTGTTTTTACTAGATTGCTTAGTTCCGTGCCACCTTTGAAGATACCTTTATCTTCAATATCGTGGAGGGTTTCGCCGACCTTGTCTTCAAGATTCACTTTTAAGATTTCTATAATATAAGCGCATTTCTTATATCTGCTGAGAGAAAAATACTTAAATATTTAGTGTATACAAACATTCTTCATTTTACCATGCTGGGAGTGGCCTCCGGATATCCAAAGTACTACTTGGAATACCATTTAAGAATTTAGCTATTTTTGGTTAATACAATTTGAGCTTCAACTGTATTCCCTCAAACAGGAATTTACTACTTGTTAACAGTAGATATTTCTTTTGGGGGAAGGTTTTGGACTATACCTGATTGTACTAATGGCTTATTTCTGGCTCTGTTCCCAATAATCACTCCTGGCAGAGTTTATGGAGATCATCTGGGGTGTCAGGGATGGAACTGAGTTCTTCTTCATGCAAATCAAGCACCTTACACTCCGTAGTATTTCTCAGACCCCACAGTAGCAACTTTTTAACTTTTGAACTTTTAAGGCATTTAATCATCAAATTATATCTGTGTAGAGTTACTTACATATTTTTTCTGTTATTATATTCTTATGGGTACATTCAATAGTTCCAATAGTACTGCAATCTTTTCAGAATACAAATTTTTAAAAGTCAAACTTCTTGTTTTCCCATTACTCAGCAGAGTATATCATATATAGTAGTGGTTGTACCAATCTTACACAACCACCTGGATTTTAAAATATTTAATTTGTGTCATAAGCCTTGTCAACAGATGTTTCGGGAAGCAATCATATTTATAAAAGGATTTTTTTCCAGAAACTGATGATAAAAAAGCCTTCTAAAAATAATCTTTGGGGACTGGAATGATAGCAGAGCGGGTAGGGCGTTTGCATTGCACGCAGCCGACCTGGGTTAATTCCCAGCATCCCATATGGTCTCCTGAGCACCACCAGGAGTAATTCCTGAGTGCAGAGCCAGGAGTAAGCCCTGTGCATTGCCGGGTGTGACCCAAAAAGCAAAAAAATTAAGAATAATAAAAATAATCTTTGAGTATTCTGTCTTATAGCCTCCTTCTCCCTCTGGGGGAACCTGGCAAGCTACCAGGAGTTTCCTGCCCACATGGGAGAGCCTAGAAAACTCCCCATGATGTATTCATATGCCCAAACCAGTAATAATGTTGGGTCTCATTCCCCTGACCCTGGAAGAACCTCCTTCATTGGGAAGGACGAGTAAAGAGAGATTTCTAAAATCTCAGGGCTAGGGCAAATGGAGACATTACTGAAATAGCTCAAGAAATTAGATGATCAATGGGATGATGATAATGATGATGATGATGATGATGATGATGATGATGATGATGATTCTAATAATTAGGGAAATAATAAATCAATATTCACATTACATAATGAGAATGTAACACCATGACAACTTATATTAGAGGTGTCTCATGGATGGACCAGGTATATAATAATGAAGAATCAGTAATTGAGCAGTCAAGGCCAAAAGTAATGTACAAAAAGGAAAAAAAAAGTTCCTTGATAGAAAAAGAAGGAAGACATTATGTGGCAGTACAAGAATCCCCAAAGAAATGCTGTGCCTTAGATGACATCTAAGGTTCTCCACGAAACAATTATGAAGTGTAGTCTGTTAAAATTTCTGCCTGAGACACTAGAAGATATATTACAATATTCCATATATAATTTGAAGGAATACAAGATAACTTCAATTGATTTTGATGCTTAATCTCAGTTAAGACACTCCGTCTCCTGTTTAGGAATCTTTACTGGAATAGATAAGAATGTGATTTTATAATCTTGTTACTTCATTTAGTATGGAAATACTAAAGTTGAGCAATTTATTTCTTAGTGAAAAACTAGTAAGAAAATTCAAAATATATATATAAATACCTCTATTGCCTATATATTTTAGATTTATGGGTGTGATTTTAAAATTTGATTTATATAAATCAAATTCTGAAATTCACTTGAATAAATAAATAAGAATGAAGTAAATTTAAATGCAGTCACAAAACTTGCTAAATTATTGCCGTTGGCTGCCCTCTACATATACTGAATGCCAAATTTGATATGCTTCACATATGCTCAAGTAGCATTTTAAGTGCAGTTTGTACTATTAATATTCAGAATTAAAGCAAAAGATTCACTAACATTCTATAATTTTTTAAGAATAAACTTATTTTGTCTTGACAGTATTCTCACAACTGCTCAATCATTCTGTGAATTAGTTTGATGCCAAACTGAGTATTTTTGCTTTAATAAATTTGAATTGAAAATATTTATTTTCATGAATTTAATGATGAATTTCAACATGTAATACTGTTAGCTGTTATGGGACCAATATAATTTTAAACTTCTTCATTCATTATATAGAAATAATCAATAAACATTTGCTACACACATGTTGGCTGCTGCCTCTTTTACTTTTATTCTTCTACAGTCTTCTTTTACTTTCTTCTACTCTCTTCTTCTTCTTTCTTCTTCTTCTTCCTCCTCCTCCTCCTCCTCCTCCTCCTCCTCCTCCTCCTCCTCCTCCTCCTCCTCCTCCTCCTCCTCCTCCTCCTCCTCCTCCTCCTCCTTCTTCTTCTTCTTCTTCTTCTTCTTCTTCTTCTTCTTCTTCTTCTTCCTTCATCTTCTTCTTCTTCTTCTTCTTCTTCTTCTTCTTCTTCTTCTTCTTCTTCTTCTTCTTCTTCTTCTTCTTCTTCTTCTTCTTCTTCTTCTTCTTCTTCTTCTTCTTCTTCTTCTTCTTCTTCTTCTTCTTCTTCTTCTTCCTCTCCTTCTTCTTCTTCTCCTCCTCCACTTCTTTCTTCTCCTCTTCCTCCTCCTCCTCGTCTTTTTCCTTCTCTTCAGCCAAATACAAGGTTGTACTGTCCCTTTGTTTTCAAATTTTTCTTAATATAATATGGTACATATCATCTATATACATCTTAATTTGAAAATTTTATTCTGGTATATCTAAGATCTTACAACTCACTCACCTCATATATTTTTCTGAAATAAATAAGCCCTTTATCAATACTTACATTTTCCTTCCACAATACAACTCACTTGTTTTTTTTTATTGGTTTATTAAACTGAAGCAATAGCACATTGGATAGGGCATTGCCTTGCACGAGGCCTACCTGGGTTCGATTCCTCCGTCCCTCTTGGAGAGTCCACAAGATACCAAAAGTATCTCACCTGCAGAGCAGAGCCTGGCAAGCTACCCGAAGCGTATTTGATATGGCAAAAACAGTAACAACAAGTCTCACAATGGAGACGTTACTGGTGCCCACTCGAGCAAATCTATGAACAATGGGTTAACAGTGCTACAGTGCTACAGTTGTATATCTTTCCCAGTACTTAGGCTCACATATTGCTTTGCACAATACCTGGCATAAATATCCATATATTATATTTTCAATTGTATTTTGATTGGCAGAGTCTCCTGCCCCTGTGCCTTGCTGTCTTCACTGGGGTCCCTCGGAGGGGGATGGGTTCAGTTTTCCTCCCAAGTTTCGCCCCAAGCAGAGCCCCAGGAGCCTAACACCTCCGGAACCCAGCCATAGTCATGCTCAAGGCCACTCTCCATACTCTCGGATGAGCCTCATGCATGAAGGAACTAGCAGAGGAACCCAGGTGTGCGGAACTTGGGTCTGAGATCTCTAAGCCTACTCAGAACAGGACTGGGCCTCTTCCCTCCAGATCTCCCTTTTTCCAGTAGCTAGGCAGTCACAGACACAAACTGCCCCGTGCCGCAGGCCAAGAATCCAGAGACTATAAAACAAAGCTCCCCGAAGTGCACAGCCACATTTGAGGCTGTACTAAAATGCAGCCGCACTACCCTTTATTGTCTAGTTCTTCCACTCAGAGAACCCATCAAGCTACTGAGAGTATTCTGCTCACAAGGCAGAGCCTGGCAAGCTCCTAGTGGTGTGTTTGATATGCTAAAATAGTAACAATGATGAGTCTCATTCCCCTGACCCTGAAAGAGCCTCCACTGTGGCACCACTGGGAAGGACGAGTAAAGAGAAAGCTGCTAAAATCTTAGTGCTAGGGCAAATGGAGACATTACTGGCGCCCGATGGAGCAAATTGATGAACAGCAGGATGACAGTGATACAACGATATTTTGTTGAATTATACAAATAAAAAATCAGTATGCAAATGTGATCACAAGACTGAAAGGTAGTGATGAGTCAGTATGAGGCTGCATTGCCTGATTCATAACTTAAAAGTTATACTATTAATGACAAAATTGGCATAATCTCAAGGAAGCAAGTCATATTTCCATAGATGTTTTATTTATATAGGTAAATTGTTCTATTTATTAAATTTTGCTTATAGTATTTATCTTTTTGTCAACATCAACCTTTATATAGTTTAAATATTTGTTTGTCAATGATTTATAAGTATAACACAAGAGCAATTTGGTTTAGAGCAATATAATTAAACAGCAAAAAAATGTTATTTTTACTATTTAGTCAGTTGCTGTTTTTATGTAATTTTGTCCAAAAATACATGTACAGAATAAAAATAACCAATGCATACTACACTATAAGCAGTTATTTAAATATTTTATTTATTTACATAATACTCAAATTTATATATGTATATACTTTGTTAATTAAAATATGACATAATCTAGACCTGTTGTTTTCTAAATGTTTTCTCTTATATGTCAAGTATATTATTATTTATCCAGTTACTTATATTTTAATAAAGTATTAAGAATAATTTCTAGAATTCTGTTCTAGGTTAGGAGTCAATGAACAGTGATCCTAAATGCAAGACAGACTATAAGTTAATCCCACATAACAAATCAACTAAAAATAATTTTTGAATTTTGTAACAGTAAAAACAAATACGGATAAACAAATAAAGATAAATTCATGATAGAGACATATTACATGGTGCCAGGAGCAGTATCTGGGTGTGACCGCCCAGCTACTGGAAAATGGTGGATCTCGGTGAAAGAGACCCAGTCCAGATCTGAGCAGGCTTGGAGTAATCTCATCAACAGCCAACATCCAGAAACTATAAAACCAAGCTCTCTGAAGCTTATAGCTTAGTTCTCCCTGCCTGCATGGGAGAGCCTGGCAAGCTCCCCATGTTATATTCATACGACAAATACAGTAACAATGATGGGTCTCATTATCCTGACCCTGAAAGAGCCTCTAATGAGGCACTATTGGGAAGGATGAGGAAAGAGACGCTGCTAAAATCTCAGGATTAGGACAAATGGAGATGTTACTGGGCCCCCTCAAGCAAATCGAGGATCAGTGGGATGATAGTGATAGTGATAGAAACATATAGCATGTAGAATGCCCTTAAATATATACTATATACCTTTAAAAAATATTGGTTAATATCTTTACCCAACTGACTTATATATATTTATATGCACTATGTCCCAGGTACAATTACTTCACAAAAGTTTACACTAAAACTCATCATTTCTATACATTCAATATATAGTATAATTCCTCAATTTTAAAAATCTCAACTTTCACTTCAGCTAAAATTTTTCTCTGAGGTAATTTTGCCATATAGTGACTATAAATAAGCTGTTTATATAGCTCAATCGTCATTTTCATCATCTATATTACTGAGGTAATAGTAATAAGTCCCAGATATTATTTAAGTTTGTATAAATAATATATAAACCAACTACATCAGAAACAACTCACATATTGTCAAGTTTTGCTTACCATTTGCTGTTGATAAATCTGATCTGTTCATTTAAATTTAGTGAATTAGTACAGCAATAAAAATAATGTCTGGCAATAGCAGTGAACCTGTTTATCTTAAGATATTACATTTTAAATTATGAAAAAATAATTTGCATGAATAAATAAAATTGTATTTCCACTAGAATTTCAATTTTTGTCAATGTGTTTGATTTATAGAGATAAAATGCACTGCCAAGTTCTTTAAATACACACACACATATCACCTGTATGCCCTGTATCACCTGTTGCTCATTGATTTACTGAAGCGGGCACCAGTAATGCCTCCATTTGTCCCTGTTTCATGCTAGTGTCGCCCAATGGCTTCTTCTTGCTCCAGGAACAAGTAGAGCATCAATCTCTTTGTTCAAGGTCTTGAGGAAGAAGTCAGACCATCTCATAGGTGGGTAGCCAGGAGTCCTTTTAACGTACCGTGGAATCCAGTCAGTAACAGCTCTCGTCCAGCGGTAGTCTCCAAATCACATTACATGCCCAGCCTATCTGATATTTGACGCCTTGGCGAACGAGGCAGCATCCTGATTCTCTATCGTCTATGGAGGTCGGAACTCTGGATTCCTTCTCAAGTGAGTGTAACGTGATATTCCAAGCATAGCTCTTTTGATTCCTCTTTGGAGACACGAATAGTGTTCTCATCATGTTTTCCTAGGGCTCAGGTCTCTGAGGTGTATGTTAGTGCAGGAACAATGGAGGAGTTGAAAAGATGTGCCTGGAACCAGAGGTTCTTGGTCCTCTTAACTTCTTCGATGCTCTTGAATGATCTCTTCCTCCTGGGCAACTCAGGTGCCAAGTCATTTGTCTTGTTGAGTTCTCGATCCAGGTACACATAACTGCTGCAATTAGATATGTTCATTGCATTGAGAGCAAATAGAATGTCAGATACTAAACCATTTCTCATGAACATTGACTTTGGGAGATTCAGCTGCAGTCTGACCTTTCCACACTCACAGTCAAAGTCAGCCAGCATTAAAGCTGCTTTGCTAAGCTTTGGTGTTTTTAGAATGATGTCATCAGCTAAGTGGAGGTGGTGTAGTTGCCGACCATCTATCACCCTCATTGTGGCTGGAGGGGAAGTGTGGCAACGGTGCCAACTGGTGAAGAGTGAACCAAGAGGTGCTTCCCAGAGATGCAGGCAGGTGTGTGTTTCTCAGAGTGCAGATCATTACAACATGCCAGTCAACCAAAACTTGCATTCAGTAGACTGGAACCACCTGTAAAGAGATTAGTGCCCCCCATGTAGCCTCTGTCCCTCTCAGAGTTTCTGGAAAGCTACCTAGGGTACCTCGCCTGTCTGGCAGAACTGGCAAGCTACCTATGGCATATTCAATATATCAAGAACAGTAACAATAATGGGACACATTTCCCTGACCCTGAAAGAGCCTCCAATATGGGAACATCGGGAAGAAAGAGTAAGGAGAGGCTGCTAAAATCTCAAGGCCAAACTAGGCTGCCAAAATGAAGAAGGACTAAAAAGAATGTCTGTACTTTCAACACAGCGATGCTAGCATCAGAAGCATCCATCGAAGACCTGATGGTTCAAGCACAGAAGATCAAGTACAATGTCATTGAACTGACTGAGACAAGAAGGCATTGATTACATCATGCCATTTTTCGACAATGGAGAAGACCTATTATTTTGAACATGTGACAATAGAGTTGTCAGTGGTGTCGGTGTCCTTGTCATCATGAACTTGGCCAGGAGCATTGATTCGTTCAAATGCCTAGCTACCCAAATCAGACACTTACATTTGAATATATGTGTCTCATTGCCGGCTTTTTCTATCTTTGTCGTCTACGCACCAACATCCAACCATGATAAAAAATAAATTGAGATGCTCTACATAAAGCTGGAGGAGTTCTATGAAGAAGACCACAACTTCTTTTTTATTTTCTTGCTTTTTGGGTCCCACCTGGCAATGCACAGGGGTAACTCCTGGCTTTGCACTCAGGAATTACTCCTGGCAGTGCTAAGGAGACCATATGGGATGCTGGGATTCGAAACCGGGTTGGCCACATGCAAGGCAAACTCCCTACCTGCTATGCTATCGCTCCAGCCCCAAGACCACAACTTCTATAAGTTCACTGTCAGTGATTTTAATAGCAAGATAAGACCTAGAATGTCACCCAAAGAACTCCACATCAGGATACACAACCTAGAATGGAACGAAAAGGTTGAGAGACTTTCTGAGTTCATGATGTTGACCAAGACCATCCATGGTAACTCACAGTTCCAGCAGACCGAATCTAAAAGTTGGACATGGGAGTCTCTCGGTGGACAGTTCCACAACAAAATTGACCACATCATATTCAATTGATGGTTTTACCTGACCCATGTCGCTGTTGTCCCAAAATTCCAGAAGGGATCAGACCAATGTCTCCTTTGTGCAAAATTCTACTTCACAAAGTGTGGGGAAAAGGGTCAAAGTTTAAGAAGAGAACTCTTAGAATGCCTACCAACTGGGAGCTTTCTGGTACTATTGAGGCAATATGGGAAGATGCCACCACTAACAACATTGATGAGGAATACTATTGACTGGTTCAGCACCTCCATGACTGTATGAGGAATGCCAAGAGTGAGAAAGCCACAAAAAGATGTTTGTCTTTGGAAATCCTCGAGCTCATTCATCATTGTGTTTTGTTGCAAGCCTCAGACAATCACAAGCTAATGTCTGAGCTCGCAAAGCTGTTCAGAGAAGTGATAAAGGAAGACCTCAAAGAAAGAAGACCACCAGTGTTGGCCGATGCAACAGAAGCCGGAAAAAGTATTTGTAACACCCGCCTATCCTTCACCAACTACAAGACCAAGATGAATGCTCTCAGACATCCTGATGGATCTATCACAAATACAGAAGGGCAATGGAGAAGGTTATCCACGACTTCTACTTGGATCTCTTCAATAGCCACGTCCACCTGCCCACACACCAAATACCGCAAGATGTATATGTCATTCCCAGTGTTCTCCCATTCTAGGCCATGGGTCCCAATGTGTAGTTCTTTGGGCAACCTTCTCAGACCTATCTTGGCATTAAAATGACCAACAATGATCTTGTAAAAGGTGTCGCCTTTTTAATAGAACTTCTCCAGTTCCATGTAGAACCTCTCAATTTCTTCAATGTAGTCGGAAGTTGGTGTGTAGACGACAAAGATAGAAACTGCAGGAAGTGAGCCACATCTATTCAAGAGTAATCGTCCAATTCGGGTTGTTAGTCATTTGAATGAATCAATGTTCATACCCGTTTGTGTTGACAAGGACACCAACGCCACCAATGCCTCTGTTGTCACATGTTCCAAGGAACAATTCTTCTCCAGTGTCAAAAATAGCATGATGTGATTGATGTCTTCTCGATTTGGTCAGACCAATGATGTCATACTTAATGTTTTGCGCTTGCAACATCAGGTCCTTGATGGATGCTTCTGATGCCAGAGGATGTGTGTTGAAAGTACAGACAATCATTTTAGTCTTTCTTAATTTTGGCAGTCTAGTTAGTCCCCGAGAATTTTTCAGCCTCTCTTTGCTCATCTTTCTTAACACTGCCATACTGGGGGCTCTTTTGGTGTCAGGTGAATGAGGCCAATTGTTGTTACTGTGGTTGGTGTATCGAATATGCCACGAGTTACTTGCTAGGCTCTGTCGTGCAGCGGGATACTCTCTGTAGCTTGCCGGGCTCTCCCAGAGGGACAGAGGCTTTTAGAGTGGCCTCCAATTGCCCTTAGAGGTGTTACCATGGTTCACACCAAATTTGAACCCTATCAAATATGGTGCGGGAATAATGGGTATTAAGTGACTTATGGTGTGTCACGCGGTCATGTGGTCCAGAGAGTGGGCTGGAGCGTGGCAGTGGCTGGGTAGTGGATGTAGTGGGGGTTAGCCAATGAGGTATTTATCTGGCTTGGGTAGAGTGGGGCAACTGGGTTTGACACCTCCCTCAGATGCCGAAGATTGGAGAAGGCAGACAGGATCTTGTTTCCAGGTCTTGTTGAACCTGGTTCTGCGGGGCTTCACTCATGCGTGACTTTTGGCCAAGTGTCTGGAGAGTGGCCTGGAGGGTGGCTGTGGCTGAGTAGTGGATGTAGGGTGAGAGGGTGAGAGACTGTCTGAATTCATCATGTCGACAAAGACCATCCATGGTAACTCACAGTTCCAGAAGGCAGAATCTAAACATTGGACATGGGAGTCTTCCTGTGGACAGTTCCACAATGAACTTGACCACATCATATTCAATCGAAGGTTTTGCCTGACCGATGTCGCTGTTGTCCCAAAATTTCAAACAGGATTGGACCACCATATCCTTCGTGCAAAATTCTAATTCACAGAGCGGGGAGAAAGGTCTGCAAAATTTAAGTCTGAGAAGGCAATTCCCAGAATAAACACCAACTGGGAGCTCTTTTGCGCTATTGCAGCAACATGGGAAGATGCCGTCCTTGACAACATCGACAAGGAACATGATCGACAGGTTCAGCACCTCCATAAATGTGTGAAGAATGCCAAGAGTGAGAAAGCCACAAACAGATGCCTGTCTTCGGAAACTCTCAAGCTCATTCATCAACATGGTTTGACATGAGCATCAGGCAACCACAAGCTAACATCCGAGCTCACAATGCTGTGCAGAGATTTGATAAAGGAAGACCTCAAAGAGAGAAGAGCAGCAGTGTTGGCCAGTACAGAAGAAGCCAGAAAAAGTATTTGCAATGCTCGGCTATCCTTCTCCAACTATAAGACCAAGATGACTGACTTCGGACGTCCTGATGGATCCATCACATCTTCCAGAAAGGCAATGGAGAGTATTATTCACGTCTTCTACTTGGATCTCTTTGACAACCAGGTTAAACTGCCCACATACCAAATTTTGAGGGATGGATATGTTGTTCCCAACGTCCTCCTTTCTGAAATCTGACACGCCATTTCATTGGTAAAGATGCGTACAGCACCCGGTCCGGATATGGTCAGACCTGAACACTTGAAGAATCTGCCGCCAGTACTAATCAATACACTGGCTGGACTCTTCACACGCTACCTGTCTGAATGCAAGATTCCATCTCTGTGGAAAACCAGTAGGACCGTTCTGTACAAGAAGGGAGACATCCACGACATTGGCAACTATTGCCTAATCTGCCTGTTGTCTGTTGTCTACAAATTGTTCACTCGTGTCATTCTGAATAGAATAGGCAGAACCCTAGATGAAGAACAACCATGCGAGCAAGCCAGGTTCTGAAGGGGATTTAGCATGATAGACCATATTCACACAGTGACCAAACTCATTGAAGTTTCGCGAGAGTTCAAGATGCCGCTCTGTCTAACCTTCATCGACTTAAAAAAGACCTTCGATTCTGTTGAGACTGAAGCGGTCATTGAATCCCTAGCCAAACAGGGTGTTCAAACACAGCATATCAAAATCTGAGGCAAGCTGTATTGTGGATTCACCACCAGGATCTCACCATTCTACAAAGAAGTGATCATTGATGTAAAGAGAGGGGTGCAGCAGGGTGATGCCATTTCACCGAAACTCTTCAGTGTCACCCTCAAGAATATCATGTGACCTCTGGAATGGGAAGGAATGGGAGTGAAGATAGATGCTTGGCAATTACACCACCTCCACTTCACTGATGACATCGTTTTCATAACACCAAACATTAGCCAAGTGGCACAAATGCTAGTGGACTTCGACCACAAGTGTGGTAAGGTCGGATTGCAGCTAAATCTCAACAAGATGATGCTCATGAAAAACCAAATAGTCCCTGACACTCCATTTTCTCTCAATGTAACAAACATCTCCGAATGAGTAGCTATGTGTACTTGGGTCGAGAAATCAACATGAGGAATGTCTTGGTGCCAGAACTGCGCAGGAAGAAGACACCAACATGGAATGCCTTCAAGAGCATAGAAGAAGTGGTTAAGAGAACAAAGAATCTCCAACTCAAGGCAGGCACATCTTTTCGATTCCACCATTCTTCCTGCACTAACATATGCTTCAGAGTCCTGGGCCCTACAAAAACAGGATGAGAACGCTATTTGGGTATCACAAAGAGGAATTGAAAGAGCTATGCTAGGAGTATCACTTCTCGCTCAAGTGAGAGAAGGAATCAGGAGTTCAGACCTCCGTTGACGGTCAAGAATCAGGGATGCTGTCTCGTTTGCCAAGGCATCAAAAATCAGATGGGCCTGTCATGTAATGCGATTCCGAGACGACCACTGGACTAGATCTGTTACCAACTGGATTCCATGGGAAGTCATAAGACCTTGTGGCCGCCCACCAACTAGATGGTCAGATTTCTTCATCAAATCCCTGAATGTATGATTTGAGGCTCTTTGTGTGCCTAGAGCAAGCAGATATCATTGGGCTGCACTAGCACTCAACAGGGACAAATGGAGACGTTATTGGCACCCGCTCGAGCAAATCAAAGATCACAAGGATGATAAGTGATACAAGTGAAGTGAAGTGTTCTCCCTTCTGAAATCCAACTTGCCATTTCATTTTTAAAGTTTACAGCACCTGGTTCAGAAACAGTCAGACTCAAACACCTGAAGAATCTGCTGCTAGTGCTCATCAATACACTCGGTCGGATCTTCACATGCTACCTTTCTGAATGCAAGATTTGGTCCCTTTGGAAAACCAGAATGACTGTCCTGTTGTACAAGAAGGGAGACATCCATGATATCAGCAACTATCGCCTGATCTGCCTATTGTCCATCGTCTACAAGTTGTTCACTCGAGTCATCCTGAATAGGATTGGGAGAACTCTAGATAAAGGACAACCATGTGAGCAAGCCAGGTTCTGAAAAGGATTCCGCACAGTCAATATATCCACACGGTGACCGAACTCATTGAGGTTTTGAGAGAGTTCAAGATGCCACTGTCTAATGTTCACTGATTTAAAGAAGGTCTTTGATTCGGTTGAGACTGAAGTTTTCTTGAAGCCCTAGCCAAACAGGGCATTCGAACTCAGTGCAACAGGATCCTCCGTGAGCTTAATTACAGTTCACCACCAGGATCTCGCCATTCTACAAGGAAGTTATCATCGACGTAAAGAGAGGGCTTTAGCAGATTGACACTATTTCATAAAACTCTTCAGGTCCACCATCAAGAATGTCATGCAACGATGGAATGGGAAAGAATGGGAGTGAAGATAGACACACACATACATATATATATATATATATATATATGTGTGTGTGTGTGTGTGTATATATATATATACATATATACACACATGTATATATATACATATATACACACACAGACACATATGTGGTCATAGTTTCCTACATAGTTAGTCACTATAAAATTGGACAATATTGCAGAACCTGTGACTGAAATCTCCAAGCTTACTTGGAGGAGGACTGGGCCTCCTCCCAGCAATTCCCAAGCTTTTTAATAGTTTGGCTGTTACACTTACAAACTGTCTCTGGTACCAAATAATCTCAGCAATGGCCAAGACCCAGAGACTCTGAAATAAAACTCCCGAAAGATAGTGGCATAGAACATCCTGACCCCATGCCAGGCTGTCTTCACCAGGGCAACTTGGAGGGTAGTGGATTGAGTTTTGGAAACTGCCCTGGCATCCAAAACATCCAGAACTCAACCACAGCCAAGTTCATGGCCGCTCTCCAAAAACCTTGGAGGAGCCGCATCCAGGAGAGAACCTGCAGAAAAACCCAGGTATGCAGAACCCATGACTGAAATCTCCAAGCTTGCTCAGAGAAGGAATGTGCCTCCCCAAGTTTCAGTTTCCCAGTAGCTTAACCATCACATGCACAACCTCCCCTCACCCACCATGTACCATATAATCTCATCAACAGCCAAGAAGAGTGACAGAGACCTTACCCATGAGTGAATCTGCTCTATGATCTAATTCTAAAACTGAGAATTCCTGGAGCAACCTCTCATTCTAGATCACTAATGTACCAAGATTAACACATATTTGTTTGGGTTTAATTTCCATTCTTGTACTCTCTTATAAAAGGTTTAACTGGCTCCAGGATGAAATACAACAATCTTCATACACTTTCCTCTTATTGTTGTGGGAATGTGCATGGTGGTGGGATTAGTGTTTGAATATTAAATGTAATAAATTATTGTGAAAAACCTTATAAAAATAAAATAAAATTTATATTTAAAAGTGGATAAAATTTTCTTCAGTATTTAATTTATTGGTAACTACATACTGACTGATAATTAAAGTCCTCAATTCCTTAATTGTCAAATGCTTACAGGTTATTTTCATGCCACATAGAATACTTTGCATGTACTAATAAATTTAATCTTCAATACATTTTTGAATCATTATTCTCACCTCAAAGATGAGACAAATGAAGCTTGGAAACTGCCCTCTATATCTCAGTTATTAACTAATCATTAACTAATCAAGTCAGAATTCAAAGCAGTCTGACCCAGAGCTAGTGCTCTTAACCACTGTGCCAGTCCATTGCTGAACTTCGGTTACATGAGGTTTCAATGCGAAGAGCGATAACTTTCAACATCTAAAGTAGAATATTAAAGTGAAAGATTAAAGCAAGTCAAGCAAATTGCATATGATTACAATATTCATTATTGTGGGTGAGTACAGGTTATAATAACACAAGAATGCAATTTAGTTAGTAGTACAGGGGAAAGGGGAAAGGGATGTTTTAAATAAGACTAAAGGAGGCGGGTCTGTAGCTCAGTAATAAGGCAATTGCCTTGCACATAAGGAACTTGAGTTCCACCACCACAAAATACACCCAGGAGATTAGTTCTTACTGGACAATTGTAGTAGTAAGCTATTAGCAAGCGGGAGGGATTATGTCTTCTGAGATAAAGTAGCTAAACACCCTAGAAAAAAGTTTCCAGAACTTTGGTATGAAGGTTAGACACAACAGGTGTTTCAACTTGACCCAATTTTATACCATTTTTTTATTCCATATTTTAGAATTGGATTATTAGAACGATCTAATTATTTAATTTAGGGAAGCTAGTCCTATACCTAATTTTGATCTATTCTTGCTTAGTGTCTTTTCTTTTTAAGCTAGGAGTTGGTCTTGATTTATAAGTCACAATCAAACTTAAGTCAATTTATAATATGAAGCCATTAAAGAAAAATTTAATAATTTAAAAAAATACAAAAGTCCATTTTTCAGAAATACATGTAATAGCTGGATGCGTTTGGGAGCATAACCAAGACTCCCATATTTTTGTATGCACCTACTTGCTTAATTTTGCTCTTTCAATCTTCAACAATGTCCCTGATTCCAACATTATAAAGTGTTTTGTCTATGTTTTTTTCTATGTAGTCCGTGGTTTAGCACCTAATACCTAGATCTTTAATCATTTTAAGTTAACTTCTGTGCTTTATGTAAGAGATTAAAAGTATTTCATTTTTTTTGTGTGTTGCCAGGTTTTCCATCAGTGCTTGTTGAAGAGATTTTCATTTATATATTTCATATTTCTGACTTCTTATTTTTAAATTAACTGAACCTATATTAAGAGGATTATACCTAACCTGCACAGTCTTGCCCTCGAGGGTGGCTGTCTTCACTGGGGCCGCTCGGAGGGGGAGCGGGTTGAATTTTCCTCCCTGCCCCTAGCAAAGCCCCGACCACAGTCCAGAACACAGCCACAGCCATGTTCAAGGTCCCTCTCCACACTCAGATGAGCCTCACTCATGAAGGGACCAGAAGAGGAACCCAGGTGTGCGGGACTCGGTCTGAGATCTCCAAGCCTGCTTGGATTGGTATGGGGCCTCCTCCACCAAGAGCCCACTTTTTCCAGTAGCTAGGCAGTCACACCCACAAAACTTCACCCCCACCGCCCTGCATTTGATATGACAAAAACAGTAACAATGATGGGTCTCATTCCCCTGGCCCTGAAATAGCCTCCAATACAGCACTGTTGGGAAGCACAATTAAAGAAAGGCTGCTAAAATCCCAGGGCTAGGACGATTGGAGATGTTACTGGCACCTGCTCGAGCAAATCAATGAACAATGGGATGACAGTGATACAGTGATACCTAAGGTCATCAGTTTATTTCTTTGATCTGAGTACAATTTTTATTTCAATACACAAATTTAATTACTATACATTTGCAGTAGCTTATATATGGAGAACTTAACTATATATTTTTTTGTTTTAAAATAGTTTTGGATATTTAGGGTCTTTTGTGACTTTGACAATTTTAGTAACAGTTGTTATGTGTCCTGAAGAAAACACTGTGATTTTTGAAAGAGATTTCACTGAGTTTGTAAACCTCTTTGGCAGGATAGTAATTTAAGGATTGTTACTGCATAGGTCCGTGATAATAAAAATGTCTTTCCATTCTCTGTATTTTTCTTTTTTTTTTTTGAAAGCATTAAGGGTTTCAGAGTTTTTCTAAATTCTGTCAGTTTTTCATCTCTTTTCTTAAGTTTATTTCATCATCATCATCATCATCTTCCCGTTGATCATCTATTTTCTCGAGTGGTCTCAGTAACATCTCCATTCTTCCTAGCCCTGAGATTTTAGAAGCCTCTCTTTACTTGTCCTTCCCAATGATGCTGCATCAGAGGCTCTTTTAAGGTCAGTGGAATGAGCCCCATCATTGTTACTGGTTTTGGCATATAAATATGCCACGGGGAGCTTGCCAGTCTCTCCCATGTGGGCAGGAAACTCGGTAGCTTGCCAGGTTCTCATAGAGAGAGAACTAGGCTATATGATGTTGTGCCCTTTCCAGGAGCTTGGTTTTATAGTCTCTGAATGTTGGCCCTTGATAGGATTACATAGTGCTGGCAGCAGTTTCTGTGTGTGACTGCCTAGCTACTGGAAAATGGGAGATCTGGGCAGAAGAGGCTCAGTCCCGATCTGAGCAGGCTTGGAGATCTCAGACCTGGGTCTCGCACATCTGGGTTCCTCTGCTGGTTCCTTCATGCCTGAGGCTCATCCGAACGTGTGGAGAGGGGCCTTGAGCATGGCTGTGGCTGGGTTCCAGAGTTCTTCAGCTGCCAAAGCTCTGCTTGGGGTGGGGAGGGAAACTCAACCCAACCCCTCTGAGGGGCCTCAGTGAAGACAGCCAGGTTTGGTCAAAAAAATTAATTCTTTACAGATAAAATTGTAAATATTATTGTTTCTTGGTTTTTTTTCTAATACTGTCTGTATTTTACATTTTTTTTTCAACCTGACACTTCACAATATATTATTTTTGTTTACAAAGGTTTAGATTTTGGAGGGTATTTGGAAACTTTAGTGTTTTTGAATGTTTTGATATAATTTGCAAACATAATATATTTATTTTCTTTTCCTGTTTGACTTTTCTTTTCCTGTTGTAGTTTTTTTGCATAATTACTAGCCTAGGGCTCCTCATAATACTATAATAATAAGATTTTTGTGCTTAGAGTTCCTTTTTTGTGCATGATCTCAGATAATACGTTTTCAGTTTTTCTCTATGTATAATGAAAAAAAATGTTTTCTGTAGGTTTACTTTAATGGTTTTTACCATGCTGAGGTATTTTATTTCAATCCCCATTTTTACATCTAAGTGTTCCCAGGAATGTTTTGAGTTTTCAAATTTTTCAATGTCTTGATCTGCTTTTGCTATCAGGATAGTGCTAGGAGAAAGAAAGACATAGAATAATTGCACTCATTTATGGAATATAAAAATACATAATATGAAACAAATACCCAAGGACAGTAGAAACAAGGGCGAAAAGGATTAGTCTATGGTTGGAAGCCTGCTTCATGTGCCTGGGGAGAAAGAATTGAGATTGAGAAGGGGCCATTATGACAGAGATAGCTGGACATGAAAATGATCACTCTGCATAGAAACTGCGTGCTGCTTGTAGGTAAAAGAACAGACATGATAACTTCTCACTATCTGTGTAGCAACCATAGTGCCCAGAGAAAAGAGAGAGAAAGAGAGAGAGGTAGAGGGTGAGAGGTGCAGAGGGAAGGAGAGAGAAAGAGAGAGAGAAGGAGAAAGAGAGAAATGTGGGTGTTAGATTATTGTATGACTGAAACCAGAACATGAACAGCTTTGTAACTGTGTATCTCACGGTGATTCAATTAAAAACAATTTTAATTCAAAAATAAAAGAGACAGTGTGTAAGATGATCAATTCTAGCAAAAAAATAGTGTTAAGTATAGAAAGGATATCCTAGTGTATACTCATCAATTAATATAATTTACAGTATCAACAAAAAGAAAGATAAATCTTTACCACACTGAAAAAAGCATCTGTCATCCATTTATCATAAATATGCTCAATAAGTTGGATATAGTTTACCTCATTACAATGAATATCAAATATGACAAACTCAAAACAAACAAACAAACAAAAAACAGTATATGAAAGATGGCATTGCACGCAGCCAACCCATTTCATCATTTGAACTGCTATTGGTCCCCTAAGCACCTCAAAAAGTGATTCCTGAACACACTGCCAGAAGTAAACCCTGAACATTTGGTTTATTAAAAATTTATTATAGGCTTTGCAGACTTTTACTGTGAATATTTCTGATGTTAGGGTTTTATTTAGAAGTAGGCTTTTGGTTGCAATTTCAAAAGTAATTTCCAAAGCACGAAGCCCAGTGTGGCTCCCCACAATGAAAATATGAATTCAAATTCCTTTCTTCTAATTGTTTTTAGATATTTTCTATTTTCTCAAGATTTAGTGGAAATGGCCTAAACATTAGTCACTTTACCACTCTCATGGATTAAATTGCTCATCACAAGAGGAATGATTTCCTGTTACCTAATTTATTTTTAAAAGTTTATTATTATTTTTATCAAATCACCGTGAGCTACACATACAAAACTTTCATGTTTGAATTTCAGTCATTTAATAATTGAATACCCATCCCTACACCAATTACATTTCCCACATCAGTGTTCCCAGTATCCCTCCTCCCCTGCACCCACCCCACTCCTCCACCTGCCTCTATGGCAGACAATTTCACTCTTACTCTCTACTTATGGGCATTATGGTTAACAATATAGATAATGAGAAGCCATCATGTTTGGTCCTTTTCTACTTTCAGCACATATCTCCAGTCCCAAGTGAACCCTCTAACCATCATTGACTTAGTGGTCCCTTCTCTATTCCAACTGCCTTCTCCCCCAGCTCATGAGGCAGGCTTCCAACCATGGAGCCATCAAATGGTCCTTGTCACTACTGTCCTTGGGTGTTAGTCTCATATTATAATATTTTGTATTCCACAAATGAGTGCAGTGATTCTTTGTTGTCTGTTAATCTGTTTTGTTAAGGTATAATTCAACTTTATGTACAGAATGTTTGGGATTCATAGAATTTTTACTTTGTGGTAGAATAATCAAGTTGTAGTCTTTTAACCTCTTTGAAACTTTTAATATAGTAGTTTCCATCAGAGAGATGTTATACCATGCAGGTGCTTGCCTTAAAACTCAGCTGACCATGGTTCAATTTCTAACATCATTTAAAATTCCCAAGCACAGGAGTGATCCTGAGTACACATCCAGGATTAAAGCCTGAGCACAGATGTATGAACCTCCCAAAACCAAAAAAAAAAAAAATCTTATAATACAATATTGTTTCCTTATCCTTACTATCTTCTTTCTTTCTTCTTTCCTCTATCCTCTCTCTCATTCTCTCCCTCCCTCTCCCCTCTCTCCCACCCCTCTCTATCTCCCTCCCTCTCGACCCCTCCCCCGCCGCCTCTTTTGGACAGGGGAGAGATCCCAAATAGTGTTCAGGAGATCCTGGGGTCCTACCTGTGATTCTTGCTGGACCTAGCTACAGTTTTGATGCAATGACTCAAAGATTTGGTGCTCTTAGAGCTCTTGAATGGTGAGGAGACTCAGGTCACACGCAGCAGTGCCTGGAGGACTCTGGAACTATACACAGATACTCTTCATGATGTATGAAGAATCAAACTGTTAGGCAGGTTTATTAGGACCCCAAATAACTGTTCTGTGTCCTGATTCCTCTAATAGCATATATTGAATACAATTTACATGCTGTATACTGGAGATCCAGGTTTTACTTATTTATTAATATGTTTGCACCATGAAGTAAAATTTCACCAAATTTGCTATTATCAGTCCCTGGTAACACCTTTTTTACCCCACTTATTTTGTAACAGCTTCGTATGTTTCTACATTTAAATGATACTGTCTTTTCTTTGGTTTTATCTTATTTCTCTCATTTATCACAATAACTAGAGAGCTATTGACATTGCATTAAAAGGTAAGGCCCTTTCTGCCTCATGAACAATAATATTTTATTATCTATGTATATACTTGTTTATATCTCTATGTAATGCCTTTATCCATTCATACTTTGATGACAGTCTTTTTCTTTTTGCTTTTTGGGTCACACCAGTGATGCACAGGGGTTACTCCTGGCTCTGAACTCAGGAATTACTCCTGGCGGTGCTCAGGGGTCTACATGAGGTACTTGGAATAGAACCTGAGTCAGCCACATGCAAGGCAAATGCCCTACCTGCTGTGCTATTGTTTCCAGCTCCAGCACTCTATTTGTTTTAAAGCAATGCGCAAAGATGTTTCATTTATAGTATGTTTCCTTAGATAAAGGTATTGGAATTTTAAACTCACAGACTAAGTCCTTGAAATTCTGTTGTTATTGTGTTTATCCCACATATCTTTCTCACAATATTCCTTTTGTATATAAATTTAAACGATTATCAACCACTCATAAAATAAGTTCTCTCTTACATAAGTATGCAATTTAAGATATCTTACATTTTATAATTAATTGATTTGGGTGTTTAAACACCACACCTATTGGTGCTCAGAGTTTACACTTGTCTCTGAAAATATATATTGAAAACATTATTTTGAAATTTAATTTTTTGACATACAAACAATATAGTAAAATGTTGCACATAATAAATGTGGATTTATATAGGTATATATTACTATGTTTGAGCCTTAGAGCACAGTGTTAAATTTGAAATCCTTTGAGGTAATTTGCCATAACTCATTACTTTGGTGTTAAGTAAAACTTGTGCAAATTTTAGGAATTCCCCATGCTGTAAGCGATCCTAGTTTATTTCAAGTGTGAATTCTATCAACAAATATTTTTTTTGTCCTTGCCTCATTGCATACTTGTCTATTGCTGTACAAATAATAATAAGAAATCACATAAAGCATTTTAGTGTGAAGTTAAATCTATGCAATGGAGATGAAATGGATTGTGATTTGTCCCACTTTATTTACTATATATAAACAATAAAAAACATATTTGATGTGCTTCAACAAACTGACAAACTGACACCTTTGCTCTTCTTTGTAACAAAGGGCCAGTATATTTTCATTTCATTATTAAGGACAATGAAGCACTTTATAAATCAGTCACTGTAACTGTGCTATTATGGAATAGCTCCTTTTGAAGCCTTTAAGAAACAAATAAAAACTTAAAAGCAAATACAGAAAAAAAAGCATTTAGATCTATGTTGTTGGACCAAGGCACTTGGCAACTATAATTTAAATCAAATGGATTACACCACTGTACATTTACTCAGCAAAGGCTGAAATAATAAAGGTATGTATTTATCATGATGCTATGAGTTGAGATCTAAACTAATTATAGGTACAGGGTGTTAAAAAAAAGAAACATCTTATTACAGTTGTGTTATTTATGCCCCACCAAAACTTAACAGCTAACTTAATTGCAGCTTCTGCTTCTCCCAAAAGTGAATTTTAAAGTCAAACAATAGGACATTCCCAAGTCAGCAAACATAAAGAAATCTTCAGAAAACTTCCTTCATTTCCATCATGGAAGGTGGTGTTGCTAAATATTCTTGCCTTTAATGATAACATTTTTTCTCCTTTATTTGATAATAAGTACAATCTTAGGTAAATCTTACTGTTAGGGATGCTGATTGATGAAGGAATGAAAAAGGTGATTAGAACTTTATGTTAACTAGGATGAATTTTCTATTTTCACGGTGACAATAAAAATGTATAGTTTTCAACAGAGGATAAATGATTTTTGCTCTATTTTTCTGTATTCTTGATAAGGTACACCCTGTTATAAAAAATATTTTTAGAAGAAAAACAAACAAGTCACAGTGATATATTGAGGAGAGCCAGGAAACCTGACCAATTTAGAAATAGTTCATGCAATTACCTTAAATAAAATTCAAGCTAAAGGCAATATAAGGGGAGGGAGAGTTAGTTATGTGAGAATTTGAGGAAGACACAGTCTGCTATTACGTAGATTTTCTACTTTCTTTATTGAGGTATTATATAGATTTGACAATTTACTCTTTTTTAATATCCCTCTATAGAGATTAATACACTCTGAACAGAGTTGAATAACATTGAAATTACGAATGAAAATTAATTGCATGCCATCTTCTGGGATATAATGAAAATATTCTGTCTATATAGGAATTAAATAATGGTTATTGTTTTCTCCTTTTGAACTTCTGACCATGAGAAACTGACCTAGATGTTAGTCCTGAACTAATTATATAGAGAAATTTATTCTACTTTTATGGAATTAAATTTCTCCTGAGCTTTGCAGTTATGTCCCAAATTAATACTGTGTGATAAATGGAAAGCACAAATTAAGTATTCTTAAATTGCGTATGAGAAGCCCTCAAATTGCATGTCTGTGTTATTAGATGGACTTGTAATAATTTCATAAGAAAATTTTCCATGTCAATATTTCAAAAAGAGAGAATATATCATATAAAACAATTCAAAATAAACATATTAAGAGAAAGTATGAGGGAAGAGATTTAATTTTATCTCAGGAATATTCAGGAAGTCACAAAGTAACTTTATTTATTTATTTATTTATTTATTTATTTATTTATTTATTTATTTATTTATTTATTTGGTCACTGTGTGGATATGGTCTATCATGCTGAATCCCCTTCAGAACCAGGCTTGCTCGCATGGTTGTCCTTCATCTAGTGTTCTGCCTATTCTATTCAGGATGACACAAGTGAACAACTTGTGGACAGACAGCAGGCAGATTGGGCAATAGTTGCCAATATTGTGGATGTCTCCCTTCTTGTACAACAGAACGGTCCTGCTGGTTTTCCACTGGGACAGAACCTTGCATTCAGACAGGTTTCGAGTGAAGAGCCGAGCCAGTGTATTGATGAGTACTGGTGGCAGATACTTCAGGCGTTCGGGTCTGACCTTATCCGGACCAGGTGCTGTTTGTTTCTTGACCAATGAAGTGGCGTGTCGGATTTCAAAAAAGAGGACATTGGGAACAACATATCCATCCCTCAAAATTTAGTATGTGGGCAGGTGGACATGGCTGTCAAAGATATTCAAGTAGAAGTCGTGAGTAATCCTCTCCATTGCCTTTCTGAAAGATGTAATAGATACATCGGGACGTCGGAGGGCAGTCATCTTGGTCTTGTGTTGGCGAAGGACAGGCGAGCGTTGCGAATACTTTTCCCGGCTTCTGCTGCACTGCCCAACACTGCTGCTCTTCTCTCTTTGAGGGCTTCCTTTATCACATCTCTGCACAGCTTTGTGAGCTCAGATGTTAGCTTGTGATTGCCTGAGGCTCGCGCCAAACCATGTTGATGAATGAGCTCGAGAGTTTCCGAAGACAGGCGTCTGTTTATGGCTTTCTCACTCTCAGCATTCTTCGCACAGTCATGGAGGTGCTGAACCAGTAGATAATATTCCTTGTCGATGTTGTCAAGGACAGCATCTTCCCATGTTGCTTCAATAGTGCCAAAGAGCTCCAGTTGGTGGTCATTCTATATCCACACAGTGACCAAACTCATTGAAGTTTCACGAGAGTTCAAGATGCCGCTCTGTCTAAGCTTCATCAAGTTAAAGAAGGCTTTTTATTCTGTTGAGACTGAAGCGGTCATCGAAGCCCTGGCCAAACAGGGCGTTCAAACTCAGTATATCAAAATCTGAGGCAAGCTGTATTGTGGATTCACCACCAGGATCTCACCATTCTACAAGGAAGTGATCATTGATGTAAAGAGAGGGGTGCAGCAGGGTGATGCCATTTCACCGAAACTCTTCAGTGTCACCCTCAAGAATATCATGTGACATCTGGAATGGGAAGGAATGGGAGTGAAGATAGACACTCGGCAATTACACCACCTCCACTTCACTGATGATATCGTTCTCATAACACCAAACATTAGCCAAGTGGCACAAATGCTGGCCGACTTCTACCACAAGTGTGGAAATGTAGGATTGCAGCTGAATCTCAACAAGACGATGCTCATGAAAAACCTGAAGCTCCATTTTCTCGGAATGGAACAAACATCTCCGAATGTAGCAGCTTTGTGTACCTGGGTCGAGAAATCAACATGAGGAATGACTTGGCACCAGAACTGTGCAGGAGAAAGACAGTAGCATGGAATGCCTTCAAGAGTGTTAAAGAAGTGGTTAAGAGGATGAAGAACCTGCAAATCCAAGCACATATTTTTGATTCCACCATTCTTCCTGCACTAATATACACTTCAGAGACCTGGGCCCTAGATAAACAGGATGAGAACGCTATTAGGGTATCCCAAGAGGAATCATCGAATGAGCTATGCTTGGGAGTATCACGTCTCACTCAAGTGAGAGAAGGAATCTGGAGTTCTGACCTCCGTCGACAGTCATGAATCAGGGACACTGTCTCGTTTGCCAAGGTATCAAAAATCAGATGGGCCAGTCATGTAATGTGATTCAGAGACCACCACTGTACTAGAGCTGTTACCAACTGGATTCCACAGGACATCAGAAGACCTTGTGGCTGCCCACCAACTAGATGGTCAGATTTCTTCATCAAATCTCTGAATGAATGATTTGAGTCTCTTTGTGTGCCTGGAGCAAGCAGATATCATTGGGCTGCACTAGCACACGACAGGGACAAATGGAGACGTTACTGGCGCCCACTGGAACAAATCAAAGATCAATGGGAAGACAAGTGATACAAGTGATTTATTTATTTGTTTGTTTGTTTATTTATTGTTTTTTGGGTCATAGCTGGTGCTGCACAGGGGTTACTCCGGCTCTGCACTCAGGAATCACACTCCTGGTGGTGTACAGGGGACCATATGGGATGCTCGGAATTGAACCCAGGTCAGCTACGTGCAAGATAAACGTCTTTCCCACTTTGCTATCACTCGAGCCCCCAGTAATTTATTTTTAAACAAGTGAATGGAGTTATTTCTAAACATAATAAACACGAATAACATAATTTATACTATAAAAACTAAGATTTTTACGAATAATAAATAGTACAGCATTAAGATGATATTCTCAAATTATCCTATAAAAGATGATAGTTTTAGTTAATACCTAATACAAAAGCTAACATGATTCAGGAAAAGCACTCAAAGGGTGTGATAAAAATATAGAAGTTTATAAAGTAAAATTTTATAATCAAACATCTGAATTTAATAATTTGGGTTTCCCAAAGAACGACACAAATTTAGTCCATGTTATATCACGTCACGTAATCACGTAATCCCTTTAATCACCGATTTCTCAGGCGGGCTCAGTAACATCTCATTTCGTCCTTTCCCTGAGATCTTAGAAGTCTATCTCGACTTGGCCCTCCTAACGATATTGCACTGGGGGCTCTTCAGGGTCAGGGGAATGAGATACAGCTTGTTACTAAATTTTGCATATAAATACACCATGGGAAGCTTGCAAGGCTGTCCCAGGTGGGCAGGAAACTCTCAGAAGCTTGCCAGTTTCTCCCAGAAGGAGAAGTAGGCTAAAGTCCATGTTATATAGTAAAATAATTGAAATAAGAAAATTGATAAAGAAAACAAGCATAATAAAATGACAAATTTGTAACCATGCTCTACAAAAATACATAAGAAAGATTTAATTGCCGATATGATAAGCAAATGTTTGACAGTACTTTTTAAAGAAAAATGAAACACTAATAAGGTAACACAAACAAATCCTATGCTCAAGAATTTATAAATAAAATACACGAATTCTTTTAAAAACAGTAATTACATATTCAATGCATAGAATGAGAAATAAGTAATATAATGTGCTAAATAGGTGTGGCAAGTGTATTGAGTCCCTAATAGGCTGATCTTCAAAAAAGAAATTAAAGAATTGTTTCATTAGTTTCCTTTAACATGTAAAGAGAAATAACAAATCTTTGTAATCACTTTGAAAAATATAAAGAACCATATCCCTATCATTCAGACAGGTCAGAACTGTGCTAAAAATGAGCCAAGAAAACACATTAAGATATAGTAAAATGTCACTGTCACTGTCATCCCGTTGTTCATTGATTTGCTCGAGCGGGCAGCAGTAACATCTCCATGAGAGACTTGTTACTGTTTTTGGCATATCAAATACACCACGGGTAGCTTGCCAGGGTCTGCCTTGAGGGCAGGATACTCTTAGTAGCTTGCCGGGCTCTCTGAGAGGGTTGGAGGAATTAAACCCAGGTCAGCTGCATGCAAGGCAAATGTCCTACCCGCTGTGCTATCGCTCCAGCCCATAGGAAAATGTAGAGACACAAGTATATCTTGTGTACAAATGCCAAATGTCTTAGCAAAATATTAGTTAATTATGATGAATATATAAAAGAAATAGGCTACACCATGAACAAAGAGGGTTATATTAGTTTCACAATGTAAATTTTAAAATCAAAATCAACTAATGAAACCCACAACCTCCACAGACTGTATTAAAAACTCATGTTCTAGATAGTTTTATACATGAATTTTGGGCAAAATAGAATTCATAGGGAATAAAGAATAATTTCCTCAGACTGATAGAGAATTTACACACAAAATTGCATATTCCATAAAACTTGGTAAGAACAAACATTTCTCTCCTAAGCCATGGTATTTCCCTCACAGCAATCTCTGGAAGATTTTAACTTTTTCATTAAAAATTAATGTTGCTATACCATTTTATTGTTTATACATGATGTTCAGTACTGATCTAGGTCATGTTACATATGATGCAGCACATGCTCAGAAGACTTTTACTTAAAATAGCTTTGGGCATTGAAGAAACATGCTCCTCTATCGTCTTGCGAGGAACTGAAAGACAGACAAACCCATGCTACAAAGCCACACAGATTTTAGGAGTGGTCAATTTATGTGAGGCACCTGCCACTTGAAATTCTTCCTCAATCTGTTCATAAATGCTCCTAGTCAATGTTTTCTGTATCACTGTATCACTGTCATCCCGTTGTTCATCAGTTAGCTCAAGCAGACGCCAGTAACCTCTCCATTCATCCTAGCTCTGAGATTTTAGCAGTCTCTCTTCACTCGTCTTCCCGGCTCTTTCAGGGTCATGGGAATGAGACCTGTTATTGTTACTGTTTTGACATTTCAAATACACCACGGGGAGCTTGCCAGGCTCTGCTGTGCAGGCAGGATACTTTCGGTAGCTTGCCGGGCTCTCTGAGAGGGACGGAGAATGTATATTAAAGAATACAAGCATGTTTGTTAAAACTAAACACATGTGTGTGGCTTTAGGCACATCAGTGAGCTAGATTATAAGAGGTCACAGAGCTGCTTCGACGTTCCTCGGCCGCTTTCCCACAGCGTGCTTCCAGGAGCTTTGTTTTATATAGTCTCTAGATCTTTGTTGTTGATGGGATTACATAGTTTGGCAGTCACATCCACAACATTCTCTAATCAGCTAAAATCTTTAACATTTTTTCTTATCCCCTAACAAGTAAAGGTTTTCCACTTTAAGATTTAGAGACAGACTAGAGCCTTACCGTCTGTCTGTATTGGTGGGTCTTGTAATTAAGTTCTTTCTTTGATGAAAATCAAAGTGTGGTGAACACCAAGTGCACCATTGCTATTAAACACTATATATCATAAACATCATACCTGAATGACATACATAAAGGAAAGAATGGTATATAGACTTCTTAAGAAAACATTTTAGTGTTTTTATGAACACTAAAACATACTTTTTATGTTCAAAATTCTAACATTTAGCAAACAAGTCACCTGGAATTAAACAACAAGCATTACATAGTTCAGGAATACAAGTCAAATATGCAAATGGAAGATATTTTCTGGGTATAAAAAACACACTTAACATTTTTCACTAAAATTTTAAAATATAACCTGCTTTAATATTAAAAAGGTAAATTATGATAAGTAGTTATATTTAAAAGTTATAGGAAGAACTACATAAGTAAATGTGCATTATTCTGTTTATGGATATGAATAATCAATATTGTTCATTCTTTTAAACTCGATCTGCATATTCAATACTTTCTAATAAAACTTTGAGTGCATAATTTTGTGGATATTGATCAATTTATTCAAGAGTAAAGGCAAAGACAAAAGAGTGAAAATATCACAAAATGAATAAAATTAACATATTTTCAATAACTAATTTCAAGATTATCAATTATTATTATTATCAATTATTATACTACCGAGAGTATCCTGCCCACACGGCAGAGCCTGGCAAGTTACCCGTGGCATATTCATTATGCCAAAAACAATAGCAATAGGTCTCATTCCCTTGACTCTGAAAGAGCCTCCAATCATTGGGAGAGATGAGTAAGAAGAGGTTGTTAACATCTCAGGGCTGAGTGTAATAGAGATGTTACTGGTGCCCTCTCAAGTAAATTGACAAAGGGATAACAATGATACAGTGATACAATTTCAAGATTAGTGTATAGCTAGAGTAACTAAGGCCTCTTGAATATAGTGAAAGAATACAAATTATAAGAAGGTGTACAAGGTTAAAGTTTTTGAGCCTAGTAATTTACCATTTTTCATATTTAGTGATGGATCTTTAAATATAATGATACAAATATAGCCTACTAAAGAAAGGATAGAAAGTTAAGCTTTACTAAAAGTTAAAATACACTTCTCTCTATATATATTAGCATTGTAAAATCTGCACACAGATTTGGATAATTTAAATTTAAAAAATCTAGAACTGTTTCTGAAATATACAAAGAATTCTAAAAACAAAATATAAAACTCAATTAAGAAATAATAAAAGACAACAGAACAAGATTAAACACAGGCCCAGAGAGGTAGGTAGTACAGGGAATAAAGCACTTTTCTTTCATGAGACTGACACTCAGAACTTAAGATGGTGTCACAACTACTGCCAAGAGTGACCCTGGAGCACAGAGATAAGATAAAATTCTGAGCATTGCCAAGTGTTCTCCTTTCCACCCAAATGAAAGAATACGTGTAAAAAATATTAAAAGGAAATATACTCAATATTGTTTGTCATTATGGAATTAAAGTTTAAAGATAGGGAAGTATAACTCTATGCCCCTTTGCAGTGTAGCACTGTAGCACTGTCTTCCGGTTGTTTATGGATTTGCTCGAGCATGCGCCAGTAATGTCTCCATTGTGAGACTTGTTGTTACTGTTTATGGCATATCAAATAAGCCATGGGGAGCTTGTCAGGCTCTGCCTTGCAGGCAGGATACTCTCAGTAGCTTGCCGGGATCTCTGAGAGGGAAGGAGGAATCAACTCGGGTAGGCTGCATGCGAGGCAAACACCCTACCCACTGTGCTATTGCTCCAGTCCATGCCCATTTGAATGGCTAAGATGCAAAAATTAGTAAACCATATACTAGTGACTATTTAGAAAAGCAAAAATATTTGTATCTTCTGGTAGATAAGCTTGTTAGAGATTTTTGGGAAGACAGATTTTTAAATACTCATCAAATTACACATGATTTTCAGTGATTCAGCAATTACGCACATATGTATTTACCTAACTGGATTGAAAACTATGTCCTCACACACAAAAAAATTGTAGTTGAATGTTTATAGAACTTTTGGAAGAAAACAAGATGTCCTTCAATAGGGGGAATGGTAAACAATCCGGGCTAAATCCAAAAAAAGTAATTTCATTCAGCAATATAAAAAAAATGAATGATTAAACCACAGAAAGGCATGAATAAACCTTAAATGCATATTATTAAGTAAATAGGAGACAGTGATGAAACTGCATTCTAATTGCAACACATTGTAAAGAAAGCATAGCTATAGAGATAACAAAAAAATCAATAATTCCTGAGGAATAGAAGCATGAAGATTATTCTGAATAGGTAAAACACAGGGCATATTTTTAGGGCTGTGGATCAGTTCCATATCAAACTGAGGAAGTGAATGAATGGCATTGTATGTTTGTCCAAAGCTCATGGAACTTTATAGCACAAAGACTAAATTTTCATATATGTATGTCAATATGTAATTTACAAAGTTGGTACTTTCCAAATGCAATGCCGGATCACACCTGGCATGAGTCAAGGAACCATAAGTGGTTCCAGTGATCCAGTCCAGGTTGCTTGCAAGACTTATCCACTGTACTATCACTCCAGCCCCAAAGGTGTTACTATATTAAAGTGGAAAATACAAACAAACACTATCTCAGCCAGGTAACCAGAGTTAGTATAAATAGCAGTGCAGCATACAACCCTGATGCGTATCAATTTTACTTGACATCTTTGGTCTTCCTTTTAATAAATAGCCCCTGTTATGATGAGAAGACTTACGAATTTTTGTTGAAAGACAGTCTACAAATTATGTACCAGCATGTCTAAAATGAAGTCTTCATATGTAGATTTTTTAGGGCCAGATCAAAAGAAAGAGGTGTTTGTCTAATATTTTATGCTCAGGTACAAATTTTCATTTCAAAACAGTGCTGCAATTAGTCTGAGGTGACCCACAGTCCCTCTCATCAAGTAGGTTTTGCTGTGTAGCCTCAGAAATTCTGTGTCTTCTTTAATGGAGAAATTGAGTATTCTCTGGAATTGCAACCTCATCTCTCACTTTCAAAACTTAAAGTGTGCTCCTTCTGCTGTAGAATTTAGGATCTTAGTGTCAGGGGTGTATCTCAGCCCTTGCAATTGTGAGGCCATGGGTTCAATTCCCAGCACCAGAAAAAAAATGTAATGAAAATTTTTAAATAAAAAATCTAGGAAATTGTGTGACATTTTCATAGAACTAAGAACACATTTAAATACACTTAATTAAGGCCCCACAGACAAATGTATTAGATGTATTAGATGTGCCAATAAATTCAAAACTCTTGAGCTTTTTACATTTAGCTTTTGTTCTTGTAACTTGTAGTACCCAACTAAGAGATCATTTTATTCCTGTGGTATGAGTGAAATAGGATAATTTTTAAAAGTTAGATATAGTTGTCATATAATATGATACTAACAGAGCTAGCAGATGCAAAATCATTGGGAAAATTAAATGGTGTGTATTCTGCACAGTGACAAGCAGCCCTCTGCCCTACTCATCCCAGTAAATTATGTTGCCTCCTACTCATGGAGAAAATGAAGTCTCTGGTGTGCTGTCTCTGAACTTTCTGCTTTCCCACTTTAATTATAAACTCATCTACAAGTATATCCATCCTTGCCTTTGCATGGGAAGAGCTGCCTCACCTCCAGCAAGAATTGCTTATTACTGTAGTTGTGTAACTTTTTCTTTATACAGAGGGTAGGACGTTTGCCTTGCACTCAGCCAACCCAAGTTGATTCCTCCATCCCTCTTAGGGAGCCCAGCAAGCTACCAACAAAGCCTGGCTAAACAAGCATATTTGAAATGCCAAAACAGTAACAACAAATCTCACAATGGAGACATTACTGGTGCTTGCTCTAGCAAATAGATGAGCAACAGGATGGCAGTGATACAGTGATGTCTAAAAAATATATCTCAAATTTATTTTTGAAGGAAAGTCTTAGAGATAATCATTTCAAGGAAGAGGCTAATGGGGAAAAATGCAACATAAATGTGTTGTATTTGATTGAAATCTGGAATAAAAAATGATATTAGGTAAAATATGAATAAAGTATGGACTCAGTTATTGCTAAATAATGATGTTTTAGTCATTAATTATGAGATGTACCATGCAACATGTTTTTGTATTAGAAAATAAGCATAAACTATATGAAAACTGTCTGTATTCTTTCAGCTGCTTTTAAATTTACAACTATGCTCTGGAGATAGTATGGCACTTAAAGCTCTTGTCTTGTACACAGTCAAAGACACCCAGTTCAAGCCCCGGCACCCCATATAGTCCCCAGAACTGGGAGTGATCCTAAGTGTAAATCCAGAGTAAGCCCCGAGCACTGCTGTGTAGGCCCTGAAACAAAATCAAATATAAAACTGTTCTATAAATAATTTCTAGGCAAGAAAAAAAAGGAAAACTTAAGCATTCTTCATGCATTTGTAGAGTCAGAATGAGGTGTTCTATTACCAGTTATACTGCTCATAATAGTATCACTGAAGTACTCTAAAGATCATTTAATAATTCTTCATTTATCTTAAGTGACATTAAGTAATAAGATACAATTGCATAGATTATCATATCTATTCTGGGATGGTAACTTAACAACACCCATATAACTTAAAATGTATATGTTAAAATTTCAACATATGTCTAAAACTCATGTGGGCTATTTCACAAGAAGACAGGCATCAGTGTAAATTGAAAATTACATTAGAACGTTAAATTAGAGTATATTAGAAGTTTAACTTAAAAATTATTTTATCACTGTCAATAAAAATTTATCTCTGAAAAGAACACAAACTAGAATTTTTCAATTTTCCGTGCATTTAACATGTGTACACATAGACTCTATTTCTCATAAAAATTGTTTGTTATAGGGTGTCAAGTATGGTGGAGCTCATGGCTTACTGTTGATTCTGCAATCAGGAGCTCTTGAAAGCTCTCTGTGCTGAGGATACATGTAAGGCAAGCATTCTACCTGTCATACTCTCTCTCTGGTCTCCTATCTTACAATATTTTAAGCTTTATTCAATATGTTGGACAACATTAAATATTTCACTATTTTCAGCAATAGATGTTTTCGAAGACTCCCAGTTTGGGTCATAAACTAGAAAGTATTGAAATTTATCTAAACTACTATTTTCCTAAAATAATTGTGATGATATTAAATTTATGAACTATGTACCCTAAGATTTACAAATAATAATTTATAAAATAATTATTATAGCAATGTATTTTAATAAAATCAGTGAATGTTTTATTTCTCCCTCAAAATACATATTGTGCATCATCTTATCAGATGGTAATTGACCATGAAAATAGAATTGTGGGAGGGGAAACAATATAAATTAAAACTGCTATAAAATTTTGGCTGGATGTAGAGTATAATTGATATATTTGCAATAAACAACCTTGTGTATAAATATGTATGTCATCTTTCTACCTTAAGTTTTAATTTCAACTACCTTGATGTTACTTTCTTCAAATATGGTATTTAATTAAATTCTTATATGAATTTGCTGTCATTAAAAAAGCATTTTTAGAATAGTTCCTTATATTTCCTTTACATCAATTCATAAAACTTCTTCCTTATTAACCATATAGACAATCATATAGTATAAAAATAATGCTTTTTATTATATTATCCTAGTAAACCCCGAGTTATATGCATCATTACTCTATATGCAGTAAAGTTTATAAGAGAAATAAATTGTACCTACAAAAATGGTTGTATATATTGAGTCACAGCCACTAGGTTTTTAAAGTTTTAGTAGTAATGTGTGCTTCTAAGTTAAGTCTGTATATGCTTTTCTTTCTTTTTAATTTTTTTTTTCGGGGCCAAAATTTTTTATGAATGAAGAAGTAAATAATTGTTTTCTCTAGCTTTTGTGTGTAGGCACTAACTGCAATGTACACAACATACAGATTTGTGTTGAAGATATAAATATGAGGAAATAAGTCTGCGTAATCTTAAGTAATTTTTAATGTAGAACAAAAACATTGCATGTGTATTACAGACTTTTATGTAAATTACAACCGGAAGTTACAGATGTAAATCACACATTTTTTATTATAGCCAAATCATTATTATAACAACCGTAAATATGTATGTGAAACTGAAACATTACATAAATTATTTCAAATGTGTTAGAATTTAACTTAAATTTAAATGAAAGGAATTATTTATAAAATTATATATATTAATATCCCATCTCACATATAATAAAATAAGTGGAAATTCAATGCAAATTATTGAAAAAATATTGAGAAAATTAATATTTTATAACAGAATAATTAACACATGATAATTTTGAATTACATGAGCCATATAAAAAAGAATAATTTTTAAACTGCTATGATTGATTTGACCACAATGTATGAATAATTAAATAAATATTTTAATTTTCATGTATTAACAAAAGAGATTAAAGACAGATGTTGGAAATCTAGCTTAAATTACTAAGAATAAAGGAACTAAAAGTTTTAGGAAAGACAGCTGGTCAAGCAATTAAAATATTTGAATTTCAAAAATCTCTAGGGCTCAATAAATCTCATGTGAGATTTTAGGAATTAAAGCAAACTGCTTTGGCACAGGTTTTTCTAGAATAATAAGATACCTTGAAAGGTGATATATGGACAAATGCTTACTTTCAGAAAATGAAAATTACATGATAAATAGGGTAAAAAATATTAAGTTCTACTTTTTAAAAACAAATTAATTTAAGCATTACATTGATACTGGCCTTGCTATCATTTTGTATTCTAAGTGGTCGTTTCTTCAAAGCATAAAAACATATTGGTGTTCTTTGAACAGTCATGCATTCTGCGTAAAATTTACATATTAAAGAAGATAACCCTGATATATTTTTGCATTCCCTATGTTAACTTTGTTTAACTTACAAGTGAATAAATCAAGGCTCAAGTGACTAAAAAATCAACTTGAATCAAAGAAAACAGAAGAACCACTTTTATTAGTAGAAACAAAAAAGGAAAATGCACTTATAATTTATGAAGCCACACATAACAGCTATGCTAGAAGACAAGACATGCCATCTAAAATGAGAAACAAACATAATTATTTTATATTTGGTTCAAAAAAAATTTGATAATTGAAAAAACCCAGACGAGGTACTATTTCTAATATAACACAAAATGTTCTGCATCTCTTTTGTATAAATTAAATACACAAGTCAATAAAATTACATTTAAAATAGTATGAAAACAGATATAGATTTGTTAAATTTTATTCAGGAGTATTGAATGACTATAACATGGTTCAATATAGAAAGACAGTGATAGAATGGAAGAATTTAGATAGAAACAATGAGATTGATACCATGAAGTATAAAACAAAGGTTAATGAAACATCTCCACACTGAAGGATATTTTAACTTATCACAAAAAAATTCTGTTATGGCAGTTTAATTAAAAGCAGAGCAAAGGGTAAATTTGAAGTTAGTAGTGAAGTAGAGAAATGTTGTGATAGATTGGTAACAAGGATATAACAAAACTAGACATATTTTTCTTCTTTTTTTAATTAAAGCACCATGAATTACAAAGTAATTTGTAGTTGGGGTTTTGACATACAGTGCTCCATCACTAATCCCCCCACCAGTATAAAATGTACAGTTTAGGGGTATAGAAGTAAAGTCAATGACCAATGAGTATAGAGTCTGGAAGAGAGAGAGTACAGAGGTTAAAGTGACCCCTGGAATCATATGGTCAACAGAACTATGTGAGAATAGTCATGGAGGTCCACAGAACCATAGGGGTTACCTCAGCAATCTCAGGCCACACAGGGCCAGAGCAGCATGAAACTTTGTTAATGTTTATTAGACTAGATTATTTCCAAGAACTCTTCTAAGTACTTTCAAATTCTTCACTAGATTCCTGTGAGACTGTTAAAAAAAAGGGGGGCGGGCTGGGCTGGGCGAGTGAGCACATCTGGCCATCTGGCGTGACCATTGCTTACTCTTGACTTTCAGCTGAGGGATCACTCCTGATAGGTTTTGAGTACTACCTGGGTGTAGGAATTGAACTGTTCAGATTCAAGTAAAACAAACACCATGCCCAATATACTATTGCTCTGGATACAAAAGGTATGTTCTTCTCTCACTTGTTCTCTCTTTTTTTTTCCCCATTCACCATTTTGCTTTGTTTTTCACCTTTCCCAAGACCAAGATGCCACAGCTGGGAGTCTTGCCTGGGTTACTCTTGAGAACAATTCTCCAGATGATAAAGGAAGTAAACTAATTGTTTATTCAACATCAGAAACTACAGAGCAAGAAAGTTGGGTTTCTGAGAAAAGAACACCACAGATGGACCCCTGTGTTTTCTGTATGGAGTCGAGTTTTCTGATCCCTCTCATTTCACCCTTTCATCATTTTTGTATTAATATCACACTCAGATGATTTTTTTAGAATGGTGTGGAATTATGACTGCATATGCTTAGTTTCCATAATTCCTCTTGATTGCAAAGGAATGACACCAAACCCACATCATTAGTGGAAAGGTGATTTCTTCTAACTCTACCATAATGAATTCTGGATCTGTTCTAGGTTGCAATTAGACATAGTGCTCCGGTAGCTGGGCCACGACTGTTCTCTCTTGGTTACTGAAAGCAAAAGTAGCTACTTTCTGATTGGTCCTTGGTTACTCATTCTTTTTTATTTTTTTATTTTTGCTTTTTGGGTCACACTCGGCGATGCACAGGGGTTACTCCTAGCTCTGCACTCAGGAATCACTCCTGGCGGTGCTCAGGGGACCATATGGGATGCTGGGAATCAAACACAGGTGGACTGTGTGCAAGGCAAACGCCCTTTTGTGCTATTGCTCCAGCCCCCTGGTTACTCATTTTTTATCCTTTGGATTTTAGAGGAAAGTCCTGTTCCTCTTTCTGTCTCCAGCCCTCCTGCTCATGCCTATGTTCATGTCACAAACACAAATATACTCATGTCCAAACTCCATTTTGTGCTGCTGTTTCAAAAACATTTCATAATATCTGTGAAGTAAACAGTCACTATAACTACTATTCTCTCTCTCTCTCTCTCTCTCTCTCTCTCTCTCTCTCTCTCTCTCTCTCTCTCTCTCTCTCTCCCCTCTCTCTCTAGACCATATCTCATTATGTAAGGAATCGAGAATGGGTTGGTTGCATACAAGGCAAATGACTTACTTGCTGTACAATTTCTCCAGCCCCTGGATAAAATACATTTTAAAAGATGAAGAAAATGTTCACATACCTATGCTCTAGATGGTAATAATAGATCTCAAGCTCTCAAGCCTATTTAAAGGTCTGATAATGTGAATGTTAAAAATTCAGAGAAAAATAAAAACTACCTAGCTGTTTATCTAAAAACACTGAAAATTTTCTGCATCTTATTATTTTTGTTTCTAGGTTGAGTGGTACTTAAAACATCTGTCATAATTAATGCAATGGATATAATTAGATTCATAAAGTCATATCTGTTTGAATAAAAGATAGAAAACCATAACTTTAAGTGTTCTTTTTGTGAGGTTGACTGTATGGGATGTTGGATATTGAAAATACATTGGCTTTGTTCAAGACAATTTTTCTATCATCTGTGCTGTTTCCCCCCCTATCAAAATGTATATTGTATTCTTCAACAATGTCCACTTCCCTCCTCAAGTGTCCTCAGATTCCTTACACCCATGTCAGTCACTTTATTTTTTTTTCAGGAATATATAATGAGAAAATTTAACTTGCAAGGTTACTCATAAAATGAACATCCTGGAGCTCCTCAATCCATTGCTTAGTTTCTGTTATTCTGCTGTTCAGAGTTTCCATTGACTCTTTCATATTACCTTCAATATTCTTCATTTCTAACGTACTATTTTTTTTAATTTTATTCTTTTATTTCTTGTATTTTTTTGAAACCCTGTGAACTCATTGAACATCTTCATTTCAGAGTCACTAAAGACACTGAAGATTAACTGTTGTTTATGTCCTTTCTTCACGGTTTTCACTCATTGATCTTGATAGGTTTTTAACATGTTTTCCCCATTGATTTTCTACTGTTCTTGTTATGCTGGAAGTGAGTTATTGTAGTTAGCCCTACGAGAAGATACTTTGGGAATAAGCTGAAGATTGTTCTCTGTCTTCTCTGCCCATCCTCACAGAATGACAGTAAGAATAATTGTGAGTAATCTTGTAACTTTTTAAGGAAATCCATTCTGTGACTGCTTAAGTGGCAGGGCACTCCAGAAGCTATGATTTGGGCAATTAATGAGCCCTGTATGGTTGCTTCTGGAACCCACACAGTAGGAAGATGGTCTGCCTCCCATTCCAGAATCATCATCATCATCATCGTCATCATCATCATCATCATTATCATCATCATCATCATCCCATTGATCGTCGATTTCCTCGAGCGGCTTCAGTAACATCTCCATGCATCCTAGTCCTGAGATTTTAAAAGCCACTTTTTACTTGTCCTTCTCAATGGTGCCATATTGGACGCTCTTTCAGGGTCAGGGGAATGAAACCCATCATTGTTACTGGTTTTGGCATATGAGTACATCACAGGGAGCTTGCCAGGCTCACCCATTCAGGCAGAAAACTAGGAGAACTAGGGCTTGGTTTTATAGTCTCTAGATGTTGACCATTGATGGGATTACATGGCACCGGGGGAAGTCCCTGAGTGTGACTGCCTAGCTTCTGGAAAATGGGGGATCTGGGCAGAATAGGCCCAGTCCCGATCCGAGCAGGCTTGGAGGTCTCAGACCTGGATCCCCACAAATATGTAAGAAACAGAAAATCATTTTTATAAAGGTAGTGGAAGGTAGGGAGGTTATTAATTCTGTCCCTGAAAAAAAAATACCTTTGTGCAGCCAAGAAAAGAAAAGGGGGGGGTGAGGTAGAGCAATAATACAGCAGAGAGGGTGTTTGCCTTGCATGCAGCCAACCTGGGTTCATTCCCTGGCATCCCATATGGTCCCCTGCATACTGCCAGGAGTGATTCCTGAGTACAGAGCCAGGAGTCACCCTTGAACATTGCTGACTGTGACCCAAAAAGCCAAAAAAAGAGAAGGAGGGGAGTACACAAAAATAAAAAGGAAAAAGGAAATGGGAAAGGGAAAGGAAAGGCAAAAGAAGAGGACTGGAGAAATGGTACAGTGGGGAGGCATCTGCCTTGCACGCGACATACCGAGGTTCAATCCCTAGCATCCCATATGGTCTCTGAGCACCTGCTGTGCAGAGCCAGGAGGAAACCCTGGGCATTGCTAGTGTGCCCCCCCCAAAAAAAAAGAAAAGAAAAGAGAGATCACACTTAGTACAAGGAGGTCTTCAATCCACTTCTCCAGAAGGACAGGCAGACCCTCCAGGAGAATAGGAATCACCTTGGACAGACCCTGAGAGGCGGGGTTCGGCTGGGTATCGTTTACATTCTCACCTCGGACTCTGAGCGGGGGCTCCTGTAGGAAGCAGCATCCGTCAGCTGTCAGGGTCAAAGTCATCCAGCATCTCCAGAGCATTGTCCGCATCTTGAAAGAGCTTGTGCTCATTTGTGCTGATGAAGATGGGGAGGTCCGGGTTTAGGTCTGAGACGCCACTGCGCAGTGATGCAGCAGTGGACGGAGGCTTGTTCAGAGAGGACGTGGGCAAGCTGACTGACACTTTGGGGGTAGGCTCCTTCCCTAGAGTGTCCCTCTCCTTCTGGATCTTTCATATCATAGCAGCGAGAGAAAGAGAATTTTTATAGCTTTTTTCCCGTTAGGCCTCAGTAATATCAGCCAGAGGCAAGTCTCTCCTGAAATTGTGGAGTGGCAACCAGAAGGTCCTAGGCTTACCATACTTATGAAAAGGGTTAAATCTACCTATTTAACTCAGAGAGAAGGGAAAAACAAAAACTTTTTGCACAGATTTGCTTTGAAATGAAAAACATATAATTTTAAACTCTCCTGCATGGCTATCCAGGAATTTTCCCTTTATAAATATTTTTGGTTGCAAATGCCTTATTCAAAAAATTTGAACCAAACTCAATTTTAGGTTAAACATAAAAAAAATCATCTTTCAATTATCGCCATTTCTGCAATTTGTTCTCAAGTATTTTTTCATTGAAACTTTATGACTATTAATTTATAAATTATCTAAAATTTGAGTGATTTAATTTAATTTATGCTAGACTTTCCATTGTTTTCAAGTCTAACAACAGACTTACAAAAGTCTTGCAAAATACTCTATGTTATATAGCTCTAATTTTTATTTGTATGAACGGTTTCATGTGATTTTATTTATTCATTTGTGTATTTACATATACAATTGTTCTCTTGAAATTAATTTCTGAGTGAATTTCATATCAAATGTCTCTTTTATTTTGTAACTACCATTATTATTTTTATTTTCTAATGAGCTTAAGCTCTTATAAAAATCCCTCACAAGTCATATAAAAGAGGAATACATAAAATGATTAATACATTAGCAACATAATCTGGTTGATTGCAAAGTTTATTGCCTGCTTTATTAATGTATCTGATTTTTCTCTAGCATAGCTGTGACTTTAAACAGTTTTATATACAGTAACACTTAAATTCATTTAATTTACTTATATGTATTCTTCTTTATAATATATTAAAAAATATTCAGTTTATTATTGGCTGTGTACTCAGGCATCATTCTTGGCTGTACTCAGAGGATCATATGTAGTGTCAGCACTCAAAATATCTAAAGCAAATGCAAGGCATTATATCCTGCATCTTCAATTGATTTTCAATATTGAGTAGAGTAGCACTATATATTCAAATGGCGTGTGTTATGAAAAATAATTTTGTGAAAAGAATGGAATAATTGAATAGTCAATAATATTGAATCTAAATATTGACGCAAAAACATATATATCATATATCACTTGTCATGTATCACTTCTCATCCTGTTGCTTATCGATTTGCTCGAAGGGGAGCCAGTAACATCTCTGTCCATCCTTGACGTGTGCTAGTATAGCCCAATGGCATCTGCTCGCTCCAGGAACACAAAGAGCATCAAACTGTTTGTTGAGGGTCTTGACGAAGAAGTCTGACCATCTCGTAGGTAGGCGGCCAGGTGGTCTTTTGACATTCTGTGGAATCCAGTCAGTAACAGCTCTAGTACAGAAGTCATCTCCAAATCACATTACGTGTCTGGTCCATCTGATTTTTCATGCCTTGGCAAATGAGGCAGCATCCCTAATCCTCCATCATCTACAGAGGTCAGAACTCTGGAATTCTTCTCTCACTTGAGTGAAACATGATACTCCCAGCGTAAGTCTTTTGATTCATCTTTGGGAGACCCCTCATCCTGTATTCATAGGGCCCATGTCTCTGAGGCATATGTTAGTACAGGAAGAACGGTGGAGTCACAAAGATGTGCCTGGAGCCAGAAGTTCTTTGTCCTCTTAACCACTTCTTCAACACTCTTGAAGGTGATCCAAGTCGCTCTCTTCCTCCTACACAGTTCAGGTGCCAGGTCATTTGTCATGTTGAGTTCTCGACCTAGGTACACATAACTGCTACATTTGGTGATGTTCATTCTGTTGAGGGAAAATAGAACATCAGGAACTAGTCTGTTTCCCATGAACATTGTCTTTGTGAGATTCAGGTGCAGTCTGACCTTTCCACACTCGTGGTCGAAGTCGGCCAGCATTTGTGCTACTTGGGTGATATTTGGTGTTATTAGAACATTGTCATCAGCGAAGCAGAGGTGGTGTAGTTGCCAACTATCTATCTTCACTCTCATTCCTTCCAATTCCAGTTGTTGTACAATGTTTTCAAGGGTGGCACTGAAGAGTTTCTGTATATATATATATATATATATATATATATATACATATATATATATGTATATATATATAGGCATTCCTTGTAGAGGTTCCAGGGTTCTTTTCTTCACTCCACAATATATATATAATATATATATTATAAAATTATATATATATATAATTTTATAAAGAGTTCAGAAATGAAATAGTGAGGATATTTAATAAGCTCAATGAAACAGTGGAACAAACATCCAATAAAATAGAGGAAGAAATGAAGGAAACAGTGAAGTGGACAGCCAATACAATACAGAAGAAAAATGAAAGCAGAAAATAGAAATGGAATTAATTAAAAATTTGGTAGATGAAATAAAAGTACTCAATGATTGCCCTTAACAGTGGAGTAACAATATGTGAAATCAGAACTAGTGAATTTGGGATGAGATGAAGAAACTGTCCTGGGAAAAGCAAAAGATGAAGAAAGTTCTCAAAATAACTAAAAAGGGAGATTATGGGATGAATTAATAGGAGCAAAACAAAACCCATCAGAATCTAGAAGGACAGGAATGCAACCCCAATGAGATAGTGAAAGTTAAAAACAACATCGTTAAAAAGTTCTTAGAGCTGGAAAATGCAGCTCTAAGATCCAAGAAGCCCAAATGCACCACTAAAAGAGACCCTAAGAAAAAGACACCTTGGCCTATGCATAGTACAAAGGGTAGGGTGTTTGTCTTGCACACCGCCAACCTGGGTTTGATCCCCGGCATCCCATATGATCCCTCAAGCACTGCCAGGAGTAATTCCTGAGTGTAGAGAGACAGGAGTAACTCCTGAGCATCACTGGGTATGACTAAAAATTTAAAAAAAGACTCCAAGACATATCCTAATCAGAACGATTGACACCATAGATAGAGATACAATAGTGAAAGCAGCAAGATCAAAGAAAGAAATTACATAGAAAGGATCATCCCTTAGAATTAAACTGCCTAGGTCCAAGGACAATGATGGGAAATACTTAAAAAACTTAATGAAATAAAAGGTTAACCAAGAAGACTCTACCACGCTAGATTCTCATCCAGAATTGAAGAAATAATACACAAACTCTTGTAAAAACAGTAACTTAGGATCTTCACAGATTCAAAAACAATTTTAAAAAACAACCTTAAACTGTTAGGCAAGGCGAACTCCACAAACACAACAATTCTCTGAAGAAAGAGGCACAAAACCCTATGACAGTAATCTTTCTCAATGTCAGTGGTCTAATTGTAGGGTCAAAAATGGATTAAGTAGATTAAAAATTGAACCCAACATTCGCTTTCTAAAAAAAACATATTTGAATAATCGACGCAAACATCGACTCAAAATAAATACTAGAAAAGAATTATTAAAGCAAGCATCTCTTCAAAACTTGTGGCTATACTAGTAGCACCGTAGCACTGTCATCCCATTGTTCATCAATTTTCTCGACAGGGCACCAGTAATGTCTCCATTTTGAGACTTTTTGTTACTGTTTTTGGCAAATTGTATACACCATAGGGAGATTGCCAGGCTTTGCCATGTGGGCGGATTACTCTCGTTAGCTTGTGGGGTTCTCTGAGAGGGACAGAGGAATCGAACCCGGGTCAGACAAGTACAAGGCAAATGCCGTATCGGCTGTGCTATTGCTCTAGTCCAGGCCATACTAGTATCCAATAACATAGATTTCAGGATGAAAACGGTTACACAGACAGTGAAGGTCATTTCTTTCTTTTTTTTTTCTTTTTAATTTTTTTATTGAATCACCAAGTGGAGGGTTACATAGTTCTCAGGATTATGTCAGTTATATAATACTCAAACACCCTTCCCTTCACCAGTGCCCATCTTCCATCACCAACCCCCCCAGTATATCTGCCGCCCCCTCCCACCTCCCCAGTCCCCACCCTTGTACGTGATAAGTTTCACTTCATTTACGCTTATCTCGATTACATTCCATGTTTCAACACACAACTCACTACCGTTGCTGGGGTTTCCCCCCAAAAAGAAAAAGACAGTCCTATTGCCAAGGAGGCATTTGATAGTTCTCCATTGCTAAGAATATAGAGATATTAAGTCCCGCTGTTTGTTACCTAACTTTTCTTTTTCCCCCTTGCCCCACGCCACCGAGTTCACGCCTGTTTAGTAATCGCCACGCTGTCTGTCACAGGGAAAAAAACCGAAGAGGATGGTTATTTCCCGTCATCAGCCGGCGTGGGGCTCTGGCTTAGTTGATAGTCTAGTAGAGTGTCTGCAAGCAGTTTCTAGAACCAAAAATCTTGCGCTGGTATCGGCTCCGGCTCGAGATTCCACCAGCGTCCCGTTGTTCCATGTACATAACTTTTCCCCTTATATCCCATTCCCACGCCACCAGGTCTGTTTGCTTGATGGACATCACACTATGTTTGACACCACGCCACGTTTCTTCCCGAGATAGGGTATTTCTTCTCAGCCGGCGTGGGGATGTGGCTTAGTTCAGTCTATAGAGATGGCTACCACTTTGATTGACTTCAATATTTCAGCAAAAGACTTACTATTCTTGTAAGGATTTCCCACCAAAGTTCGACCCGTTAAAAAGGAACCATTTCATATTGGTGATGATTAAATGACATTAGGTCGCGCAGCCATGGCAGCAGCTGCCACACGGTTTTGGGTTTCTATATAAAGTCCAGGGAAAATTCTGCCTAAAATTCTATCGCTACAATCTTTTACCCTTCAACAAAAAACTCAGTACTATTGTTTGGAGTTTCTCCCCATGGTAAGCCCTGCTAAAAAGGAACATTTACAACATTGCTGACAATCAAGAGATATTAGGATTTCTATATGAAGTCCAGGGAAAATTCTTTTGGTAATTGCATCACTCGCTGGCGGGGCCTGGGCCAGTAGCTCCGAGCACACAGTTTGGAGGAATTTTGGGGGCACTGCTCGTGTCCAAAGTGGTTCAGGGCTGGAGCGATAGCACAGCAGGTAGGGCGTTTCCCTTGCACGTGGCCGACCCGGGTTCGAATCCCAGCATCCCATATGGTCCCCTGAGCATCACCAGGGGTGATTCCTGAGTACATAAGCCAGGAGTGACCCCTGTGCATCGCCGGGTGTGACCCAAAAAGCAAAAAAAAAAAAAATTGGTTCAGTTGTCTCCAGGGTTGATCTCGCGTGGCGGCAGAAAGGACCATACTCACATGGCTCTGTGCTTAAATATCGGCACAGGCCGGATCCAGAAGTCCCGCCCCTTCAGCTTTCCCAGGCTTCCTGCATAGTCTAAAAACCGGCTGTTGCCTCGCTGCATTAAAAAGGAAAGAGTTGAGAGAGAAAAGACCATACCCCGCTGGCGGTGCCTGGGCCAGTAGCTCCGAGCATACAGTTTGGAGGCATTTTGGGGGTGCTGCTTGTGTCCAAAGTGGTTTAGTTGCCTCTGGGGGGTGGATCTCGCGTGGCAGCAGAAAGGAGACACAAACAGAAATTTATATCTACCTATCTCTCTCTATATATAAACATACACATAAACATAATATAAGACTAATACCCAAGGATAGTAGAAACAAGGGCCAGGAGGATTGATTCATTGTTGGAAGCCCACCTCAAGTGATGGGGAAAAGCTGCTAGCATAGAGAAGGGACCACTATGACAAAGATTATTGGAAATAATCATTCTAGATAAGAACTGCATGATGAAAAATACGAAATAGAATAACAGGATAGCCTCTTAGTAACTGTATTGCAAACCATAATACTCAAAAGGAGAAAGAGAGAGAGAAAGAGAAGAAAAGATCCTGCAACAGAAGTAGGTGGAGGGTGTGGGTGGGAGGGAGACTGAGGACATTGGTGGTGAGAAATGTACACTGGTGAAGGTATGGTGTTGTTATAAATTAAAAAAAAATAAAATAAACACAAAAATAACATAAGATCCAATAGTACAAACCAGGATATTTACCCAAAGGATTAAAATGATAATTCGAAAAGGTGTTTGCACCCCTATGTTTACAGTACAATTATTCACGTTGCTAACATAGTCTGTCAATCCAATTCCCTGTCCAAATATACCTGGATAAAGAAACTGCGGTGTGTATACTCAATGAATTATGGCTCTGATCTTAGAAAGGGTGACTATATCTTTTAGGACAAAATATATAGAACTTGAGGTGATTATACTAAATGATTAAATGAGAAAATAATGAATTCTAGATTATTTCACTCATACCTGAGCTATAAAAATCTAAAACAAACAAAGTTTGTTTCCACACTCGCCGTTGAAGTCAGCCAGCATTTGTGCTGCTTTGCTAATATTTGGTGTTATGAGAATGATGTCATCCACAAAACGGAGGTGGTGTAGTTCCCAAACATCTATCTTCACTCCCATTTCTTCCCATTCCAGTCATCGCATGATGTTCTCGAGGGCGGTACTGAAGAGTTTTGGTGAAATGGTATCACCCTGCTGCACCCCTCTCTTTACATCAATGATCACTTCCTTTTAGAATGGTGAGATCCTGGTGGTAAATCCACAATACAGCTCGAGGAGGATTTTGATGTACTGAGTTTGAACGCCCTGTTTGGCTATGGCTTCGATGACAGCTTCAGTATCAACAGAATCGAAGGCCTTCTTTAGGTCAATGAACGTCAGACAGAGCGGCATCTTGAACTATCGAGAAACTTCAATGAGTTTGCTCACTGTGTGGATATGCTCTATCGTGCTGAATCCCCTTTGGAACCCAGCTTACTCTCATGGTTGTCCTTCCTCTAGTGTTCCGCCTGTTCTATTCAGGATGACATGAGTGAACAACTTGTAGAGACATACAGCAGTCAAAATTGTAAAAAACTAAAGCACTCCAACGGGCGTGTGCACTCATGGACTCTTCGGGCGGCTCTGTCTCACCGCCCATGTTCAGTGCCCCGGAACCGCTATGTGTGCTGTCGGTCAAGGGCAGGCGACAGAAGGAAGAAGGCCAAACTGGTTGCTCAATCAATTTATTTCATTCTCTCTCTGCTTCTCTCCCGGCTCTGGATCTCTCTCTGGATCTGTGGATCTGGCCCCCCAACCCACTCTTCCAGCCTAGTTAAATCTCCACAGCATGAGGGGGTAGGGGGCACACATAGGTGTGGTCACCATCAATAGGGTTGATGTTAATTTCCCCCAGGGGATGCTTCTCCTAGGACTGACTCCCTTTCAGCAGGAGGATCCACCCAAGGGTGGAGTCCCATGAGTGTGTTTCTCCTCTCCTTAGGCAGCAAACATATAAGAATTCATAATATTAATCATTTTGTATGGACACAATAAGAGATGCATTAAAGCTTATAGAATTGATCTCCTGGGGCCATCTCAATCTCAGACTACAGTGCTCAGGCCAGATCAGTCTTTCCTATCCCTAGCAGGGTCCTAGTCTCATCATTACTTTTGGATCATGACAGTATTTGTCTATGATTAAGCTCTTAACTTATAATTAAGAATTAGGCACTTTGGCCAGACTCATCTCTATGCCAGGGTAACACATAACTCACTGCTTGCTCTGGATCCATCCTGTCCCTCGTTGGGACCCTGCTTTTGGGGTGCTAGGAACTGAGGGCAACTGAGGCTTAAGTGGAGAAAGCAGATGCCCAGGAGGGAATAATATTCAAAACCAATTAAGTCCCACGTTACAAAAACATAATATTGTCTTCTCGTGTCCATACAAAAAGGACATTGCTTTAAAGTAAATTATTCAGAAGGAACAAGAAGAGGATAAAGGCAATATTAATTTATAATATAAGTTCAGTATCCTAGGAAGGTCTGACCTCACAAATTAGCAGAGTGAGATTAGGGGGAGAAGCTGATTAACTCTTTTGGGGGAAGAGAGCATAGAGAAGTGATTACAGCTAAACAAAGGGATGGGAGAGATTCGGGAACACCTCGATGGGTGAGACTGGGGTAAGCCTAAACTCGGGGAAAAGCTCCCTGTGGCAAGGGGGGAGAGGACAAAGTAATGTCATCCTACAGTTAATTATAAAACCCTCAGTGGGTCTTCAAAAATCTTTTTTTTCTTGAACCTTTATAGAGCAAGTTTTGTCAATTTCATTCCATGTATTTCCATTTTCTCTTTCTAGGGAGATTTATAAAATACTGAAATAGTATTTCTGCTGAGGAGGTATCAATAAGTCAACACTAAACTCTGTCCATTCATGGGTGGAAAATTAAAGAGAAAGATGTTCTAGGTCTTCTTGATAACGTTTGAAGAAATTATCAGAAAACACAGATGTGCAAGAAAAGAAAGTTTCTCGCTAATGTACAGTGTAGTTCTGAAACCACAGGCTATTTTTGCCAGGGAATATGCTAGAAATAGTCAAGCAAAAAGTGAATAGAAACAGTTACCTCACACTTATACTGCTGAAAACTAAATACAGAAGTGAAAGTGTATAGATATTTCAAGTTTAAGTCTGTAGCGAGAGCAAAATTTTGAGAGTCAGACACTGAGTAAATATAATGTTGAAGTAGCATTATTCATTTTCTAGCCATTATATTGTAGATATATTTTGTTATGAAAAAATCTATGCATTGTAATATTAATAATATTATCTATAATAAAAATAATGACAACCGAGTTTTAAGGTTCACTTTATAATGTTCATATCAAATTTATTTTAGTAATCATGTTTGGTGAAATATCAAGTTCTATCTAAAAGATTATCAGAGACTAATACTGAAAAATTGAACCTTATAATCTTGTTATATTGACTACTGAATCAAAATGTTACTAATAAATAAAATTACCTCTTGCTCTGATATATGAATCTATTCTTTCTTGTAACTGTCTAGTTGTCTATTATTTTTACAAAAATCTTTATATACATGATATTTTTAGTCACAGATTACTCATTTGCTTATTTACCATTTGCATTTTCTTATTAAATTGATTTTTAATTTTTCAAATTCTTGTAATTTTTGAAAACCAGCTTTTTTGCAGCACTTGTACTGAATACTTGAGTTAGCTATAGCTTCAAAATACACAGATACATTTATGTATGAATCAAAGTTCTGTAAAAAAAATCTGATAATCTTTACTCAGCATTTATTTAATACAAGCAAATGATTATTATTAATCTGAGGCTTTTTATAACACATAAAGAGCCTAGAGCTGAAGAGGTAAAATATGTTGGGCATTCAACGCGCAACAGGCTAACCTGGGTTTCACATCCTGGATCCCGTAAGGTTCCCTGAAATGTTCAAAAAGTTATCCCTATGGGCAGAACCAGGAATAAGCTGAAAGTGGGCTATTTCTAATATTTTCCCTAATAACTGTGACATCAAGAGATGGTATTGTGGGAAGTCAGGATACTTGCTTTGCTTGCAGCAGATACAGGTTCTATCCTTAGCACCACATATGGTGTCTCAAGCACCTCCAGGAGGGACCCCTGAGTTCAGAGCCATGAGTACGTCTTAATTATGCTGGATGTGGCAACAAAACAAACAAAAAGAGAAATGGGGGGTGCGGGGTAGAGGGGGCATTTTATTAATAAGTGTAGAAAGAATTTGCATGCAAACAAGTCCAGGAAAAACCTTTAATCGCACATGAAAATAGATCTTAGTTTCTCTTTAGTCTTTTGAATTCTCTGGTTACATATTTTCTGAATCATAATTAAGTGAAAAAATACCACGGAAGTTTAAGGTCATGAACAGTGCTTAGATAAAAATAGTAGCATATGTTTTTGAATTTTTAATGAATGTGAAGCATTTTAACAAATAGAATTTAAGATACATCATCATATCAGAGAAGCATTCTAAGTTCTTTCCTTAGGGCCCTTTGTATAACAAGACCAACAGGCATTTATTATCTCTTGTCAATAAACATACGTGCAAACACCTAATGATGATAACGATGATGATAATAGAAATCATCAGACAGGCTTTGAGAGCTTCATCATTATTCTCTTACAGACAGAGTCCTCAGATCCCTTTTGTGCACACTGCCTCTGACATGCTTTTACTCTGAACAACCAACAATTGTGTGTCTTTGTTGAAGTTCGTAATCAGAATATTTGTTAATCTGAACAGATTAGCAAAAAGAAATCATCTGCCATTTTATTACATAAGAGACAACTTTTCCCAAGAACACAGAATCCTGCAGTTAATATGGGACATTATTCCCCGAAAGCCACTTGCCAGGTTCAAAACCAGAACGGAATATTCAGGACCTTACACTAGAGGCTGGTGTTAAGAACATATCAGTCGCATTTATCTGTTAGAGAATTAATAATTAAAAATACAACAGATAACAAGAAAAAAGGCTTCCTGTGAAAATGTTTCTACAGAGCAAGGGTTAGTTTTATACCTCCTACATATTTAAAATAACCCAAAAAGGAGGCAAAGATATATAACAGCAAGTTCAGCATTTGCCGCACACGTGGCTGACACATCTCTGATCCTGTCACTTATATATTCCCCTGGTCCCTGCAGGTTGTGATCTCTCTGCACAGAACCAGGAGTTAAGACTGAGCATCATGGGTGTGGCTCAAAATAAAATAAAATAAATAAAAAATTAAAAATAACCCAAGGAAAGTAAAACAATCTAATAATACTTAAACAAACACAAGCAGTATGTCACCCAGAATAGCAATATTTTTATTGCTTCATAATATCAGCTATGACAACAGCCTCTACATGATTGCAGCAGAGGTAATTTCATTTCCTCTTTAAGATTTGAACATAATAAAAGATTTTTCCTGTATTTTACCCATGGCCATAAGTCAAAAGGCAGATAGAGGGAAAGGACTGAAAAATGGCCAGATCATATAATAAGCAATACATATACATTTATTTAATTTGAGCCTCAGAATTATGACTATTAACTGTGAAAACTATTCTTGAGCTTTTAATGATTTTTAAAACTGTCAGCAAGGTATATACATGGTTTCAATAAAAGTAATAATAACTATTTGTTGAACACTTATCATATGCTTGTCAGCTTAGCATTTTGCTCATAGCACTGATAATACTATATAAAATCTAAGTTTTATTAAATTATATTTTATATAAAATTTAGTTCAACATAATTGCATTTATAACATAATAGTATTCATAGTATACTATAATCATAATATATACATATATATGATGGTGGTAATATTTTACATAAAATGTAAAATATAAAATAATATATAAAATGTCTCACAACATTGCAAAAAATTAAGTATTCTGTGACTATTTTCCTCTTTACCTATCAAAACAACACTGCAGCATACTGTTACTATCTTTACTTCTACAAAATCCAAATACCTAAAAAATTTTGCAAATTACTTAAATATAAAAAATTTGATATTATCATAAAAAGTAAGAAAACAACCTTGCCAAATTCAAAGATTACCACAGCTCAGTCATGTGATATAGGTGGCAGAAGAGGTCTTTTTCCCAGGTGAATGAACCTTTCTAATGTACTTCTGTCTCCCCCTGCCAAAAATTATCTAGATATAAATTATGACCAAATAGGAATTAGGGGCTAGAAAGCAATGATAGACTGATGACTGTGCTTATTGGTAACAGACAGTATTGATCAAAATAACTGAATATGCTAAAATTAACAAAAACAATTTAGAAGACTATATTAAAATATTTTCATTAACAACTAATAGCAAAATGACTACTTAACCTAATAACATTCATTGTATAATTTTCTAAGTGTTGAGTCCAATTGCATTTAATTAGAAAGGATATCACTGAAGTCAACTCATTATATTGTTGAAAGAAATAGAAAGTATATAATCCTTTACATTAAATGTTTTTCAGATATTTTCGTCCAAAATATTTTTTGAAATTGTATGTCCTAAATTTCACTTGTATCACTTGTAGTCCTGTTGATCTTCGATTTGCTCGAGTGGACTCCGATAACGTCTCCATTAGTCCCTGTCTCGTGCTCGTGCAGCCCAATGATATCTGCTTGCTCCAGGAACAGGAAGAGCCTCAAATCATTCATTCAGGGATTTGACGAAGAAATCTGACCATCTAGTTGGTGGGCGGCCACGAGGTCTTCCCATGAAATCCAGTCGGTAACAGCTGTAGTCCAGCGGTCATCTCTGAATCACATTACATGACCGGCCTATCTGATTTTTGATACGTTGGCAAACGAGACAGCATCCCTGATTTTTGATATGCCAACAACAGTAACAACAATTGGCCTCATTCACCTATCACTGAAAGAGCCCCCAATACGGCAGCATTAAGAAAGATGAGCAAGGAGAGGCTGAAAAATCTCTGGGACAAACTAGACTGCCAAAACGAAGAAAGACTAAAATGATTGTCTGTACTTTCAACACATGGACACTGGTATCAGAAGCATCCACCGAGGACCTGATGGTGCAAGCGCAGAAGATCAAGTATGACATCATTGGTCTGACCGAAACAAGGAGACATCAATCACATCACGCCATTTTCGACACTAGAGAAGAATTGTTCCTCAGAACATGCGACAACAGAGCTGTTGGTGACATTGGTGTCCTTGTCAACACAAACTTTGCAATGACCTAAATTTAATTAAATTAAATAACTGCTCATTTACTTTATTAGTTTATAAATACAAGTCAGAACTGACATATGTAAATACCACATACTAAGTCTGAATAAAACCAGCACAAAAAGAGTTAAAAAATCAACAAAATATATTAATTGCATTTAAATAAAATGAGTATCACATTTTGTTAATGAATCATGCTTGATTAACAAAATGGATTAATTACACTTAAAAAAGTGAGTGTTCTGTACTCAACTAAATTGTATTTTGACTATTTTCTTTTTAAAAGTTAAAATCAAATAGGCGTAATAAAGTATAAAACATTATTATATTGGATTAATTATAATTAATGGAAGGACAGAAAATGATTGCTCCAGACGCCTAATAAAATGTCTTGAGATTATATTGAGATTAAACTTTAATTATTTGGATAATTATTTGCTGTCTTATTTTAATACCCATTACAAAAGAATTACTAGTACTGTTAAGTTGAATATATTTAATGGCATTCCTGTATGTAAATAATCAAATATTTCAACATTTTTTTTAAATATCCTACATAAATAAATTATTAAACAAGTGACATTTATGATTACCTCACCCAACATTGAGTTGTTTCTAGAACAAAATGTCAATAGTTTTGCTTTGAAAATATTTAATTCACATAATTTTTTCTTTTCGATTCTATTGTTTTCTATGAATATTTGTTTCTTCAAAAGTCTATAAATTAAAGCAAGGGATATATCAACTTCTGCTTCTTTGCATACTCAATATTTAATTTACCTAATAATTTAATAACATCCTTTAAGTGCATTAATTTATATTAATGTTTATATTTTAGTGATTTATTATATTCATTTTAGTGTGATGACTCTTTAAATGTAGACTTTAGATTTCAGAGAGATGCATTGTGAAGTGCTGGAAGAATAGATATAGAACTGAAGAAGATATTTACTGGTGCTTGATTAGTCAAAGAAACATAAAGAAACATGTACTTGTATATGTATACAAACAAGAATATGGGTGCTTGTGTCTACATATACACATCGCACTTCAACATATTCAGAAAGGAAAGAGTAACTTTCATGATGATGCAACATTACATTCTGAGAAGGTTTCACCACAATCAATATTGTAAAATATAGGGTAAATATGCTAACAAGATTATCCTAATATGGACAAGAAAACACCATGAAATTTCAAGGGTCTCTTTACCACTAATTTCTGTGCTCCATAACTTTCTTAAAATAAAGATTCAGATTACTGCTCTTATTGGTAACAGACGCTATTGATCAAAATAATTTAACGTTCTGAAAATTAAAGAAACTGTAATCTAGAAACCTATTTAAAGGGTTTGACATATATTAAAGTTATTTGCAGGCAGAAAGGACATAGATTCATTTGTAGAATTTAAAAACTACAGCAAGATTTTTTAAAGTATTAGGTTCTTTACTTTTTTATAATCTTATTATTTAATTAGAGCTTTTATTTCAAGACTTATAAATATATAAAACATCAACCAAACATTAACACAAATCTATCTCCTTACATGTCTGATCAAAAGTGAATAGATTTCATGAAATAATCCTAAATTCCCTTATTGAACGAGTCAGAGAGGTACTGAGGATAGGGCACTTGTCTAGCACTCAGCAGAACCAAGTTGACCCCTGGTGCCCCATATGGTCCTCGAAGTACTGCCAGAGATCCTTGAGTTGAAAACTAATATAAAGCAATTTATATTAATAAAATAGAATACAATACATTACATTAAAAATCTAAGGACAGAAATACAAAGTTGCAGAGGAAGCAGTGAGCAAAATTCAGCATTCACTTATGCTGAAAATCTTCAGTAAAATTGGGATTTAAGGACATATTTCAATATTTAAGGGCCATATGCAATGAACTGACAGCTCTTATCATCTATGATAAAAAAAAGTCCAAAAGTTTAATTCTAAGGATAGGTAAAAGACATGGGTGCTTGCTTTTTATTGCAATTCAATTTTAGAAGCTCTTCACTACAAGACATTATTAAAGGTTCTTGCAAGCAAAATTATGGAATGGTGCTAAATAGTAGCATCTCATATTGGAAAAGGCAAAGTCAGACCATCACTATATAAAGAAAACATGTTGCTATATATTAATAGCTCCACAAAATACTTCTACAATGAATATAATTAAATTGTAAAGTAACAGTCTATCAAAAAGAATACACAGAAATCTGGTGCATTTTTGTATGTTAACATTTTGTGTGTTAAAGAAAAACTAAACAGAGCATAGAGATTGGGCTGGAGCGATAGCATAGCGGTTGGGCGTTTCACGCAGCCGATCCGAGTTCAATTTCTCTGGCCCTCTCGGAGAGCCTGGCAAGCTACCGAGAGTATCGAGCCCGCGTGCCAGAGCCTGGCAAGCTACCCGTGCATATTGGATATGCAAAAAACAATAACAATAAGTCTGTCAATGAGAGACATTACTGGTGCCCGCTCGAACAAATTGATGAGCAACGGGATGACAGTGACAGTGACAGTGTATGAAGGATTAAAAGACTTAGGAAAAATTACAAATCAGTTCTGAAAATAAAAAGGAAAATACAGAAAATTGGGACCTCTGTCCACCAATTGTCAGAATCAGCATTGTTGATCTTATTGCCCACTGTAAGTTGCAGATACAATGCAATTCCCATTAAAAGTTCCTATGGCACTCTCCAACAACATAGGCAAAATAATGCTTACTTTTCTATGGCACTATTAAATTCACAGAATGGCCAATGCAATATTAAGGAATTGGAGGTAGGAAGATGGGAGGCACGGCATTACCAGATGTTAATCTTTATAACAAAATGTTTCTAATTTTTAATCAACTAGACACTGGGTAGAATTTTTAAAAATCAAAAAATATTGACTAGTGATTTTTATATGTAATGCAATTGATTTTATGCTGACATTTAATTGATTAAGATATATGAACTAAAATGCTGGCTAGCCTTTTCAAGTGTGGGATCAGTTTATATGTTTTACAGCTCTGATACTAGAACACCAAGGTTTGATTCTTATCTATTCAACTTTAGGAGATTAATTAACCTTATAATTAACTTTGGCAATTAACACCTTTGTTTGAATATAATGATTCTGAGAATAATCTTTCTTAGGAGGGAAATTTTATTATGACATTCTCTGATTAAATGGTTCGCTGGTCTTCAGTGCTCACAAATGCATATACTTATCATAACATCTGAGGCTGAAATTGTGCCCCTAGCAATTTTCCTTCTTCATCTCGTGTGCTATCTTCCACTAATAATTTTCCAGTCAAATTGACATATTCTAGTTTCTTAAATTATTTTTCTGTCATAACCATGTCCCTTAAACAAAATTTCTCCTTCCTTAGGAATTGCTCCTATAATATTATATTTACTACATTCTTTTCATTGTTTGCCTTTTAGGTCAAATATTTACAGGCTGTCTTGCTTTCTTCTACAATTTAAGATTATTTCCCAAACCTATTTATTAATATCAGCATTCTTTAATCACAAATTCCAGTACAGTGAAAACTAAATTTATTTGTGCACTTATAATTTTATATTGTATCGATTGACCTAGACTGAAGGTATTGTCAGAACAGAAAACATATTTTTCTTTCATTCTACTCTCAACTGTTACCATAGTGTCTGATTTGATGGATAAGTATTATTGAACTCACATTGACACATTTAAAATGTCCTGAGTCTATAGTGAATTAAAAAAAATGGCAAATGTAGTTAAATATATTTGCACATAATAAATTATCAAAAACCACTCTAAATAAGGAGAAGAACAATGAAACTCACAAGAAGAAAGACTGTAAAAAAAATGTTGGTCATAAAATTTAAATAAACGAGTCAATGAGCAGTTAAAATTGTTTACTTGATGCTTTTACTCAGCATTTCAGTACCCATTTTCCTTCTTAAAAGTGTGGCTTATACATTTGACAAGATCCAACATCCTTTCATGATGAAAACCCTCGCCAAAATGGGGTTTGGAGGAACTTTCCTCAAGATAGTCGAAGCCATCTATCACAAGCCTACGGCAAGCATTATCCTCAACGGGGAAAAACTAAGGGCCTTTCCTCTGAGATCAGGCACAAGACAAGGATGCCCACTCTCACCACTCCTCTTCAATATAGTACTGGAAGTACTTGCGATAGCTATTAGACAAGAAAAAGAGATTAAGGGCATCCAGATAGGAAGGGAAGAAATCAAACTCTCACTATTTGCAGACGACATGATACTATATCTAGAGAAGCCTAAAACCTCTACTAAGAAACTCTTAGAAACAATAGACTTATACAGTAAAGTTGCAGGCTACAAAATCAATACCCAAAAATCCATGGCCTTCATATATGCAAACAATGAGGCAGAGGAAAGGGACATGAAAAAAGCAATCCCATTCACAATCGTGCCCCAGAAAATCAAGTACCTCGGAATCAGCTTAACCAAGGAAGTAAAAGACCTTTACAAAGAAAACTACATAACGCTACTCCATGAAATCAAAGAGGACATGAGGAAATGGAAACATATACCCTGCTCGTGGATAGGGAGAATCAATGTTGTCAAAATGGCAATACTCCCTAAAGCATTATACAGATTCAATGTGATCCCTATAAATATACCCATGACACTCTTCAAAGAAATGGATCAAGCAATCCTAAAATTCATATGGAATAACAAACGTCCAAGGATAGCTAAAACAATTCTTGGGAAAAAGATGATGGGAGGCATCACCATCCCCAACCTCAAACTTTACTACAAAGCAGTAACAATTAAAACAGCATGGTACTGGAACAAAGGCAGAGCCGTAGACCAATGGAACAGGGTGGAATATCCCTACACACAACCCCAAATGTATGACCATCTAATCTTTGATAAGGGAGCAAGAGATGTGAAGTGGAGCAAGGAAAGCCTCTTTAACAAATGGTGCTGGCACAACTGGACAACCACATGCAAAAAAATGGGTTTAGACCTTGACCTGACACCATGCACAAAAGTCAGATCAAAATGGATTAAAGACCTCAACATTAGACCACAAACCATAAGGTACATTGAAGACAATGTTGGCGAAACCCTCCACGATATTGAAGATAAAGGTATCTTCAAAGGTGGCACGGAACTAAGCAATCTAGTAAAAACAGAGATCAACAAATGGGACTACATTAAACTAAAAAGCTTCTGCACCGCAAGAGATACATTGACCAGAATCCAAAGACTATCCACAGAATGGGAAAGGATATTTACACAATACCCATCAGATAAGGGGTTGATATCAATGGTATATAAAGCACTGGTTGAACTCTACAAGAAGAAAACATCCAACCCCATCAAAAAATGGGGCGAAGAAATGAACAGAAACTTTACCAAGGAAGAAATACGAATGGCCAAAAGGCACATGAAAAAGTGCTCTGCATCACTAATCATCAGAGAGATGCAGATCAAAACAACCATGAGATACCACCTCACACCACAGAGACTAGCACACATCCAAAAGAACAAAAGCAACCGCTGTTGGAGAGGATGTGGGGAGAAAGGGACCCTTCTTCACTGCTGGTGGGAATGCCGACTGGTTCAGCCCTTCTGGAAAACAATTTGGACGACTCTCAAAAAATTAGATATTGAATTCCCATTTGACCCAGCAATACCACTGCTGGGAATATATCCCAGAGAGGCAAAAAAGTACAATCGAAACAACATCTGCACATGTATGTTCATCGCAGCACTGTTTACAATAGCCAGAATCTGGAAAAAACCCGAATGCCCCAGAACGGATGACTGGTTGAGGAAACTTTGGTACATCTATACAATGGAATACTATGCAGCTGTTAGAAAAAAGGAGGTCAAGAATTTTGTAGTTAAGTGGATGGGCATGAAAAGTTTCATGCTGAGTGAAATGAGTCAGAAAGAGAGAGACAGACATAGAAATATTGCACTCATCTATGGTATATAGAATAACAGAGTGGGAGACTAACACCCAAGAACTGTAGAAATAAGTACCAGGAGGTTGACTCCATGGCTTCGAGGCTGGCCTCACGTTCCGGGGAAAGGTCAACTCAGAGAAGCGATCACCAACTACATTGTAGTCGAAGGCCATGTGGGGGAAGGGAGTTGCGGGCTGAATGAGGGCTAGAGACTGAGCACAGCGGCCACTCAACACCTTTATTGCAAACCACAACAGCTAATTAGAGAGAGAGAACAGAAGGGAATGCCTTGCCACAGTGGCAGGGTGGGGTGGGAGGGAGATGGGATTGGGGAGGGTGGGAGGGACACTGGGTTTACGGGTGGTGGAGAATGGGCACTGGGGAAGGGATGGGTTCCCGAACTTTGTATGAGGGAAGTATAAGCACCAAAGTGTATAAATCTGTAACTGTACCCTCACGGTGATTCTCTAATTAAAAATAAATAAATTTAAAAATTAAAAAAAAAAGTGTCGCTTATATTAATTATGATACCTAACTTTTGACAGGTAAATAAAAACTTAAACATAATTTTTAACTCAAGGAATACATAAATATGTTTGAATAAATTATTTTATTTTTATTATAACAGTAATAAAATTTAGTTTCAATCTTCCGTGATATTTCTTTATTTAATAATGCAATATTTTAGAACAAAAATAGGTTTTTATTTCTTTGAAAATCAAAACACGAAGATGTGAGATTTAAAATAAAATGTTCATATAACAATTTGAGTTTAATTATGATTGATGCACAGTTATTTATAAGACTGTTCATATTAGAGTTTGATGTATGGGATTTTTTTTTTGGTATTTTGGTTTTATTTTTATTCCACATCCCAGAAGTGCTCAGGGATTCCTCCTGTCTCTGCACTCAGGTGTCAATACTGGTGCACTAGTTAACCATATAGAATGCCAGGGGTCAAACCCAAGTGAGGTATGTGCAAGGCAAATAACCTCCCCATCTATCTAGCCCCACACAATGGTCTAATACCAATTCTAGCATCAGTGTCACTTCCCACCTACACCTCACCACAATCCCCCCTCCAGCAATGTTCCCAGGTTCCCACCCAACCCTCAGTCAGCCTCCTTGGCAGATACATTTTTGGCAGTGTTTGGGCCACATTTGGGGGTATTTAGGGATTTTTTCCTGGCTCAGAACTCCAGAATTATTCCTAGTGGACCTGGGGGCCCATATGGCATGCTGATAATCAAAAAGAGGTTAACTGCATGCAAAGAACGTTCCCTACAATCTATACTATAAATATGGCCTAGAAAGAATATTTTCTATATAGAAAAAAATATTAAAAAAATGCATACACATAGATAAACATATCCTAATCCAATAATTGTATGCCTTCAATTTATCACTTCATTTCCCTCAGAATATTCTTTATTTTGCTTTAAATCACATTCTTATCACTGTGAATTCCACTCACCCTTCCTGAGTCACTGATACTATTGTACTTATACGTTTCAATTAACATGGAGCTTTTTCATTTTTTAATCAGTTGATTCTAAATTGGATTTTGACCCATTTTAAGTTTTGCCTTTCATCAAAAACTTATGCTCAGCCCTTTACTCTGAATAGGTATTATCAAATTTTATTTTTAGATAATGTATGGAGATATTTAATTTGCAATACTTGGCCTGTTATTCAAGGCAATAAGAAAATGTAATTAATATTCAATTTTGTATTTCAGGGGCCTAAATAATAATTAAAAACTCCAATCAATAAATAAAAAAATTCAAAAATCTTGTTTCATTACGTCATTTAGACTATGTGAGCTTGTAAATGTGACTAAATACCACCTCAGTGGAAACAAGTGGTAATTTTCTAAAGAAAGCCTAACTAGAGGAAAGCTAATGAGACAGAAGCATAAATTAGTATAGAAAAATTTGACAGAAGTTTCCAGTATACAAAACAAAGTAAAAGTCAGAAAAAAAAGAAGGGGTGGTAAGCAGAACGTTAACCAGTTTATGTCTGAGACTCAAGATATGAGGTTGAAATTTTAAGTATAAATTTCATGTGAAAGAAATTTAAAATGTGCTCTAAAATAACAAGGGGAGATACTAAGCTAGTAGATGTCACTGATTTGATTTTTGACACCATGTATGGGTCACCAAGTACCATTAGGTATGATTACCGAATAAAGAGCCAGGAGTAAAGCCTTATTACCACTGAATATAGGCCTAAATCCAAAAACAGGCAAATGCAATAAAAATTATGTGAGCTAAATATTTTCTAATGTTTGTGTTCTGAACATTAAAGTACAAAAGTTTTGAAAAACTTTACATAGAGGAATTATACTAGTATTTATATAGTTCAGAGGTATATCAAGCTTAAAATGTCTTCTATAGTATGGTATATTACTTATAGAGTATAGTATATTGCTGTGATCAGTTGTATCACTTGTCATCTCATTGATCTTCCACTTGCTAGAACCAGCACCAGCAACATCTTCATTCGTCCCTATCATGTGATAGTGTAGCCGAAGGGTATCTGCTCGCTTCAGGAACATGAAGAGCCTCAAACCGTTTGTTCAGCGTTTTGACGAAGAAGTCTGACCAACTCGTGGGTGGGTGGCCACACAGTCTTTTAATGTCCCGTGGAATCCAGTTGGTAACAGCTCTAGTCCAGTGGTCTTCTCTGAACCCCATTACATGTCTGGCCCATCTGATTTTTGAAGCCATGGCAAACGAGACAGCATCCCTGATTCTTGTCATCGACGGAGGTCACAACTCTGGATTCCTTCTCTCACTTGAGGGAAGGATATGCCTATCATAGCTCTTTTGATTCTTTTTTGGGATACCCGAATAGCATTCTTGTCCTGTTTTTGTAGGACCCAGGTCTCTGAGGCATATGTTAGTGCAGGAAGAAAGGTGGAGTCGAAAAGATGTGCCCGGAGCTGGAGGTTCTTCGTCCTCTTAACCACTTCTTCTATGCTCTTGAAGGCATTCCACACTGCTCTCTTCCTCCTGCGCAGTTCTGGTGCCAAGTCGCTCCTCATGTTTAGTTCTCAACCCAGATACACATAACTGCTGCATTGGGAGATGTTATTCCATTGAGAGCAAATGGAATGTCAGGGACTAGTTTGTTTCTCATGAACATTGTCTTGGTGAGATTTAGATGCAGTCTGACATTTCCACACTTGCAGTTGAAGTCTGCCAGCATTTGTGCTGCTTTGCTAATATTTGGTGTTATGAGAATAATGTCATCCACAAAACGGAGGTGGTGTAGTTCCCAAACGTCTATCTTCACTCCCATTTCTTCCCATTCCAGTCATCGCATGATGTTCTCGAGGGTGGTACTGAAGAGTTTTGGTGAAATGGTATCAACCTGCCACACCCCTCTCTTTATGTTGATGATCCCTTCCATGTAGAATGGTGAGATCCTGGTGGTGAATCCATAACACAGCTCATGGAGGATCTGGATGCGCTGAATTTGAATGCCCTGTTTGGCTAGGGCTTCAATGACTGCTTCAGTCTCAACTGAATCAAAAGCCTTCTTTAAACTGATGAAGGTTAGACAGAGTGGCATCTTGAAATCTCATGAAACTTGGATGAGTTTGGGCACTGTGTGGATATGGTGATAGTGTTGAATTCTTTTTGGAAGCCAGCTTGCTCGAATGGTTGTATTTCATCTAGTGTTCTACCTATTCTATTCAGGATGACTCAAGTGAAGAACTTGTACACGATGGACAGCAGGCAGATTGGGCAATAGGTGCTGATATCATGGATGTCTCCTTTCTTGTACAAAAGAACGGTCCTGCTGGTTTTCCATTGGAAAGAAACCTTGCATTCAGACAGGTAGCATGTGAAGAGAGGAGTAGGTGTATTGATGAGTACTAGTGGCAGATTCTTCATGTGTTATATTACTGTGATAATATAACAAAATGTAGAAGAATACAACTTTTGGCTTATTTTGGAAATTGGATTTAATCATGACTTTTGTAAGAAGTACCCATGTGTTTCTAGTGATAATTGGTGTAAAACAAATTACTTTAAGATAAAAGATGTAACTGATGATGTGAAAAATATTGTAAGATTTGTGCAAGAACATAGTTCATCAAAGGAAAAGTGAGATAAAAATGTATAGGTCCTTCTGGGAGAATTAATATGAATATATTGAAAAACATTTTCTTGGGGATTAAGAGTGAAAAAATTTAGTTGGGAATATTTGAATCTACTTATTCATGACAAGATGCTGAGAGACATTTTTAAAAATACTTGTACTGACAAGATTTTGGATGAACACATTTGTAAAAAACTAAAGCACGCTGATGGACGTGTGCACTCTCAGAGTCTCCTGGCGGCTCTGTCTCACCGCCCGTGTTTGGTGCTCAGGAACAGCTGTGTATGGGTTGAATCGGGACAGCTGTTGGCCAAGGACAGGCGAAGAAAGAACGAGGACCAAGCTGGTTGCTGATTAGTTACCGTTTATTCAATCTTCCATCTTTCTCATCTCACGCACTCCTAGCTCCGTCCTCTCTCTGGATCTACCGCAGACTCTATTCTCTTGTCTCTCTCCTCCCTTTTTCTCTCTCTCCCCTGCCCCTAGGCTACACACAGTCAGGTAGCAAAAATCATAAGAAATCCTTCCTGAGGGCCATCAGGTTCAAAGGGAACACAACCTAGAGGCATTCCAAAGCCCTTCCTGACTGCCAGTAGGCAAAATACCTCTAAAGGGTTTTTTCTCCTCTCCTTAGTCCAAATACTCATTAACATCTTAATACTAGTCATTTTTGTATGGACATAGCAAGAGATACATTGAGGCTTGCAAGGCAGCTCTCCTGGCAACATCTTGCCACAGACTCAGACTACAGCACTCAGGCCAGATTAATCATTCCTAACCCTAGCAGGGTCCAAATCTAGTTATCACTGTTTGGATCATGACAGCATTTGTCCATGACCAAGCTCTTAACTTATAGTTAAGCATTAGGCACTTTGGCCAGGCCCATCTCGATGCCAGAGTAGCACACAACTCACCTCTTGCCCTGTATCTGTCCCGTCCCTCGTCTGGACCCTGCTTTTAAGGGTGCTAAGAAGTAAGGGCAACTGAGGCTTCGGTCGAGAGAACAGATGCCCAGGAGGAAAATATCATGTGGAGTCAAATGACTCCCAGGTTACAAAAGCATAACATTTGCTAAGTCTTCCTGTGTCCATACAAAAGGATATGGCTCTAAATAAACTATGCAAAGGACTCAAGGAGAAGAGAAAAACAATATTTATAAGTCAACAGAACACTATGAAAGAAGCTACAAATAAACACAGAGGAATGGGAGCACTGTGATGGGAGTAACCCAATAAACCTAAACTACCTGAGGCTATATTATCCTACACACATATAACAATGCCAATGACCAAACAATTGCCTATTCAATGCCTGGACATAAAGCTGATGCCATAATAAATGGGCATCTATGTAAAAAACTAAGGCTCTCCGAGGGGCGAGTGTACTTGCGGGCTCTCTGGGCTGCTCTGTCTCACCACCCGCATTCCGTGCCCTGGAACCGCAGTGTGTGGACTGGATTGGGACAGCTGGTGGTCAAGGACAGGCGAAGGAAGAACGAGGACCAAGCTGGTTGCTGATTAGTTACCGTTTATTCAATCTTCCATCTTTCTCATCTCCCACACTCCCAGCTCTGCTCTGGCCTCTCTCTGGATCAACTGCTCTTCTTTCTATCTCTCTCCTCCTTTTTTCCTCTCTCGCCCTTGCCCCTAGGCTACACACAGCCAGGTAACAAAATCAACATAATAAAGCCCTTCCTGAGGGCTGTCAGGTTTAAAGGGAACATAACCTAGGGGCATTTTAAAGCCCTTCCTGACTACCAGTAGGCAAAATACCTCTAAAGGGTTTTTTCTACTCTCCCCATTCCAAAAACTTATTAACATCTTAATACTAGTTATTTTTGCATGGACATAGCAAGAGATACATTGAGGTTTGCAAGGCAGCTCTCCTGGCAACATCTTGCCACAGGCTCAGACCACAGCACTCAGGCCAGATTAATCATTCCTCACCCTAGCAGGGTCCAAATCTAGTTATCACTGTTTGGATCATGACAGCATTTTTCCATGATCAAGCTCTTAACTTATAGTTAAGCATTAGGCACTTTGGCCAGGCCCATCTCGATGCCAGGGTAGCACACAACTCACCGCTTGCCCTGGGTCTTTCTCGTCCCCCCTCGGGACCATGCTTTGGGGGTGCTAGGAAGTAAGGGCAGCTGAGGCTTAGGTCAAGAGAACAGATGCTCTGGAGGAAAATATCATGTAGAGTCAAATGACTCCCAGGTTACAAAGGCATAACATTTGTTAAGTCTTCCTGTGTCCATAAAAAAAGGACTTGCTCTGAATAAACTTTGCAAAGGACTCAAGGAGAAGAGAAAAACATTATTTACAAGTCAACAGAACACTAAGAAAGAAGCTACAAATAAACAAAGAGGAATAGGAGCACTGTGACAGGAGTAACCCAATAAACCTAAACTACCCGAGGCTATATTATCCTACACAACTAAAGGTAAACTTTCTGGAAACAAAATTCCAATAGTGTAAGAAACAAAAATCTTTAGTGGTAAACATATCCCAAGGAGAAGGTGATGATTAAGAACTCAGAGTGTTTATGAAGTCAGCAAATATCTAGGGAAAGTCTTTCCACTTCCACATTTTTAATAGTATCACTCTGAAGAAGCTTGCAAAATCCTTATCTTCGGATCCTGAGCTTTTGCTTCAATTTATCATTTTTACTGAAGAAAAACTTGAAAAATATGGCATTGAAGTGATTGCAGTATTACAGAAATATTCATAGTGGTCATTGACAGATTAATCACCCAAACAATAACAGGAACTTCAACGTCATACAGAGTATGAGTTAACCCTGATGTCTCTAGCTATATTGGAGTATCATAATTTATTCTAAATACCTTTCTTTAAAATAAGTTGCTACTGAGTACCTTGGGGACTTTAAGAAGTGAAGACACATTCAACTCTGCAAATGCTGAACATATTATCTCGAGAATTAAGGAGGACTCCCAGCTGAGGGCACTTCCCAGGATATGAAACCTTCCTGAGGCAGGAGCCCTGGACAGAATTTGCCTGAACAGTCTGATGAGGAAGCACATATCTTCCCACTACTTTGCAAATAGAGGCAAAAATGAAAGAGGAAAAGGACTTCAGCCTTCCAAAGGTCCAAGAGAAGTGGTTTCCTTGGTTCCAGAACAATAAGAGGTTCTAACACATATCTAAAGATATCTTCAAGTAACAAAGTCCATAAAATACCATTTCTTAAACCTTAGTATGCATTTTCATAACAACTAGATCTCAAATTACACGGATGCTGTTTCTCTGTTTATCAGCATATGGCAATTTGTGAATATAGAGCTATTCATTTTGTTATGCCATTTGTAATATTTATCTGTATAAAGAATAATAATAACTAAAGTCTGGGGGTTTGTTAGGGGCGGGAGATCTCTGCCCGGGGGAGGCTCGGAGAGACAAAAGAACACAACCAAGACAACTCTTTCTGAAAACGCACGGGGTTTATTTAAGCCAATATAGCTATATTGGGACCTTCAACCGTGCCTCAATAGAGTGGCATAGCTAAAGCCCCAACTCAAAAAGCTAGCTGTTTTGATACCCTTTAGGGGGAGAAATGAAAATCTCACATATCAAAGGGAATCACATCTATAGATCAAAGGGGATCACACATAGGTCACTTAATTTGCATATCTAAACATTTGTTGACTGTTAACTGTTTCCCTGTAAATGTTTGCTTATAGTTCCTAGGGCAGTTTGTTGGCCCATTTGGTGACAGTTTCTTGCCCAGCGGGAGGTCTAGAAGAAAACCTTTTTCAAAGCAGTCAAACAGTTACAAAGGAAAATTTAACCCTTAACCTGCCGTCCTCTTCAGGTTTATCTCAGTGTCAGAGCACTGCTTTGCTTGCATGAAGTCCTGGGTTCCAATCCTGGCTGTGAAGGGCCCCAGAATCAATTCCCAACACCACATCACCTCTGGCTACAGCCCTAGTGACCCCCGAACAAGTAAGTCAGTCCAGAAACAAAAACAAGTAAGTGAAAAGATCAAATATTAAAAAATAAGGGGTACAGTTACATCATATAATATTATGGTATGCACATCAGACACGACAAGCTTCCCATGGCGTATTCAATATGCCAAATACAGTAACAATAACAGGTCCCATTCCCTGGACCCTGAAAGAGCCTTCAATCATTGGGAAAAATGAGTAAGGATAGGCTGCTAAAATCTCAGGGCTGGGATGAATGGAGACGTTACTGGTGCCCGCTAGAACAAATCGATGAACAACGGGGATGAGAGTGATACAGTGATCTATAATATTTACATAAATGCTTAGCATGATAGTTCTTTTAAAAATAAATGAATAAATAAATGGAATGTCTTGATATTTTAAAAAAAGGTTCAATGGATAATCTAAACTGATATATGACAATGAGGTTGCCCAGTAATGTGTTTATTATTCCTTATCCTATTTAGCCTGTTGTGGCTATGGAAGTGGTAAATTTATACTACAAAAAGTGTGATGAAAATAAAGAACTAACATCAATAATGCTGAGAAATTAGTATATGCCACATTGTCCTAAAGTATATAAAGCAAAATTTCATCAAATCTTTACCACCACATAACCCATCTTTGTAGTTTATTTATTCTTTAATTTTGAGAGGAAGTGCAAAACCAATCAGCTGCCCAGGATCACTCTCTGTTCACTGCTTGAAGATCACTTCCAGTGCTTCTCAGGTTATAATGCAGCGTTAGAGATCAATCTAGCACTACTTCATGGAAAAACTGAAACTCTAGACTTTTATTTGAGCTATCTTCCAGTCCCAGTCATCATTGGATTTTATTTTATTTTTTGACATTTTTTAAGGGGAGGGCATTTCCAGGTATTTTGCAGGATTTACTCCTGAATCTGTGTCAAGGGATCACTCTTGGTGGATCCACAGGGTCATATAGGGTGCTAAGATTGAACATAGGTCAGCTCACCTCCTACTGCTGTACTATTTCTCGGACTCCCATTACTGGTTTTTAACACTACATAGAGAATAAAACATTTTCTTCAACACATTTACTTTTAAAATCACCGTCACTGTCAGTGTCATCTCGTTGCTCATCAATGTGCTTGAGCGGGCACTAATAATGTCTTCATTGTGAGACTTGTTGTTACTGTTTTTGGCATATCAAATACGCCATGAGTAGCTTGCCAGGCTCTGCCGAGCAGGTAAAATACTCTTGCTGGGCTTTCCAAGAGGGGCAGAGGAATCGAATCCGGGTCGGTCTTGTGCAAGGCAAGCACCCTACCAGCTGCGGTGTCGCTCCATCTCTACTTTTAAAATATCTCCTCTATATTGGAATTTTAAGGAAATAGTAAAAGTATTATATTAATACTTTCATATGAAGTTGTATCATTTTATCATCAATTAATGTCTTCAATTTTAACAAATAATTTTTCATTAATATCATTGTTTTAAATTCCTAACTATTAAACCATTCTGGCTTACACTTACAGTGTAAGCTTACAGATCAGACCTTACACTCACAACCTCAAAACAAAACCGATTTTATACTACAGCAGTTTGATGAGGACTACTGACCTTGAACACTAGAAGAAAGCAAAATACAAATAATCAGACTTTAAAAAAATAAAGGAATAATTCCAGGTTTAAGAGAACAAAGACATTAGTAAACAAGTAGCAGAATATTAATAGGAGAAACTATTATTGGTAGTTTCCATAGACAAGGCTATTGGGAACATAATAATGTCACTCTGGTAAACTCATAATGAAGAATAGATTGTGAAAGACTGAGAAGGGAATTTGATAATACAAAAAGACATGTAAAATAGACTACTCTTGTGATTGGAGTGATAGCACAGTGGATAGGGCATTTGCCTTACATGCAACATACCTGGGTTCAATTCCCAGCATCCTGCATGGTCCCCCGAGCACCGCCAGGAGTGATTCCTGAGTGCATGAGCCAGGAGTAACCCCTGTGCAATGTCAGTGTGACACCCCCCAAAAAAATAGACTACTCTTTCAAAAATTAACATATATGTTAAATGATGCCATGAGATGGCAAATGGGCCAGGATTATAAGGAATATTTGTTTAAAAAGTTTATTATAGGCTTGACATAAGCTACCTTGCTTATTCTGTATGACATAAAATCAGAACATATTTGTTCTACTTTCAATATAGTTCTTAGAAAATTCAGAGATAGTTTATTAGCATTCAAGACAGTTCAGTTAACTTTTGATAGTTTCTCCTTTCAAAAATTATTTTGGATGATTTAGATTTACAGGGTGTAAGAAATAATATAATGGGTAATTCAGTTGTTCTTAATGTGGCCATTTCTAGTTCAGTTCCTATGACCATTTATGGTCCTTGAGGACCTTCAGGAGTGATCCCTGAGTCAAAGATAAAATAAGCCCTAAGGACCATGAGTATATCTTCCCTCCAAGTGATATCAAAAACCGTTTATGTCTATTTTATAATGTCACCTTTAGGTAAGAGTTTATGTTTTGCTTTATGTCCATTGTACATATTTTCCATGATTTCATTTCCTCTCACCTACCCACAATTCTGTATATTAAACACATTGAAACATATTTTATGTGTTGCCTCTAAAATAATTTTATTAAAACAAAATTTACTTAAGTAAATGTATGACAGTGTTTCTAAGATATATAATACAATTCTATATGCAACATTTTAATTATATATGTAATACATTGGCATGAATAAAGTTTGTTTAAGCACTAATTTGTATTTGTATATATTATATACTGTCTAGTCAATGTATAAAATACCCAAACTAGCAGATTTGCAAATATATATAATCTGGCAATTAAAAATGACAAGTCAGCTAAAGTAATTTTTAAAATATAAAACTTATAATTTTAGAAACATTACTTCTGATAATTTTATCAATTGTAATTTTTGCAGTTTTTATTAATGTTATGTTTTCCTGTTTCTACAGAAAATCCTGAAAATTTAGGAGATTTAAATTATTTTGACTTTTTAAAATGATATATGATACATTGATTAGTTATTATGTTAAAATATCAAGTGTTCATTATTATTGCATAAATCAAATAAAAATTTGTAATCCAGAGTGGAAATGAAAGGAGACAGCTGTTGTATTCATATTTACTTATATGACTTGAATGGTCTGAAACAAATTACATAACATTTTTACTACATTTGCATATTATCACAAGTTTTAAATATTTTATGCAATTACTATTAATATTCTAAGAAGTACTACTATTCATTTTATGAATTTGGTTACTCTGGTTGTTTTTAAAAAGAAAAATAGCTATAATTGCACTTGAAATATACATGTCTCTTCCAGCCATAGTTACAAATTCAGCATTCACGTTCAGTCAATAGAAATTGACAGAGATCTGAGAATAATCAGAAGAACTAGCATATGCTCCCTGTTTATTAAAAAAAAATGGGCTATTAAAAGGGACAGGTCTATGGCCAAATTGTCATGCTCTAAACTTATAAATAGTGCAGAGAAAACCCAAAGAACACAAAAAAAATCTTCCTCATTCTGAATATGAGAGATGTTATTAATAAAAACCAAAAATCAATATTTAAATTCATAGCATATATAGTTCATGAAAAATGAACTAGTCCCTGACCTTCCATTTTTCTCAATGGAACAAATATCTCTGAACGCAGCAGCTATATGTACCTGGTCGAGAACTCAACATGAGGAATGACTTGGCCCCAGAAGTGCACAGGAGGAAGAGAGTGGCATGGAATACCTTCAAGAGCATCGAAGAAGTGGTTAAAAGGACGAAGAACCTCCAGCTCGGGCACATCTTTTCGACTCCACTGTTTTTCCTGCACTAACATACAGCTTAGAGAGACCTGTGCCCTACGTACACGGGATGAGAACGCTATTCGGGTATCCCAAAGAGGAATCAAAAGAGCTATGCTATTGGAAGATTGCTTCATGAGCAGAGGGGAGGAGGCAGATGGAATAGAGAAGGGATCACTAAGAAAATGATGACTGGAGGAACCATTTGGGATGGGAGATGCATCTTGAAAGTAGATATTGGACCAAACGTGATGACCTCTCAGTGTCTGTGTTGCAAGCCATAATGCCCCAAAGTAGAAAGAGAGTATGGGGAATATTGTCTGCCATAGAGGCCGGGGGAGGGTGGGAATGGGGAGGTATACCGGGGATATTGGTGTTGGGGAATGTGCACTTGTGGAGGGATGGGTGTTTGATCATTGTGAGATTGTAGCCCAAACATGAAAGCTTGTAACTATCTCATGGTGATTCAATAAAATTATTTTTTTAAAAGAGCTATGCTAAGAGTATCACATCTCACTCAAGTGAGACAAGAAATCCGGAGTCCTGTCCTCCATTGACAATCAAGAATCAGGGACGCTGTCTCATTTGCCAAGGCGTCGAAAATGAGATGGGCCGAATAGGTAATGTAATTTAGAGATGAGCTCTGGTAACTAGAGCTGTTACCAACTGGATTCCACAGGACGTCAAAAGACCGCGTGGCCGCCCACCTATGGTCAGACTTCTTTGTCAAAACCCTAAATGAATGGTTTGAGGCTCTTCCTGTTCTTGGAGTGAGCAGATCCCATTGGGCTACACTAACATGCAACAGGGATGGGTGGAGACATTATTGGCGCCCACTAGAACAAATTGAAAATCAACGGGATGACAAGTGACAAATGACAAAGCACATATAGTGGGGATTTACCTAGAATAAAGGGAAAAATTATGTATGTAAGTGTATGTGTGTGTGTGTGTGTATAAAATTGATGCAGATCAAAATCAAAATAATAGAAATAGGGACCTGAGAGTGAGTAGGGTGCTTGACTTGCACAAGCGACTCAGGTTTGAAATCTGGCATTCCATATGGCTCTCAAGTACCACTAGGAGTTTTTCATGAGTACAGAGTCAAAAGCTACCTTGGAATATTGCTGGGTATATTCCCCAAAAGAAGGCAAAACATAAATAATAGAGCTGAAATTTAGAAAAGAATGTATTCAACTAGTGTTGAGAGAAATAACTCCAAAGTGAATATAAAACCGATAAAGAAAATTTATTCTATCATCATATGAAAAAATATATCAAAATGGATAAAATTTTGATTTATAACTTTTCCACAAAATTTATAGATTGCAAAGATGCTGCACTATGTGATTTGTCATAAGACTGAAGATGATACAACTCCATAGTGCAAAGAAACAAAAATTAAATTAACAAATGAAACCACACCACATTAAAAAGATTTCACACTATGAAGCAAACTCTCAACAAGAAAAAATAAAAAGGCAGTTAAAAATTGAGAAAGATGGGAGCATAGAATATATTTGATGAGTTATATAAAAAATAGTTAAGACACTTTCTCCAGATGGAATCCTGGTGATATTGAGCTTCTGCTAACATGGCTATTTTATGTGGGGATCAGGACTATTTCTCCAAACCGAATGGGGGCACTGGAACTGGGAAATTCCATCCCAGTTTCCACCCCGACCCTGATCCTGGAAGTCACGTCCTCAACCTGACCGCAGCATCATCTTGCTGCACTCAGCTGTTAAGAATCCAGGCCGGCGGGCACCACACACAGAAGAATGCTCCGGATCTCAGACCGGGCCGACAACACTGGAGTGCCCCAGATGTAGAAGGTGCAGTCTCTCCGCCTTCTCCAGACGGAATCCCAGCGACACTGAGCTTCTACTAACATGGCTCCAGTCTGTGGGGACCAGGACTAGTTCTCCAAACTATGCAGCTGCTTATGTGGCTGAACGACCTTTCCTGATATAAAAAAAAAAAAAAAAAAAAAAAAAAAAAAATTCAGAGCAGCTCCTTCGCCCCTGAGAGGCCATGATCCCCACAACACACAAGACAATCTCGGAACGCAGTGGCTGCTGGCAGAAATGCTCCTGGACTGTGAAGTAAGCTATGGCCCCATGCAGCCCCAGGAGGAGAAGGGTTTTAGTCCCTTGGCCTTTTCCCCTTTGTGGCAGCATGGCTACTGCCACCTTTCAGAGCCAATTGGACAGAGAGGTAGGAGCTTGCAGTGATGGGGCTTGCAGGAAATCTCAAGATGGGGGTGGTGGGGTGGAACCAGCCCTGCCCTCCGTCCAGACGGGACCCCGAACAGCTGCCTACGAGCAGCTCCTCTACTCCTGAATAGCCATGATACTAGAGGTACACAAACTAATCTCGGAACATAGCTCCTGCTGGCAGGACTATCTCTGGACTTAATTACTAAAATACCAGAATTCCAAAATCACGTGGCTGGATGGACCCAGGGCAAAACATGAGCTATGGTATGTGCTACCCTGGCATCAAGATGGGCCTGGCCAAGGTGCCTAATGCTTAATTTAAGAGCCTGTCATGGACAGATGCTGTCATGATCCAAAAAGTAATAACTAGATTTGGACCCTACTAGGGTTAGGAATGATTAATCTGTCCTGAGCTCTGTAGTCTGAGTCTGTAGCAAAATGTTCCCAGGAGAGCTGCCCTACAAGCTTCAATGTATCTCTTACTGTGTCCATACAAAAATATCTAAAGGAGAAAAACACCTTAAGAGGTACTTTGCCCAGGGGCTGTCAGGAAGAGCTTTCTTATTTTGTTTTTGCTTCCAGACTGGATGGAGATTGGGCGGGGAACACAAGGTGGAGAGAGATAAAGTAGGGGTTAAGAGAGAGGCAGTGTGGAGGCAGAATCCAGAGAGGAGAGAGTTCAGCTGTGAGTACACAGTGTGGAGAGATGAGTGAGGATCTAGGAATGAGGGGCAAGGAAGAAAGAATGCTTGAGAATGGAGAAACGAGATATTGAACAAACAGTACCTAATCAGCAACCAGCCTGGTCCTTATTATTCCTTTGTCTGCCCATTGCCTACAGCCATCCCAATACTGTTCATAGATAGTGGCTCGAGAGCACTGAACCAAGGTGGCGAGAGAGGAGCCACCCAAAGAGTCCGCAAACACACATCCTTCCGCGGGAGTATTCTTTACAGAGGGAACAGGGCCGCCAAGATGGTTGGTGATCTGTTGCCTTTTATTCCAATCTCCATCTCTCTGTTTTCTCCATTCTCCACGCGTGCCTATTCCAGTCTCTCTGAATGTCCTGTTCCAGCCTCACACTGTCTCTCAATCCCGTCTCCTACTTTCCCTATGCTAATCTCTCAGCACCCCATGTCACTGCCTCAGTCAAGATACCAGCTTCCAAAGATGGGGTAGCAACTGCACATAGGTGAGAGAGCACGATCAACATATGAAAGCCTTTCCTTATGGGGAAGCTCTTCGAAGACAAAGATCTTCTGCAATAGGAAATCCACTCAAAGGCTGAATTTCATCTACAGGTGTACTTCTTTTTGTAGAGCATAAACAATCATCTTATATTTACTTCTTCATAATCTTTGTAGTCATTATGTATGGACACAGTAAGAGAAATTTTAAGCTGATAGGGTGGATCACTTGGGAACATCTTGCTATAGATCCCAGACTGTAATCCTCAGGCCAGATTAGTCCTTCCCAACCCTAGCAGCATCCTTGTACAGTCATTTTCTTTGAGTCATAACAGAATTCATCCACAACCATGCTCTTAACTTACAAGTTTTATGGCACGTGGCCTATCCTGTTTTGATGCCAGGGTAGCTCACAGCTTGCCCTGGGTCCATCCAGTCCCTTCATCAGGACCCTGCTTTTGGGGTGCTAGGAATAAGAGCAACTGAGGCTTAAGTAGAGGAAATATGAGAGATGCACAGTAGTAAATATTATTAGGAGTTAATTAACTCCCAAGTAACAAAATCATAGCTTTAACTGTCTTCCTGTATCTAGACAAGAAGGACATTGCTCTAAAGTAAACTGCAAAGGACACAAAGGAAAGAGAAAAGCAATATTTCTCTTACAAATCCAAATGCAGAGATATCTGAAGAATTGTAGAATTTGACCTAACAAGTCATAGGTTCTTGTTAGGGGAAGTGAGTGATTACCTGAATTTTCAGCAGATTATATCTTGGTGAGGTTTGTCCTGAGTTGGTGGAATCAGGCCGGAGGTATGGTGACAATTTTGGATCATGGAAGCAAGCAGCTGTTATGGGCCTGCTTGGGCAGGCACAGGCAAACCTACCCCCCTCCAATTTACCTCAGTCTGTTCAGCCACGTGCGGATCTGATAGTAACTGCAGCTTTTGATCTCTTTCAAGATTTCTCTATGGGTCTCCCAAATAAGACCAATAAATGAGCTTGTCTAGCTGAGCTGAAGGTTGTTAGTGAGCATGGCTCCCACACACCAAACTTTTGGCCGTTTAATTTCTTGGTAGACTTGATCCCAAGTTGTTGGGGTCTGGCCAAAGGCACAACAGCAATTTGGAGGCATCAGGAAGACTAAAGGCACCATCAGGAAGCTGATGCACTCGCCCCACAGGTACAGGTTGACTTGTTGGCGACACCATATCCCCAATACACAATATTCTAACACCAGTCCCACCACCAGTGACAACCTCGCTCCATCAATGTTCCAGGTTCCCTTCAGTATGAGCTCTATCCTCATTCCCCCATCCTGCCATCTTGAAAGGCACTTTTTTTAAGCCGGGCTGTTAAAGTTTAGGTCACATGATTTGAGTGCAATGGACACTGTGTTTTAGATATTAAATTCTATAATCCTTAACACCACCAATCTACCTGATTCTCTTGACCCCTGCCTGAAAAAGTGGTAATGAGATGTTGTTTCTCACCACCTCTCCTCCCTGTCCTCTCCACTCTCTATTTTTTTTTAAAGAGATACTATACTCTGGGCCCTGTAGTCTATGACCCAGGGTGATCTAGGCTTCCTTTCTTTTCATCGGGCATTGCATTCCCTTAGGCAGTTATTCTAAATACCTCGTATAAGTTATATCCTCCTGTGTTTTTCCTTCTTCTGGCATACTTCATTTATATAGATATCCTCAATTTCCAGGAGAATATTAGCATTCCAGTATATTTCAGGGACATTAAGAGAAAATTAATAACTTTAGACATAATATAAGTTTGAAGACAATATAATTGAATTTATTCTTTTAAATCAGACGTTGTCAATACTTCATCAAAGTATATGCTGTATTTTTGTAATTGTGATCAAAATATTATTCATAAACTCCTGAAATATGTTAATACATTTTAGGTAATTGAAAATAGAATGTACATGCAAAATAATTCCCTTAAGATATATAGTTGTGGGGCTGGAGCAATAGCACAGTGGGTAGGGCATTCACCTTGCACGTGGCCAACCTGGGTTTGATTCCCAGCATCCCATATAGTCCCCTGAGCACAGCCAGGGGTAATTCCTGAGAGCAGAGCCAGGAGTAACCCCTGTGCATCGCAGGGTATGATCTAAAAAGAAAAAAAAAAGATATATAGTTGGTCTTAAAAATAAGTCAGAAAAGTTTGGCTGGATTTGGGGAAAAAATCATGCAAAGGAACACTTCAACAGGAATATTTTATGCAGCTAGATTATCAGTCAGATTTAAAGGGAAAATATAGAGCTTCATGAATAGGCTGCAGTTTAAGGAATTCATAGCCTTGAGACCAGTTTTGCAAAAAGCATTAAAACAACTCTTCTAAAGAAACTTCCCGATATACAGCTTTCAGCATAGCACTCAATAATGATGCAGAACTTCGCCCTCTACCAGATTAAGAAAGGTTAAAAACATAGCAATCAGTCATCACACATTGACTCATGTGATTTTTTCTTCTGATAATTCCAACTTTCATACCTTTTAAGTTCTGTTGGAGAAAGCAAAGTGAAATACATTTGGTTTGTATATACCAAGCGGGAAACCTAGGGGTTGAAAGGAACCTCGATACATTGGTGATGGAAGGGGACAATGGTGATGGAATTTATTCTGGAACATTTCCTGCTTAAAACAACTTTACTATTGTAAACATCTTTTTAAACAAGTGTCATAATAAATATGAAAAGAATTGTTATGTAGAAAAAGGAGGCACACTTTATAACTTCTTTTCTTTTTGGGTCACACAGGGGTTACTCCTGGCTCTGCACTCAGGAACTACCCCTGACAGTGCTCAGGGAACCAAATGGGATGCTGGGATTTGAATGTGGGTTGGCCACGTGCAAAGCAAATGCCATACCTGCCATGCTCACTGTGTTTTCTTTTGTATCTTTGAAAATAAATTTTAAAAGTGTTCATCTCCTACTGCAGAGCCAGGAATAAGTCCTAAGCACAGCTGACTGTGGCCAAAACTTAACAATAAATATACATATAAAAACAAGTTACAAATAATATTGTTTAATGTGGACATATAAAACTATAAACATTTGAATATAATTTAGTAAAATAAGAATTAAGTTTGTTCTTGTATCACTTATATCACTTGTCATCCCATTTTTTAATCGATTTGTTTGAGCAGGCACCAGTAACTTCTCCATTCATCCCTGTTGCCCAATGGCATCTGCTTGCTCCAGGAGCATGAAGAGCCACAAACCGTTCATTCAGGGTGTTAATGAAGAAGTCTGACCATCTCATAGGTGGGCTGCCACGTGATCTTTTGACATCCCGTGAATCCATTGGGTAACAACTCCAGTCCAACGGTTGTCTCAAAATCACATTATGTGTCCAGCCCAAATGATTTTCAATGCCTTGGCAAATGAGACAGCATCCCTGATTCTTGATCGTCGATGGAGGTTAGAACTCCAGATTCCTTCTTTCTCTTGAGTGAAATGTGATACTGCAAGCATAGCTCTTTCCAATCTTCTCTGGGATACCCGAATAGCATCCTCATTCTCTTTTCATTGGGCCCAGATTTCTGAGGCATATGTTAGTGAAGGAAGAACAGTGGAGTCGAAAAGATGTGCCTGGAGCTGGAAGTTCTTCATCTTCTTAACCACTTCTTTGACACTACCGAAGGCATTTCAAGCTGCTCTCTTCCTCCTGTGCAGTTCAGGTGCCAGGTCGTCTGTCATGCTGAGTTCTCGACCTAGGTACTCTTCTCTCTTCGAGGTCTTCCTTTATTGCTTTTCTGCATACTTTTGGGAGTTCGGACATTCACTTGTGATTGACTTAGGCTCACGCCAAACCATGTTGGCTAATGAACTCGAGGGTTTCTGAAGACAAGTGAATTTTTGTGGCTTTCTCTCTCTCTCTCTGCATTCCTCGAACAATCATGGAGGTGCTGATCCAGTCAATCATATTCCTCATTGATGTTGTCAGCGACGGCATCTTCCCATATTGCTGCAGTAGTGCCAAAGAGCTCCCAGTTGGTGGTCGCTCTGGGAGTTCTTTTCTTAAACTTTGCAGTCCTTTCTCCCTGCTCTGTAAAGTAGAATTTAGCACAAAGTAGACCGTGGTCTAATCCCGATTGGAATTTTTGGACAACAGTGACATCAGTCAGGCAGAAAAAAGTTTACTCTATAAAATATTTAATGCATGTTATGTGATAATTTAAAGGTTGAATGACAAAGATAATGTTTCATGCCTAATGTGATAATAATACAAAGTGAATAATCCATATTGTGATAGATTGTCATATTTCTAAAAACCTTATATATGTTTAACATAAAAATCATCTATTCCAATTCTATACATTAACATAAATGAAATAATAAGATTATATATTCAAACAAAATCATTTAAGCAATGCTTATAGAATTTTTGCAGTAATATTGAAAATAAGCTAAATTCTCATTTAAAATAGTACACAATATTATACAATATTATTATTGTATATTATACAAAATTATTGCTGGAGCAATAGCATAGCTGGTAAGGCGTTTGCCTTGCACGTGGCTGACCCAGGTTCAATTCCCCCATCCCTCTTGGAGAGCCCAACAAGCAACCGAGGGTATTGTGCCCGCATGGCAGAGACTAGCAAGCTTCTCGTGGTGTATTCAGTATGCCAAAAACAGTAACAACAATTCTCATAATGGAGACGTTACTGGTGCCCACTCGAGCAAATCAATGATCAATGGGATGACAGTACTACAGTGCTGTACAATATTATATAACAATAAAATACCATTTAAAATATATAAAATGTTGCTGTGAAAATAATTCCTCTTCTTGGTATCTCATTAGTAAGCTTTGATTGAACCTATAGTTTTATATCAAATGCTAATATAATGGAGTTTTTGGTGGTATTTAGGACTCAATATGCAATGCTTCTTTCTGTTAAGTATATATTCAAGTTCATATGAAGGCTGTCATATTTAATTTTTACTATGAAGTAAGTCACACCTTATTTCAATAGTTATGAATTATTCTTTAGTCAGAGTAAGTCTATTTTCTTTTTGAAGTATAGTTTTTCTGCCATGTAAGTCATTTGCATTAATTTCTATTGAAAGATTGATTCCAGCTTCCGTAACTGGTTCTAAAGAGAAATCAGATATAAGAACTCTGGGTAAATGATCATTTAACAAATTATACTGATTTACTTGAACAACTTTCAAATATGAAATGTAATATGAAGTGTAGTCATCTGGCTGTAGATTATATTCCCATAATTTGCATTTTATAACTGGAATTTTTGTAGATCTTAAAGTACTCTTAACAATAAAAAACGTAATTGTGTTGCAATGGGGAACAATGCTAACTATATTTTATGATGCTAATTATGTCACAATCTATATAAATATAAGACCATGTTATACATCTGAAACTATTGTAAAACTTCTATAATGCTATGAATCACTTATAACCCAGTAAGAAAGATTGGCAAGGGCAAAATAGCAGGAAGTACTAAAAAAATAAATTGTGACAGGGGCTGGGGCTGGAGCTCCGGCTCCGGCCGAGATTTGACCCGGGTGGCCATGCCTTTGCACAGCCGAGTGGCTGCGGAACGAGCAGGAGCCAGAGCCAGCTATATGACTTGGGGTTTCAGCGAGTGCTTGCAACCATGTCTCCAGACTGTGAACTAAGCTTTGGCTCCATGCTGCTCCAGGAAGGGACATGATTCAATTTCCAACTTAAATCTCCCTGGACTTAATTACTAAAATACAGAAATTGTAAACCACGCAGCCGCTACCACGGCCGCGCGACTTTTTATCTCTTCATTCTCATCAGTGGAAAACTAATTATCAAATATTTCCTTGTCAATAGGGCTGTATTCTTGGGGGATAAATTCCAACAAAAATAGTGAGTCTGTGTTGAAACTCCAACAACAATAGTGAGTTTTGTGTTGAAATATGTAATATAATCAAGGTAAAGAGAAAAGGAAGTGAAATTTATCAGTTATGCAGGGGGGGCTGGGGGTGAGGGGTAGGATGTATACCGTTTTTTTTTAATTGGTTGTGGAATATGGGCACTGGTGAAGGGATGGGTGTTTGAGCATTGTATAACTGAGACATAAACCTGAGAACTTTGTAACTTTCCACATGATGATTCAATAAAATAAATTTAAAAAAAATTGTGACAGATTGAAGGAGATAAAAAATCCACAATCTTTTTGCATTGCAGTTTTATGGATTATATCTTAAAACAGAAAAAATAAAGATAATGGTGGAAAATGAATATATATGAATAAATTAGTCAGCCTAAGATGTATTGTGTCAATGTTAATTTCTTAATTTAAATAAGCCTACCAAATATTCTACTATTGTGTAACTAATTTCAGCTGAATAATTTTTCATTAATTAGTAGTAAAGACAATTCTAGATAGATAAATCAAAGGACAAATTGCATTCCAAAAAACAATTCACAAAAAGATCAGTAAATCATTGTCAACATCAAATTTGTTGAATAAATAAAAATGTTTTTTGCTTAATCTTTGAGCAAAATGAAGTAGGTTAATGTGAAAAAACTAGATTTGGAAATGTGAGATGTATATTTTATCAATCAGAATTGTATATATAAGTCCTGGTATGTATAACAAAGTCACTTTGATATACTTAAATGTTTCCATCATTTTATATAAGCTCTTTTTTTATGAATGTACTAATTGCTAAATCTACTGAATTTCTATAGGTGTTTTGTGAAATTGTATTAACTTCTGTAAGCACAAAAGCATTTCCTGTACCAGTGGGTTATAGATAATTATTTGAGAGGTCGCATACAAAACTGAGAAGGTTAAGAAGCTAGAGCTTATTGCACAGTTTAAGTAGATAGGTTAGGGTCCCTCCTCAATTGTCCAGGCCTCTCCTTTACCCTTTATCATGTACAATGTCACCCAAACTTTCCAATGCTGCCCCCATCACAAGTCGGGCATCTGGAGTTTCATCGTACAGAGTCTATTAACTTCCAGTGTATGATGGCTCGGTCCAGTACCAGTACCAGTCTCTATCCAGTGTAAAACTTCCTCATTTGTGTATTTATACAACAAATAGCAAGCTTGTGGCTCTCGCCACCTGCCTTTCGTGGTTGTGGGCTACTAACTCACTCTGGATGGCCGATGCCAAGGGCAGATGAAGGAGGAAACAAGGGCCAGGATCGTTGGTGATCAGTCACCATTTATTCTATTCTCCCCACAAACCTGTTCCAGTCTTACTAAGTTCCCCATTCCAGTTTCACCCTTCCCCTTATTCCCATCTCTTCCTGTCCCCCTTGCTAGTCTCTCTGTGCTCCAAATCTCCGTCCTCATCTCCTCTCTCATCATCATCATCATCCCGTTGATTGTCAAATTTCTCGAGCAGTCTCAGTAACATCTCCATTCGTCCTAGCCCTGAGATTTCAGAATCCTCTCTCTACTCTTCCTTCCCTAGGATGCTGCATTGGAGGTTCTTTCAGGGCCAGGGGAATGAGACCCAGCATGTTACTGATTTTGGCATATTAATACACCACGGGGACCTTGCAAGGCTCTCCCATGTGGGCAGGAAACTCTTGGTAGTTTGCCAGGTTCTCCCAGAGGGAGAAGTAGGCTATAAGATGTCGCTTCCAGGAGAGTGCTTTTAAGTCTCTGAATGCTGGCCGTTGATGGGATTACACAGTGCAGGGTGTGTGTGGGGGGGCAGTCCCTGGGTGTGACTGCCTAGCTACTAGGGAAAAGGGAATCTGTGTGGAGGAGGCCCAGTCTCTATCTGAGCAGGCTTGGAGGTCTCATCCCCGGGTCCAAAACACCTGGATTCCTCTGCCGGTATCTTCATGCATGACACTCCTCTGAATGTGTGGAGAGGGGCTTTGAGCACGGCTGTGGCTAGGTTCCGGAGGTCTTAGGCTCTCTCTAGTCTCTCCCAATTCTCAACTTTGGCAGTAGCAACCACACCCAGTTCCAAGTAGCACAATCAAAATATTAAAGCCCTTCCTGATCTCCTGCAGCTAGGAGATCTGCTCAAGGGTGAAATACCACATAGGATACATTTCTCCTTTCCTTAGTCCAATAATCATTTGAACATTCATCTTATTCTACTTTTTAATAATATTACTCATTTTCTATGGACACAGTAAGAGATACATTAATCTTATAGGATGGCTCATTTGGAAACATCTCGCTATAGATCTCAGTGCTCAGGCCAGATTAATCTTTCTTAACCCTACCAGGGTCCTAATCTAGTTGTTACTCTTTGTATTATGACAGAATTTGTCCAGGACCATGCTCTTAACTTATAGTTAAGTACTATGGAAATTTGCCTGGCACATTTTCAAGCCAAGGTTACTCATAGCTTGCTCAAGGTTGACCCAGTCTCTCATTGGGACCCTGTTTCTGTTGTGCTAGGAAGTAAGGGCAACTGAAGCTTAAGTCGAGAAAACAGATGCCCCAGATTAAATATCATTAATAGTCAATTAACTCCCAAATTACAAAAGCATAGCATTAACTGTCTTCCTGTGTCTATACAAAAAGGACACTGTTCTGAATTAACTATGCAAAGGACATAAGGAGAAGAGAGAAGCAAATTTACAAGGTAATAGAGTCTGATTAGGAGATAAAGGTGATTGGTTGGGGAAGCAGAGAATAGGTTACAGATAAACAGAGCACAGGTTACAGGTAAATAGAGGAATGAGAGTACCTCGCGAGCTCTGTGATGGGTGTAACCCAATAAATCTAAGCTCTCTGTGGCAAGGCAGAAAGGACAAATCGATATTATCCTACACCGATCTAAAATTATTTCCCTGGGCCTTTCCTGGGACTATACCTTGAGAGTTCCCAGACGTACTATCCGGATAGTATGTTGGAGACATACTATCTGTCCAAGTTTAATACCCCTGCTTGATTCTGTTGTCTGTCTAGGCATACAGTCCCTCTACCTGGGTTATGCAGAGGAAAGAAAAGATAAAAAGTCATGTGGAGGAGATTGCCATTGTGGCTGGAGATTTTCTTTTATATGTTTCCATCTCCCAACCACAGTCATCCCATGAACTATTTTGTTTACCTAGCACAGCAGGTAGGGCATTTGCCTTGCATGCAGTCGACCTAGGTTCGATTCCTCCACCCCCCTTGGAGAGCCCGGCAGACTACTGAGAGTATTTTGCCACACGGCAGAGCATGGCAAGTTACCCGTGGCATATTTGATATGCCAAAAACAGTAACAACGGTTGCAGCCTTCTCCTTGGACCCTGAGCACCCCAGCTGTCACCCCCCTCCGGACTGCCGCCATAGGGGCCGGCACACCGCCCCCAAGCACCACAGCCATTCTGTCTTCCAGCACAGGTGTGTGACATCCCTCGATCCGCCCTGCCCACATCCCAGCCTGCTTCTCGGACCCTGAGCACCCCAGCCATCCCCCCGCCACTGGACTACCGCCCTAGGGGCTGGCATGCGGCCCCCAAGCACTGCAGCAGTTCTGTCTTCTGGCACAGCCTTTATTACCTATGTCATGTCTAAGAGTAGCATCCTAGCTATCTGTAAACAGTAGGACAATAAAACACAAGACTTCACATAAGGATTAAAGGAACATCTGAGTGGGAGACCATGTTCTAGAAGGGGAAAACAAAAAGGCAAGCAACATTGACTGAGCACATCCAGAATCCTTTTTCTTAACAAGGGATACTGATCTTGAAGGTCCTTCTTCCATACCACTACAACAACATGAAGAAACAGCGTAAATCCCCACCACAAGGAGAGGACGATGAAAGGAGTCCAGAAACTTCATTAGGCATTTCCTGAAAACTTGAGCTCTCTGATAAAGAATTCAGAGTTGAAATCTTCAAGATGTTCAATAAATTCAATGGAAAGATTGACAAGTTAAAGGAGGACCTGACAGGAAAGATACAACAGACAGCGGAGAGATTATGGGAAGAAATAAAAGCAGAAATAAAAAACCTACAAAAAGAAATGAAGGATTTGGTAGAAGAAATAAAAAACTCTGTGGCTGCCCTCAACAATAGAATGACTACAGTGGAAGAAAGTATCAGTGAGCTTCAAGATGAGCTGCAAGAAGCAAAACAAACAATGGGAAGAGACCTCAAAATAGCTCTAGGGCGACTCAGAGCCTTAGGAGATGATTTCAAGAGGAACAACATTAGAATCATTGGAGTACCAAAAGAACAGCAAACCAACCCCAACAAAAAAGCCACAGTCAAACAAATCATTGCTGAAAAGTTCCCAGAGCTGGAGAATGCAGACATCCAAATTCAAGGCGCCCGAAGGGTGCCAGCTAAAAGAGACCCTAACGGAAAAACCCCAAGACATATCATAGTTACAATGGTGGACGTCATGGATAGAGACACAATACTGCAAGCAGCAAGGTCGAAGAAGGAAATCGCATACAAAGAAGCACCCCATAGATTCGCAGCAAACCTATCAGAGGAAACCCTCCAAGCCTGAAGGTAGTGGTGGGATATAGTGAAAAAACTCAATGAAATGAACGCTTCACCAAGAATACTTTATCCGGCTAAACTCTCATTCAAACTTGAAGGAATGATACACTATTTTCTGGATAAACAACAGATCAGTAACTTCATAAACTCAAAAACAAATCTAAAAGAAGGACTAAAGGGGCTATTATAAGACAAGAAGAACCCCTACAGACACAACAAACGCTTACAGGAAGATGGCACAAAATTCCATAACAATAATGTCTTTTAATGTCAATGGTCTAAATTCACCAATTAAGAAACACAGAGTGGAAAAATGGATTCAGAGACTGAACCCAACATTTTGTTGCCTGCAATAAATGCATCTGAATAACCAGAACAAACGCAGACTCAAAATTAAAGGATGGAAAACAATCCTGCAAGCAAACAACTCTCTCAAAAAAGCTGGACCGGCCTACTAGTATTGGACAACATAGGATTCAGGTTGAAAAATATTAGAAAGGATAGGGAAGGCCATTTTTTACTAATCAAAAGATATATACAACAGGAAGAAATCACACTCCTAAACATGTATGCACCCAATGAGGGACCAGACAAATTCCTACAACAACTGCTAACAGACTTTAAGAAGGACATCTCAAGCAGCACAATAGTAATTGGAGACTTCAACACTGCCCTATCACCCCTGGATAGAACAAGAAGACTAAAACCCACCAAGGAAATTCTGGCTTTGAAGGAAGAAATAGAAGAGATAGGGCTAATAGATCTATACAGGGCTTTATATCCCCAAAATAGGGAATAAATATTCTTTTCCAGTGCACATGGAAAATTTTCAAGAATAGACCATGTGCTGGGCCACACAACATACCTCAACAGAATCAGAAAGATAGACATTGTATCAGCTATCTTTTCAGACCATGATGCACTGAAGATAGAAGTTAATCACACACAGATGCAGAAAACAAAATCAAACACCTGAAAATTTAATAACTCAATGTTGAACAATGAGTAGGTCAGGAAGGAAATCAAGGGAGAAATCAAAAGTTACCTGGAAACAAATGAGAATGAAGACACAATCTACCAGAAACTGTGGGACGCAGCTATAGTCATGTTAATGGGAAAATTTATAGCTCTACAAGCATTCTTCATGAAGGAAGAAAGGGCCCACATAAGTAACTTGACCTCACAGCTTAAGATTTTAGAAAAGGACCAAGAAAAGGAGCCCAAACCAGGCAGAAGAAAAGGGATAATAAAACTTAGGGCAGAAATCAATGATATGGAAAACCAAAAGACAATCCAAAAGATCAATGAACCAAGAGCTGGTTCTTCAAGAAAGTAAACAAGATTGGTAAACCATTATCAAGACTCACAAAGAAAGAGATAGAGAGAACCCTTCTAAACAGATTCAGAAATGAAAAGGGGGGACATCACAACAGAAGCCAAAGAAATTCAAAAGATTATCAGAGACTACTTTGAAAATCTGTATGCCACAAAATAAGAGAAACTAGAAGAAATGGATACATTCCTGGATTCCTACAACCTCCCAAGGCTGAACTAAGAAGACCAGGAATACCTGAACAGCCCTATTAATATCAAGGAAATTGAAACTGTAGTCAAAGGTCTTCCCAAAAACAAAAGCCCAGGTCCAGATGGATTCCCTAGCGAATTCTTCCAGATATTTAAAGAGGACCTGTTGCCAGTTCTCTTCAAGCTTTTCCAGGAAATTGAAAAAACAGAAACCCTCCCAAACAGTTTCTACAAGGCTCACATCTCCCTAATACAAAAAGCAAACAAAGACACCACAAAAAAAAAAAAAAAACAACTACAGGCCAATATCCCTGATGAACACGGATGAAAAGATTCTCAACAAAATATTAGCAAACAATTCAACAACTCATCAAAAAGATCATACACCATAACCAAGTGGGATTCATCCTGGGGATACAAGGATGGTTTAACATTCGGAAATCAACCAATATAATCATCATATCAACAAAAGAAAAGATAAAAAGCATATGATCATATCAATAGATGCAGAGAAAGCATTTGACAAGATCCAGCACACATTTATGATGAAAACTCTGGCCAACATGGGTAAAGAAGGGACTTTCCTCAATATAGTCAAAGCCATCTACTACAAGCCTACGATATGATACTATACTTAGAGAACCCTGAAACTTCTACCAAGAAACTCTTAGAAACAGTAGCCTTGTATACTAAAGTTTCAGGCTATAACATCAACACCCAAAAGTCTATGGCTTTCCTATATCCAAATAATGAGAGAGAAGAAAGTGACATGATAAAAGCAATCCCGTTCACAATTGTGCCTCAAACGATCAAAAAACTCGGCATCAACTTAACTAAGGAGGTAAAGGACTTGTATAATGAAAACTACTAAACACTACTTCAGGAAATAAAAGAGGACATGAGGAAATGGAAAGATATTCCCTGCTCATGGATTGGAAGAATTAATATTGTCAGGATGGCAATACTCCCCAAAGCATTGTACAAATTCAATGCGATCCCTATAAGGATACCCTTGACATTCTTCAAAGAAATGGAGCAAGCGCTCCTGAAATTCATATGGAACAATAAGCCCCCACAAATAGCTAAATCATTTCTTGGGAAAAAGAAAATGGGAGGAATCAACCTCCCCAACTTCAAACTCTACTACAAATCGGTAGTAATAAAACAGAGTGGTGTTGGAACAAAGGCAGAGCTGCAGACCAATGGAACAGGGTTGAATATTCTGACACACCTCCCCAAATATATGATCATCTAATCTTTGATAAGGGAGCAAGAAATGTGAAGTGAGCAAGGAAAGCATGTTTACCAAATTGTGCTGACAAAACTGGACAGCTATATGCAAAAAATGGACTCAGATCTCCACCTATCACCATGTACAAAAGTTAGATGAAAATGGATTAAAGACCTTACCATCAGACCAGAATCCCTAAGGTATATTGAAGACAAGGTCGGCAAAACCCTCAACATTGTAGCCAACGGTATCTTCAAAGCTGACATGCCACTGGCCAAGCAAGTGAAAACAGAGATAAATAAATGGGACTACCTTAAATTTAGAAGCTTCTGCACCTCAAAAGATTCCGTGACCAAAGTAGAAAGACAGCCTACGGAGTGTGAAAGGATATTTACCCAATACCCATTCTACCACTTTGATGGGGTGCAATGGAGAATGCAGCCTGAAGCCTAGTTGAACCAAGAATCCAGGAGCCAAATACAATACAATTTTTTTTAATTCATTATCAACATTTTGGTATCAATCCTTAAATTCTACCATCTTAACAAACTTCATTTACATGGACTACAATATAGACAATCATTTCATTATACATGACATTGTTACTCCTTTATAACTTGTAACCTATCCACACTTTTTGCACACTAACTATTGGTGAGCACAATTCTACCCTGTTTTTATAAATTTAATCTTTTTAGTTTCCTCAAGTAAGTGAAATCATGTAGGACCTATATTCTAAATGCTCAGTAGTTCATGGATCACTCCCAGAGATATTTGAATCTCTGTGATCTGGATAGGTCACTACTGAGGCATGGCAGTGATAAGAGCAATAGTGGTACTCAGAGTGGCATATATACAATGTCAGGACTTGAACTGAAGGCCTCATTCATATCAGTTACTCCCTCTAGCACTTTGAGCAATCTCCATGACCCCTGCATTTACAATTCTTTATTTGACTTGTATCACATAGCATATCTCACTCATACATAAGTACTTGTACATATATATTTATAAAACACCATAAAAATAACTGTTTTATTTCTATTTGAATAGAAAGAAACAACTGAGTTTTTAATTGTTAGGGTTGCTATGAATAAGAAGTTAGGTAAATTGCACTTTGTCTCTTCTTTCCAGTTTAAATACATACTTTAGGTTTATATAATCTTGACAAGCAGGATATCTTCAATAAAAGGTAAATTTACATTAAGTTAGGATGAAACAAAACCTTTGCTTTTGTCGGGCACCTGAAAATTCTCAAATTCCTCATTGGTACAAGACTAAATTATTTAAGGTTGGAGAACTAAGGCAGAAAATATTTCAGGTGTGCACAAAATATCATCCTTGAGATAAGAATTCAATATTCATAAAATATGTGAGAAAGATACCAGTCCCAGAGCTCAGTTAATACTCAGTCTTTTCAGCAGAATAGTTTCGAAAATAAGTTAAAATTGTAAATTGGGTGAGGATTATCTCAGTAGTTTCAACCAAAGAAAAAATTTCTTTCTTTTAGAAGAAAATTTTGAAGAATCAAACTTTCCTCAACATTTTATCTATCTATCTATCTATCTATCTATCTATCTATCTATCTATCTATCTATCTCTGTCTATCTAACAATTCATTTATCTATTCATCTAATAATAGAAAAATAGAAGCATGATATTATCTTTTGGGGCTGGAGTGATAGCACAGCGGTAGGACATTTGCCTTGCACATGGCCGGCCTGGGTTCGATTCCTCTGTCCCTCTCCGAGAGCCCAGCAAGCTACCGAGAGTATCCCGCCCACACAGGAGAGCCTTGCAAGCTTCCCGTGGCGTATTTGATATGCCAGAAACAGTAGCAACAAGTCTCACATTGAAGATGTTACTGGTACTCGCTTGAGCAAATCGAGGAACAGGAGGACAGTGATATAGTGATACAGTGAATATTAAGTTTTAGTTTTATTTGGGGCCAGACTTGGCCAAATGTGGGGCTTATTCCTGACTCTGTACTCAAAGGTCACTTCTGGAGGGCTTAGTGGTCCATATAAAGTTCTGGGGATAGAACCTAGAATGGCTGTGTGCTATGTAAGCACCCTACCTGTATTCTCTATGATCCCTAATGTATTTTATATTTTGGTCAAGGTGAATAATGCTTTAGCAGATAAAAACGCATATAATTATTTGTCATGGTATATTTTTTGGATATGAATCAGAAGTGTGATTGTTAAATTATATTGTATTTCTGAATTTAATTTTTGAGGAGCTTTCATATCTTTTATTCATAAACTACCAAATGTGCCCTCCCAAGGACAGAAACATGTTTTTTCCCCCATATATTACAAATATTTTATTTCTTATGTTTTTAATAAACATTCCAATAGATTTGTGAAAATATCTCATTGTGATTTTGATTATCACTACCATGAAAATTAGATAGAATGTTTTCATATAATTTGGCCGCTTTAATATTTCTCTTAGGTGTTTATTCAGGTTATTTGCTACAGATTTGATCAAGTATTTGCCATTTTCCTATCAAGTTAACAAATGCTCTCTATATTTTTGATGCTAAAATCATAGATGAAAATGTAGCACTGTAGTACTGTCCTCCTGTTCTTCCTTGATTTGCTCAAGTGGGCACCAGTAACATCTCCATTGTGAGACTTGTTACTGTTTTTGACATACTGAATATGTCACAGGGTGCTTGTCAGGCTCTGCCATGCAGGCGGATACTCTCGGTAGCTTGCTGGGCTCTCCGAGAGGGACATAGAAATCGAACCAGTTTCAGCCGCATGCAAGGCAACTGACCTACTTGCTGTGCTATTGTTCTGGTCACCCAGTGACCTAATAGATAAGGCACTGATTTTCTAAGCCAGGGATTGTGGGTTTGAGTACCACCTGGGGTACTGGTGTATAGAGCTGCAACCCCCAACATAGAAGAAAATATAAAAAGAAAATCGTGAGGGAAATTTACTACATTGATGATGAATGCATTTTTTTTATGGTGGGGATTTGATAACAAGTAAAAATGAAGAGTAAAAGTCAAAGTGGGATTATGTAAAATCAAACATTTTATGCACGATAAATGAAGGGGAAAAATGTAACTAGAAGGAAACCTATAGATTGAGAGAACACACTTCCAAGCCATATATCTAATAATACTTGATATATTAAAATGCAAGAAAACAGACACATAATATTTTTCTATCCTCATGTTTCATTTTGAAAGTGGATGAAAGTATTTTCTAGATTTTCTACCATACACCTTTCAAAATCAAGTAGCAATCTATTTATAAGGTATGAATTGAAGTTCAAAATTATTTTTTTCAAATTGTACTCAAGTTGAATCATATGTTTGGTGAACCATAAAAACAAAATAAATACATGAAAAAAGGCTGTTACTGTTGAGATTATAAAATATGTAAGGAACTTTTAAAATCATGTCACATACATAAACATGTATTTTAATAAAATCAGAAGCATTTCTAATTGCAAGTGGTAATTTGTGTTATCAATAATTAGTACAAAAATGTTGTAATGTAAATTTGGTGTTCTTTTTATTCTATATTTCTTACAAATGAGTAATTCTAAAGTCATTTTTCCTGAGAATGCTATATAATTCTCTTCTTTTTCTTCTGTGGAAGTAACCATATCTGGTAGTGCTGAGTACTTACACATGATTCTCTGCTCAGTAGTCATGCTTGGTGGTGTTCCAGGTATGGGGTGTGTGATATGAAACTCAGGTTGACCACATGAGTAAGGCAAGGTGAGTAAGTGCCTTACCAGCTGCATGTTTTCTGACCCTTGTTCTCCTCAGTTTAATTAAAATCAGCAATTTTCCTCATGTTAAAAATATAATGTAAAATTTTCCGTGTATGTATTGCATTGATTAAATCTAAATAAAAGATTAGTGTCTTTTAAGATGTTTATCCTAGTACACTAAGAAATAGCTTGGAGTTATTATTCTATCTGGAAAACATTCCATATTTAATCAATATATGTAAAAAACTCATAGTGGACCCAGACAGTATGAAGTAAATCCATATATATTGTATATACATGTAACAAATCCAAATATGGAAAGTATGGAGTATAATATCATCAATTATAAACAGATCCAATATTGGATACATACTTGATCTAATATAATATTATGCCCATATTATAAATATTCTTCATTATTGATTTGTTATATCAAATATTGTTTTATTGCATATTATTATTTTATAAACTATGTTAATAAAACATAAATACACATATATTTTACAGTGCAATATATATAATACACATTGTATATGAATATATTATATTAATTATAATATATTACAATAATATTAGATGTAACAATTCTATGCTTAGAAGATTTATTCTCTAAAACACTGTTATCATTGAAAAATTTCTCCCTATAAGTCATGGTTGTTCTACGATATTAGTAATTTCTCTGGGGACATAAATACATTTTTCTATTACGTTAATATTCTAAAGATTATAGAATGTCATATTTATTATAATATTGTGGTTAATCTTAAAAATAGCACTGTATGCTACTGTAATATAAGACACCTGTTGCTTTTTTGCTCTTCATTGTGTACCACCTAATATTTGACATTATTTTTATCATGAGTTGCTCACACCTCTTTTAAAATAGAAGAATCAGTCAAGAACTTTTTATTTTGTAAATTGTAAAGACCTATTGGATAGTTATATTTCACCCAAAACTAAAATTGTTCCTCATAGAAAGTCAGAACTTAGAAAAAGTATAATATAAATCAAAATAATTTTAAGATTTATATAACAGTGGGTATATACACAAAATTTGCACTTATTTTTTGTAGCAGCTAAAGGAAGCATGAAGCAGGATGAAATCAAGAGAAAGTTACTACACAATGACTTTCAAGAACACACATTTGTATCTGTTTCACTTTTGTTGAAAAATTTAGAATCCCAAATACCACTATATAAATGTACTTACTAGGTCTAATAATTGTCACCTATTTACTGATTCAAAGATTGATTGCTCATAGTTTAAACAAAATCAATATTAAAATATAAGAATACACAAAAACTCCATAATTAAAGTAATATTAGATTATGATATAATTCTACTAAAATATGATCTCTCACCAATTCACTGAAATGGAAACAAAGCAGTTATACCTTGAACAAAGGATTTCTAATTTTAAGATCTAAAATAACTTTGTATAAGATATATTATGTAACATCTTTTGAGACATCTCATTATCATCATCATCATCATCATCCCATTGATCGTTGAATTTCTCGAGTGGTCTCAGTAACATCTCCATTCATCCAAGCCCTGAGATTTTAGAAGCCTCTCTCTACTCGTCCTTCCAATGATGCCATACTGGAGGCTTTTTCAGGGTCAGAGGAATAAGACCCAGTTTGTTACTGGTTTTGGCATATGAATACACCATGGGGACCTTGCCAGGCTCTCCCATGTGGGCAGAAAACTCCCAGTAGTTTGCCAGGTTCTCCCAGAGGGAGAAGTAGGCTATAATATATGGCATGGCTGGGAAGCAACTGCACGGTTCTGGGAGCTTGCTTTTAAGTCTCTGGATGCTGGCCATTGACAGGATTACACGGCGCTGGGGGCAGTCCCTGGTGTGACCGCCTAGCTACTGGGAGATGGGAAATCTGGGCGGAGGAGGCCCAGTCCCGATCCCAGTAGACTTGGAGGCCTCAGCCTTGTGTCCCACACACCTCGGTTCCTCTGCTGGTTCCTTCATGAGTGAGGCTTGTCCGAATGTGTGGAGAGGAGCCTTGAGTATGGCTGTGGCTAAGCTCCGGAGGTCTTCGGCCACAAGGGAGCTCTGCTCATGGATATTTATTGAAATTATTGAGACATTTATTAAAATTTATTTGTAGAATAAAACTTTAGTTCACCTGTATTCCATAAAGCCAAACCAAAACCTAAAAAGATTAAGTTTTCTACAGAAACATCTAGGTGATTTTAATATATTTGGTTAATATCATATTATAGAACTGATTGTAAGAGGAAACCCCAAAGTTGTAAAAGTATTTATGACTCATAGATAATAAGCACTTATAAATAAGTGTAAAACTTCTATGTACTTTTTTTTTATGGTGGGGAAAAATATCTGAATCTCTACTTACATCTTTTCTATCTAGTTAGTACGGAGACCATATGTTGAGTAGGAACATCACAAATGTAAAAAGCATAAATGACCAATTTATATCTTAGAAGAAAGGTACACCGGAGTCCCACTCAACCAGCAACATTCATATTGCATTTTCCCAGTTGTTTTTAAGAAATTTGTACATAGAAATTTAGTTTTGAAATGACAATGAAACAAAATTGTTAAATACTTTTACTGAAGAAAGTGGTCAAGTAATTAAGGACACATATATTTAAAAGTAATATAGTGTCATCATACTTTTATGAACATTATTGGAAAGAGGTGCAAGCAATTTGTGAAAAACACACATTATTAAAAATCCATCATACCTATAATACATAAAAATAATAATTTGTTACAATTTCATATTACACAGTTTAGATTTTAAGCTTAATGAGTATCATTAATGACTAAACAAGTACATGGAGAGGATGTGTGTGTGTGTTTGTGTGTGTGCGTGTTTTGGAAGGAAATGTGCCAGTGTTTGTGAAAGACTGAAATTTATAGCTTGAGAAAACAGAGACTAAAGAAGAAATGTGAAAAAAGAGAAGCTGTTCTTTATATAGAAAATAACTGAATTTAGAGAAACTAGAAGTAAAAATATTTGAGATGCAGCCCAAGAGAAGACCATAGACACATTAAGGAGAGGCCAAGGAAGTAGCTCAGTGTTTAGACTTTTATGACCTGCAGAACCAGAAATCCAGGTTTGATCCCCAGTAAATCATGTCCCCTGAAGCACCACAAAGTATGGCATTGGTCACTCCTTGGACACTATTTTGGGTACCGCTTCTTCAACCCTTTTATTCAAGGAAATGGACTAGTTTCGAGAGAACCCCTCTTGATCTCCTTTGAAGTGCAACCTGTTGCACTATCACAGCTCAATGCTACCAGAGGGGACAGGATGTTTCTGGCAGATGTGTGGTGACAGTTTGACTTATTGTAATAGCACAGGAAGGTGTGACCATATCTATAGAAAACACATATTTGTTCTGACTACTGTGACATATCCATCTACATATCTCCCCCGTTGCTCAAGCCTATTTAAGTTGTACTTACTGTCCAATAAAGTCTGAGCCGCTTGACTGAACCCCGCCTTGCTCATGTACTTATTTCTTGGTGGAAGTGGCGGCATAGGGTATGATCTTTTCCTCAGATCCCATTCTTTGCAGGAAAGGTAGATGTGCCTGGTCCTCAGAGCCTTGAGTGATGGCCTCTTGCTGGACTAGGGAGCATGCTGAACAGAGGCCAGAAGAAGAAGACCCGAACAGAAACTGAAACTGAGCCTGACCTAATTATAGTAGAGTATTCAAATATACGATATGTCAATTTCTTTTTAAAATTTTGTGGGTACAGAGATAGTTCAGAAGGTAAGGAGATTGCCTTTCATGTCTCTTCCAGATTCTACGCCTGTCATCCTAGATGGTACTCTGGAGCCCACAAGGATGGATCTCTAAGAACCAAGATTAAGCACTGCATACAAAAGTGTGTGACCCCACTGGCAATGGCAGCAACAACAAACTGCAGACTTAGGCTGTACTCCTTTGTAAAACATATTTAAATCAGTTGATTTCAAGGATTTTCTCTGTTAAACAAAGCGTTTGAATTAGAAAATATGTGTCCTTACCTCTCTAATGTGCTGGAGTGATAACACAGCAGTTAAGGCATTTAACTTGTGCCCTGCCAACCTGAGTTTGATTGATTCCTTGGTCCCTCTTGGAGAGCCCCGCAAGCTACTTAGAGTATCCCGCCCTCACGGAGAGCCTGGCAGCTACCCATGGCATATTCGATATGCCACATATAGTAACAACAAGTCTCACAATGGAGACATTATTGGTGCCCACTCCAGCAAAATGATGAACAACGGGACAACAGTGCTACAGTGCTACCTCTAATATTTTCTAGCTTAAAATATAAGTAGACACTCTAGGGGAGAGGGTGTGTAGCTGGATTGTATTACACATGAAACCCTACAATTAGTAATTATAAAACATGTCATCTAAAAGAGAAAAACAAAACTTTTGAAATTCCAAATACACATAAGGTTTCAACTAAAAATTGCATTTGTCATGATAAAGCATTTTTTTAAAACCTTTATTATTTTTTGTCACTAAGTTAAATAAGGTTCCACACATTATAATGCACATATTTCAAGTTAGATAAGTATTACCTCAGCTTTTGTTGTGGACTTTCTAGAATGATTGTATTTCATCACCTCTTATGAAAGTAAGAGGAAAAAAAAGCTCAAGTTTTTACTTCAATCATTCAAAAAGAGACTTTTATATTCCACCATTTATTTCTATAGGATGAATATAATATCATACTTACTTGAAAGTACAACTCATAATATTACAGAAACATTGTTATCAAACATCCGAGTTGACTTCTGTGGAATTTTTTGCTTGTTTGTGTTTTTGGTTTCTTGTTGCATCAAATCCAGGGATGTTTAATGCTCACTTGTGTCTCTGTACTCAGGAACCACTCCTGACGGGCTTCGGTGACCAATGTGGTGCCAGCATACACCCACATTGTCCTTCATGCAAAGAAAGCACCCCTATTGGCTGTACTATCACTCTAGCCCTAACATTAATTTCTGATTTAGAAATATTTACATATGTATCACTTTTATTTATATTTAACAATGGAAAAGTTATTCACTGTTGGTCATTATGTGCATAAAGGTGTATTAGTATGAACAAGGGTAACTTTTGAATATGCTATTAAATTACTTCCTATTTTCAAAACAATCTGCCTTAATATGTTTAAGTCATAAACTTTTAGTATTAAAACCTATATAAATGATTTGACATTTGATTGGTTTCTTCTAAAATATGATAGTATTCCCCCACTTCGCCGCGCCCGCAGCCCGAGTATGACGGAGGAAGAAGACGGAGCTGCTTCGGACACCAGCAGCCTGCCAGCAACCTGCAGTATGTGATTTGAGCGTTTCCGCCAGGCCCTGGGGAGCCCGGCGTTTCTCTTTTTTTTTTTTTCTTTCTCTCTCTCTTTCCTTCAACTTCTCCTGAGCACAGCACGGCCTCCACCCCACTTCTCTGAGCACAAAATGGAGAGACGCACCCAAATGCGCGGCGCGGCTGGCGGGAGATCGAGGGCGGGGAAGTACCGGTCTCCGCCCACATCGGACACTTAAAGAGAGTGCAGCCACGTGGGCTTCCCCACTTCGCCGCGCCCGCAGCCCCAGTATGACTGAGGAGGAAAAGGGAGCTTTCCCACTTCCGCCAGTGCGGGGGGGCCCGGTATTTCTCTAGGTTTTCCCATCTTATGAGCACCATAAAAGGGTAAAAGATTGTAGTGATAGAATTTCAGGCAGAATTTTCCCTGGTCTTTATACAGAAACCCAAAACCGCGCGGCTGCTGCTGCGGCCGCGCGACCTAATGTCATCTTACTATCAGCAATATGTAATGGTTCCTTCTTAATGGGTCAGACTTTTGTGGGAGATCCTAACAATAGTAAGTCTTTTGTTGAAATATTGAAGGCAATCAAAGTGGTAGCCATCTCTCTAGACTGAACTAAGCTATATCCCCAAGCCGGCTGAGAAGAAATATCCTATCTCGGGAAGAAACGCGGCGTGGTGTCAAACATAGTGTGATGTCCATTAAGCAAACAGACCTGGTGGCGTGGGAATGGGATATAAGGGGAAAAGTTATGTACATGGAACAGTGGGACGCTGGTGGAATCTCGAGCCGGAGCCGATACCAGCGCAAGATTTTTGGTTCCAGAAACTGCTTGCAGACACTCTACTAGACTATCAACTAAGCCAGAGCCCCACGCCGGCTGATGACGGGAAATAACCATCCTCTTCGGTTTTTTTTTTCCCTTTGTCAGACAGCGTGGCGATTACTAAACAGGCGTGAACTCGGTGGCGCGGGGCAAGGGGGAAAAAGAAAAGTTATGTAACAAACAGCGGGACTTAATATCTCTATATTCTTAGCAATGGAGAACTATCAAATGCCTCCTTGGCAATAGGACTGTCTTTTTCTTTTTTGGGGGAAACCCCAGCAATGGTAGTGAGTTGTGTGTTGAAACATGGAATGTAATCGAGATAAGCGTAAACGAAGTGAAACTTATCACGTACAAGGGTGGGGACTGGGGAGGTGGGAGGGGGCGGCAGATATACTGGGGGGGTTGATGATGGAAGATGGGCACTGGTGAAGGGAAGGGTGTTTGAGTATTATATAACTGACATAATCCTGAGAACTATGTAACCCTCCACTTGGTGATTCAATAAAAAAATAAAAAATAAATAAAAAAATAAAATTATAGCATAAATATTAAAAAAATATGATAGTATCTACTGGAAGTAGTTTATTTAAAAGGTGAATATAAAATTGGTGAGAAATTATAAATACAAAAGTGACTTACATGCTTTATACATGCTACCAAGCTCTTTTGTTGAGAGATGTTGAGGATTAACATTATTGGCAAAATACAATTACAAGATCATACCAGTCACAGGCATGTAGCAAGATAAATAAAAATGAATTGATAATAAATATAAGTTGAATATTAAACTAGTGTAGGATAACACTGGTTTTTCTTTCCCCCTTTGCCATAGAGAGTTTAAGTTAATTGAATTACACCCATCACAGTGCTCCTGCCACTCTCATTCCCCTGTGTTTATCTTCAGCCTTTTCTCTGTGCTCTGCTTCCCCAACTGGCTAATCACATATATCCCCTAATCAGACCCTGTAACTTGTAAGGTCAGATTCTTATAAGGTCTCTGATTTTGTATTTGTAAGTGAAATATTGCTTTTCTTTTCCCTTTATGTCCTTTGCATAGTTTACTTCAGAGCAATATCCTTTTTGTATAGACACAGAAAGTTAATGATATTCTTTTGTTACTTGGGAGTTAATTGACTCCAGATAATATCCACTCCTGGGCATCTGTTTTCTCAACTTAAGCTTCAGCTGCCCTTTGTTCTTGGAACCCCCAAATCAAGGTCCTGACAAAGGGACTGGATGGACCCAGGGCAAGAGGCAAGCTACCCTCGCATTGAAATGGGACAGGCCAAGTCTATTATAAGACTTAAATAATATAAATTTACAGCGTGGTCATGGAAAGATTCTGTCATGACCCAAGGATAAACAAATGGACAAAGATCCTGCTAGGGTTAGGAATGACTAATCTGACCTGAGCACTGTAGCCTGGGATCTCTAGTGATATGAGCCCATGAGAACCACCCTACATGATTATTATATCTCTTACTGTGTCTACAAAATGACTAGAAAGATTATTAAGAAGTAAGTAAATTTAAGATGATTTTTTATGGACTAAGGAAAGGAAAAGTATGTCCTTGGACAAAGACACTCCCTTGAGTGGATCTCCTGGAAGGAGGAGATCTTTGTCTTAGAAGAGCTTCCCCTGAAATTAGGGCTTTACATGTGCTGATTGTGCTGTGTTTACTTGTGTTGTTCTGGCCTAGGTGTAGTAGCTACCCTGAATGCTTGGAGATTGGGCTCTAGACTAAGGCTACGAATCAGAGGAGACAGACCACAGAAAGACAAGCATGGGAGACAGGATGAGTACGGGAGTGGGTGAGACTGAAGGAGGCAGAGGGAGACAAAATTGAAATAAACTGAGACTGATCAACCAGCCTGGTGACCCTGTTCCATCCTTCAGGCGTCTGTTGGCGGTGGCGGCAGGTTGGGGTTGGGGGAAGCATTTCATGGCCATTGGATGCACATGGCAGGAGAGAGATCACACTGCCACTGGCTGGATTTTTGCATACACAAACTAGAGCATTTAATTTGCCAGTATTTTAATCTGTTGCATAAGACTGAGAAAGATTAGCAGCTGGGAAAGCTCTGAGAGAAATGAAGTTACTGACAATTACAGTAAAGTCTGTGTGCACTAATTGTACATATATTAAAGCAAATACTTCCAAAACTACAACTCCTAAAAGAACTACCATATGATAGCACTTCAAGATAAAAGAGTCATAATATTCTCTCAAATATTTTAGATGAGTTTAGGGAGTAGTTTGGAAGATTATGGTCAGTATCTCTCAAGTTTAGTAATAATAATAAATTTTCTACACAGGTTAGCTTCTAGTTAACAGAAGGAAAAATTAGGATTCAGATTTTTCATATACTCTGGTGGGCCACAGAATTAATTGTAAAAAAAAAATCTACCAGGTAATGTTTCGCGTTAATTGATATAACCATTTGAACTAATTGTTGAATAGAAAATATGATTGTGCAAGAGTAATTATGGTAATTTTAGAATAGATAAAATTTATAGACCTGCAATACTACAGAAAACAGCAACAGCCACACCCACATCTCACACCATTTTCTATGTAAACAACCCAGCTTCATTGTCTTTGGTCTCCAGGCTGAAAACTGGGGGCCCACTCCAAGTGGTAGTAACAATCTTTCTCCACTCCCCTGTACTGCCTGGTACTTAAGAAGCTACATCCGTATTTCACAACCATCCCCACGTAAACAGCCCAGTTTTACAACTTCACAACTAATCTCAGAAGAGATGCCAATCCAATGAAAGTCACAGGCACATCAGCCCATCCAACGTCTAAAAACTCTAGGGTCTCCTCAGGAGGGAGGCAGAGAATTGCCCTAATTCTACAGATCATGGAGTATGCCATCACATACATGGCTGCAAGACACCTCCAAATTTCACAATCCCACAGCCCAGTAGGAACACAGTAAATTACATGGAAAAGTAACATAGAAGCCAATTAAACTCAAGGAGAGCAAAAACAATAAAACAGAAGGCTCAACTAGCAACAATCAACTCAGTGAATCATCAGATAATCATTGTAATAACATTTTTGTGAGATATACCAATTATACAAATTTTCTTTCACCAAAATTTTCTTTGGTAATTCCACTTTTTTTTGGTAATTACCATTTTGTTGTAACAATAAAAATAAAATAAATTATTTTGCGCTTGCAAAAAATATACACATGTTGGAGAGAAAAGCAAGGGAAAATTACGTGCACTGTTATTCTCCTTGACATTGTAATGCAAATATCTTAACTATAAGAAACTTTCATAGAATTCTCATGATGAATGTACATTAAAATATTAGTAGTGCTACTTATTATCACTTTATAACCATTATTTCATCAAAAAGCATTATTATTATGCTATGCTTTTTTATTGGAGATTTCTTTAGAGAAAAAATTTTTTTGGGGGTAGGGGGTTGAGAACACACTTTGAGCAGTGCTCAGAATATACTCCTGGCTCTGTGATCAGTGATAACTCCTGGTGGGGTTAGGTTTAAGTTTAGACATATAGAGTCTTTGGGATCTAACTCTTGTCAGCTACATGCAAGGCAAGCACCCTACCTGCTGTACTACTTCACCAGTCCAAAAATGCTTTTTAAGCATGAAACAAACATGCCTAGTCACAAATAACTCTAAAGTAAAAATGACAACTCTTGGTTTCTTCATAATTCTTCAAAAGTTTAAGTGATGCATTGATATGCACATCTCAATGATTACTTCCTCCATGGGATCTTTCAAGAAAGTGAATGATCTTCCCTGTATAATCCATTAACATCTCAATTGCATCTATGGAACCTGGCTTCCATTTGTAACATGCTGTTCAGCCAGCATGTGCCAGAATAATTGTTGTTAGAGTACTAGAAGCATTTGTGCTCTTTAGCTAAGCATCCCAATTTCACAGGTTAGGAAGAACTAACAGGTGTTTTTCATGCTAACCTGCACTTATAATGTCATAGACTTATTCAGGTCATAGGTACCAATGGAAAAAGTAGCAAAGTTATCTATGCAGGTGTACTACAAAATTTCAGCTTTAAATAAGAGGTGTTGCAAAATTAAGACATAGACATCTCAAGAGGATACAAGGAAAGTAAACTCTCTAGAAACTGCTATAAAATGAATGAATTTCTATTAGAAGAAAAATAGAGAAACCAGAGCACTGAAGGATCACTAGATAGATATTTCATTAAATATTAATTTAAACATATGGGTGTGGAAGACTGAGATATAGAGATAAAGAGCTAATTAAAACTTGACAGAAAGCATAAAGAGTAAAATTCAGTTTTTGAATGACCTGAGTTCTTCCTGTCACAGAAAGCTTCCCATATGGTACATTAGCCTTGGCTGGTGGATTTGGCACCATTATCAAATTGTGACTCTTTCTGATTATGACCTAAATAGGAAAAGTCACTGAAAATTGGAAATGATTTTATCGTTTAATATCTAGAAATAATATGGTTTATCTTCTTTGGGAAAGAAAATATTTCATGTTTTTATTATTCCCAAACATTTTAGGCTTTTCTGAAACAAATACATTTTAATTCAATGATATTTAAAGCATTTTTTCAACAATTCATTTTTAGGTTTTAATAGAGTTCCAGACACTAGAAAGAAAAAAAATTCATTCATAATTTTTTTGAAGCTGATAATAGTAGATTGTAAAGAAAGAATACATTGAAATAGCTTGTTACTTTGTTAAGTCTAGCTGTGATGGATGTTCCTAAACACAGACATAAATACAAGAGAGATTTTTCAGAAGGACTTTTGTAGCATTTATTTTTCTTGAATTTTTTCTCAAATCATGCAACACTTAAAGTCACTGGGTGGGAGAAATAGTACAGCAGGCAGAGTTTGCCTTTCATGCACCAACCTAGGCTGGATTGCAGGTAGCCCATACAAGCCCCAGAGTACCACTAGGAGTGTCTCCTGAATGACAAGCAAGGTGTGGACCAAAACCAAAAATACTGTCTTATCTCTGAAGGACTTAAGGTAAACATATTAAATTTCTTAAACTCTACTTTCCAATCTAGTGAACAGTAATTTTTGTAGCATTCATTTGTCAAAACTATTTACAAGAGCAGTTTATTTATAAAATTACAAAGCAGGGTACTGGAGTGATAGCACAGCGGGTAGAGTGTTTGCTTTGCACCGGCAGACCTGGGTTCAATTCCCAGCATCGCATATGGTCCCCTGAGCACCACCCAGAGTAATTCCTGAGTGCAGAGCCAGGTGTGCATAGCCGGGTGTGACCCAAAAAGAAAAAAAGAAAAAGAAAAAGAAATAAACGATAAAGCAGTCTCTTCATCATGGAAAGTCCTGAGCAAGGAGTGTGATATTAAAAAAGAATAGAGATGTACGCCACGCCGCGTCGGCCAACATGGGGCTTTTGCTTAGTTCACAGTCCAGAGAGCTGGCTGCTACATTAAAAACCTTCAATATTTCAACAAAAACTTATTGTTATTATTTGGAGTTTCCCCCCCAAGTCAGACCTGTTCAAAAGGAACCGTTTCACATTGCTGACAATTATAAATGTTAAGTCTCGAGGACACAGCAGCGTCCGTGCGGTTTTGGATTTCTGTATAAAGACCAGGGAAAATTCTGCCAGATGCTGGAACCCCAATTCCTAAAGCTGTCTCTGGTTCCCGCTCGTTGCACATCCACCAGCTCTGCAGAGACATGGGCACCCGGGCCGAAAGCCCGGCCCTGGCGGGGGCTGGCCCTATATCCCGTGGCTGTTTCAAGTTCAAAGCACACATTTTTTTTTTTTCCTAGCGCCAAAAGTTCATACCTTCTCAACGGACCCACAAAATGTCGGACACCACGCCGTCTCCCGGAGGGGAGAGAGACCAAGAAGGAAGGTTGAGGGGGAAAAAGGAAAAAAAAAAAAGGGAAAAGGAAAAAGGGAAAAAAAAAGAGAGAGAGAGAGAGAGTTATGTACTTGTAGCAGTGGGGCTACATATCTCTTCATTTCCAGCAATGAAAAACTAATTATCAAATGTAGTAGGTCTGTCTCTCTTGCTTGGAAACTCTAACAGCTATAGTGAGTTTTGTGTTGAAATATGGAATGTAATCAAGGTAAAGAAAAAATGAAGTGAAATTCATTAGTTATACAGTAGGGGGTAGGGGGTGGGGGCGGGGGTTATACTGGGGTTTCTGGTGGTGGAATATGGGCACTGGTGAAGGGATGGGTGTTTGAATATTGTATAACTGACATATAAACCTGCGAACTCTGTAACTTTCCACATGGTGATTTAATAAAAAGTTTTTTTAAAAAAAAGAATAGAGATAAAAGAAGTTTCTGCCGTAGAGGCAGCATGAGATTGGGAGTAGGTGGAAGGGAAACATGGACATTTGGTGAGAAATGTATACCAGTACGGGATAAGAGTTGGAACACTAACTGGCTGAAACTGTACCTCAGTATGTATTTCAATGTGTTTCAATTAAAAAAATACATGTATCTTAATGTGATTCAATTAAAAAAGGGAATATAGCCAAAAAGATTTAAAAAAATAAACAGGAAAGAATTTTGTATGTTTGTAATTTATACACCAAGAATTAAGCAAATTGGGGGCTGGAGCAATAGCACAGCGGGTAGGGCGCTTGCCTTGCACGCGGCCGACCCAGGCTGACCCAGGTTCGAATCCCAGCATCCCATATGGTCCCCTGAGCACCGCCAGGGGTAATTCCTGCGTGTAGAACCAGGAGTAACCTCTGTGCGTTGCTGGGTGTGACCCAAAAAGAAAAAAAAAAGAATTAAGCAAATAAACATTGTGTGTGAATGTATCTGTTGTATGGATCTGTTGTCTGTACTTTAAATGAATTGACCTTGGTGTCATTTCATTATTTTATGAATTACACCAAATTCTGTGACTCTCTGTCACACTTAGTTAACCTCTGTGTCATAAAATATAATGAATTAGCCAAAGTATGACAATATTAATGTAGCTTTCTTTGGTTGAAAATTAAACAGGCACACTTTTGTGTGATTTTATCTGAAAGTGTCTAAGAGAAGAATTTTAAGTAAGTCTTGAAAGAACATAACACATGGGCTAGTGTGACAAGAGTTGAAAGCTATCTTTTTTTCCTTTTATTCTTAAGCAAAAAAATGGAAATATCACAGCATGATAATAATTGCTATTTTATTGCATTAGGTTTTCTCATATGGATGTGTTACTAGAGATAAATTACGGTCAACAGAGAAAGAAAATAAATGTAAGCTTTTAACCTAATCATTGAAGTTGATTATATACAATTCCTTTAAGGCATAGATTTAATATGCATATAGATGTTGCTTGTGTTTTCCATCACATATTTCTAAAACATATAACTTGAAGACATATGCCTGATTTTTGCATGTGTAATATCTTACACATGCACAAGCACAGCACTAAGAATGAAGATCAATTACGGTCACTTAAAATTTCTATCATGTATTTTCTGATAATTTTGCTCAAAATTCTTCTTATCTGAACTAATATTTAATCTCTATAACACCTATTTTTTGTTTTGCTTTGACTTGTTCAAATTATTTCTAGCAATAGTACATCAAATTACATATCAAAAAACTTGCAGTTTTTTCTATCACCAATTTTATGTTAACCTATTTGAGAATGATTATTACAAAAACTTTTGTTAGAGATAATGAAGCAAATAATATATTTTCAATGAGAAACTGTCCTAGATTTTGATTTTTAAAATGAATTGCCACAGGCAAGGTCTTAACCCCAATTACTTAAATTAAGTATTTCATGAAATTCATTATACTCAATATATGTTGAATTTATTTTGCATTCATAATACTATTGAGTACCATTAAAAAATCAGACAAAGGGAAACCAAAGCTTCTTTCCCTGAAAATTGAGTTTGAAACATAACTATGACTATTCTAGTGACTAGGTAGTTAATATTTTCTTTCAAATTATAATCTTAAAAATATTCCTTTCAGATGCTCTGTTGTAGTTCATTTCTATTCAGTTAATAGCTATTTATATGCAGATACCATTTTAATTTGTGTGTTTGTTTGTTTGTCTGGGGGACACACCTGGTAGTGCTGAGTCACTAGTCCAGATCAATGCTTGTGGATTACTCCTGGCAATATTTGGGGAACAATATGTTTTGTTAGGATCAAACCTGGGTCTCCAACATGCAAAGCATGCACTAAAGTCTGTTGAATTATCTTTCCTACACTGGATACTATTTACTACTAAAAAAAAAAAAAATGCTACTTAGAGCCACAGAGATAGTGCAGCAGGTAGGGCACTTGTCTTGCAAGAGACTGATGGGATTCCATCTGCTGCATCCATGCTGATCCCACAACATTGCCAGGGGCAAATTTTGAGTGCAGATTCAGGAGTAAGACCAGAGCATCACCAGGTATTATATATTATATTATATTTATTATATTATATTATATATTTTATGATATAAAACCCCAAACAAACAAAAAGTACTACTACCAGACCCATGATTTGCTAATATAAAAAATCCCTTTCTTTTTCATTTCATATAACCTACTTAAAGACCAGTATTAATCTATCACTTTTCTTCATGGTGCTTCTTAAATAAAACTTGAAAGGTTAAGTATGAAAAAAAAAGTATCTTAAATACAATCAATAAGTTTTCAAACAATTTAGTTATTCTTTGTGTCAATTTGTCTACAAGTAATGTATGATTCTTCACTGTTAGCTGAAATAAGGGACAACAGCATAAGTAGAAACAGTGAAAATTTTTGTCATGAAAGAGAAAACTCGTTCCACAATTTTTTAAAAGTGAAGAAAAGAACTGACGGAAGATAAAATGTAGTCTATATATAGTGATTACTTAAGGTAAAATTACCAATTCTGAATTTTTAATATTAACTATGCAAAAAACTTATATAATTATGAGAGAAATGTATTGTACCTTTAAGAGGAATTAGCTTAAAATACATACGTTCTATATCTTCTCTGATTTATAATTTTTTGATATAAAAAGGAAATTTAGCTCTCACAAGGGATATTCAGTATCTCCAGTTTTCTCAAAATCCTTACTTACATGATATAGATGTATCAAAAACCTTATGATTATTTAATAACAACATTTAATATCAATTTATTAAGATACCGTTGCTACTAGGCATTTTTGAAAGAATATCTACTAAATACAATAACATTATAGGTTTTTGTTTCTTTCAACATATTCCATTATGTTCAGTATACAAATGACTTTTAGATAACTGTCAGTTTTTTATAATCTTAAAATTTGAATTGCAACAAAGTATTTTCTATGAACTGATGCAATATCCACATAGACTCATGGTTTTATGTATTCTCTCTAACAATTGGTATTATCACAACACTATTATAAATAATAGTTGCATGAATTTACATTACCACCTAGAGTGAAAAGAGATGCCTTTATTACTATATCCTAACTTTTTCTACACTGTCTTTTGTCTGATAGTAATCCTCATTGTTGTGAAGTGATTTATCAAAAGTTTAAATTTGTATTTCCTGATAGTGAGCAACAAGAACACTTTTTATGTGCTTATTTAAAAAGCTAAGCTACATAACTTTGATGTGCTTATTTAAAAAGCAAAGCTACATAACTTTGATGTAGCTGTGTGTAATAATGAGTTCTGCAAATTTAAAAATATTTTTGTTTTGTTGATGTCAAAAATTTATTACTTAGGTTGACGTTTTTTTAAAAAATGTATGCCATACTATTTTGATTGAAAGGCTATACTTATCAAATGCATTTTCCAAGAAGAGATAAGCAGGTTAAAGAGAGAGGTCATTGCAATCCTAATAAACTGCAGTACATTCTAACCTCAGTGCAATGTTACCATTTTCATTTTTCTAAATATAAACTATATCTGTGCAAGTTACTGCCTTCCATGTGATCTTTTTAGCACTGTCCAACTTCAAAAAGAAATCAAAGATTGATTCCCAGGGTTTGAAAATGCTAGTCATCCTTGACATGTTTCTCTGCTAAAAGCAATGCTTTCATTTCTCTCTATTGCTTTCTAGACAACAAGCCTTGGTTGCCTTAACTCTTAGTTAACTTTCTGACTTCTAACTTCTATTAAACCTGACATCTATTTCTTAGAATTTCCTGGGAAAATTACACATAAAAAATCTCACAAATCCTCTTATTTCTTTCACCAAAATTATATGGGAACATAATTAAAAACATAGGTCAAATTTGTGATTAAGCAATTTGAATTTCTCATTGATCTAAGATACCCTTTGAGCCTTTCAGTATAAAACTATAAACTTTCGACAAAATCATACTTTTTATAAAACCTATGTATCTTCATTTTTCAGTTTCATGTCAGGTAGAGCAGAAACAGAACCTAGGTAAATTTATTGAATGGAAACAGTTACTTTAATTATTTATTAAAACACAGAATAAAATTGGATAAGTAAAAAATAGTGATGCATATTTAAAAACAAATTGCAAGGTGACTACTGACACAAAAATAATATTCAGTCATAAGCACTTTAACGTTTCAATTTTAGATAAAAATATATTGGTTGAAATTTAAAAGTTAAAATATAGACATAAGTAGAACTCTTAGCATAAAGGTATAACTGCAGTATTCATAAAAATCATTCAATTATGAAGCATGATATATTTCTTTTTCATTTTGGAGCATATATTATAATAAATATGGCAGCATGTTTATATTATATGCAATATTTTAGAACCAAATTGGTATTTTTTAGGGTACTATATTATGAACCTTGCTATTCAATTAACTGGTGGATATGAACCCTAAGTGTTTTAGGCTTCATCAGTAATTGCCTCTTTTCCTTCCCCCAGAGAAGTTTACAGTGCTCTTAAGAGCACTTATAATATACTGAGCTTATCTTTAACTATTTCTTTGTGCTTTACAGTTCCCCAAGTCAGTCTTAGTAACTTAGTTGACTTTGTATTTGAAGTGAATTACTTGTTTTGCTATTTCCCCTATAACTTATCATATTTAACTATATAGCAAAGTTCTTTGCTTAAATACAAAAAGACCATTATTGCTAATATTGGGGATTTGATTGATTCTGAAATATATCTACATCTGGACATCCATCATAATTGTCCATCAAGTTATGATTTAGGAGTCAGGACCCTCTGGGGAAATGCAAGCTGAATTGGCCTGAAAATCTAGTCCTGAATTTACCTTAAAACTCAGCAGGATTGCCTTTAGTGCTGAGAGAACTAAGTTTGGAGCCTATATACTTTTCTGTGTTTATCCAAATAACTATAAGTACTAATAAGAAGAAACAATTTTTTAATAGCTACTAGTAGCTTGGGGAAAAGTAAAGCAATATATTGCTTGTTGCCCCTGGGTGAATCTCTCCATATGATCCTCAGGGAACATCGTCTCCTTGAGTTAATTCCCCAAAAGAAATGCCTCCATCAATATGCTTGGAGTAAATGATCAATCACACCTATGTCCAATACTTCAAACCCTTGCATTAATGGAACCATTTTCACCATCAGTCTTCAGTCACGTGTCTCTTTGTTCCTCTACTGGGGAGTCTGGGAAGGTGGTTCTTGGCCAGAGAATGCCTCTGTCGAAGACCCCCACATTTAAAATCACAATTAACAATGCATATAATGTTTTATATAATAAAATGCTTTCCTACAGCCGCGGGATACAGGGCCAGCCCCCGCCAGGGCCGGGGCTCTGCTCCGGCCGGCCGGGTTTTCGGCCCAGGTGCCCATGTCTCTGGAGAGCCGGTGGATGTGCAACGAGCGGGAACCAGAGACAGCTTTAGGAATTGGGGTTCCAGCATCTGGAAGAATTTTCCCTGGACTTTATACAGAAATCCAAAACCGCGCAGACGCTGCTGCGTCCGCGCGACTTAACATTTATAATTGCCAGCAATGTGAAACGGTTCCTTTTGAACAGGTCTGACTTGGGGGGGAAACTCCAAATAATAACAGTAAGTTTTTGTTGAAATATTGAATGTTTTTAATGTAGCAGCCAGCTCTCTGGACTGTGAACTAAGCAAAAGCCCCATGCTGGCCGACGCGGCGTGGCGTACACCATACTATGAGGCGCTGGAAGGAGGATGAGGGGGGAAAAGGAAAAAAAAAGGGAAAAGGAAAAAGGGAAAAAAAAGAGAGAGAGAGAGAGAGAGAGAGTTATGTACTTGTAGCAGTGGGGCTACATATCTCTTCATTTCCAGCAATGAAAAACTAATTATCAAATGTAGTAGGTCTGTCTCTCTTGCTTGGAAACTCTAACAACTATAGTGAGTTTTGTGTTGAAATATGGAATGTAATCAAGGTAAAGAAAAAATGAAGTGAAATTCATTAGTTATACAGTAGGGGTTAGGGGGTGGGGGCGGGGGGTATACTGGGGTTTCTGGTGGTGGAATATGGGCACTGGTGAAGGGATGGGTGTTTGAATATTGTATAACTGACATATAAACCTGCGAACTTTGTAACTTTCCACATGGTGATTTAATAAAAAGTTTAAAATAAAATAAAATGCTTTCCTTGATAATCTAATTTAATCATATGTATATACAATACTTTACTATTCAAACTGTTCTGTATTATGATGATGATAATACTATTAGTAATATAGCAATGTATAAATCTTCCAAAACACTTAAACTCTATATTTCAAATTATTCCCTGAAAGTATAAATGTCTAGATTAGAAGTTTTAGACATTTTTTAATGTTTTTAAATAGAAGCACTATAGTTTTAAAGTTAAATTTGAGTATATTATCTAATAGTATTTAAGGAACACCAGAAATCATTGAAATATGTGTGCAAACTAATTTACTTTGTTTTTATTCTTTCATTTATTTTTATGATAATTTATAATAGTTGTGAAAAATAAACATCTCTATATATACATGAACTTATATTTGTTTTTATATGCATATATGTAAACATATTTATTTATAATTCCTATTTTTATAGTTAAATCCTGTATGTCACTGAATTTTCAATAAGTGAATGATCAACCATTGTTATTGAACAAAACTATTTTTTTTAAGACTCTTACATTGAGTGATTAAAACCTAACTTTAGTTTTGATGTTTCTACTTTAAAGGGACTTCATAAATACATTGTGTTGATTCACAAACATTGAAATCACATCAAACAATTAAATGCATCATAACATCATAACATCTCAAATTTAGGAACAGCACATAGTACTTCACACTAAGCTTAGGGGACATTTTCATCAACATAATCACAAAAAAAAAATGCTTGAAGTATGAGACTAAATCTATACAAAAATGAAATGTTTAATAGTGTAAGTTTAAACAAGACAAGTGTTTTCCTGTACCTCTGTTAAGAACAATTTTAATTGCTCACTTCTCCTAATTATATGCATATTACCACAAAGGTATGTGAATATTAATTTTATTATATTAAAATATTCTAGAAAGTGAGGGAAATAAAAGATCTTATGACTCAATGTGCATATCTACTCCATAATCAGAAATAATCATTTGCTTACAATCTGAAAATGGTCACATTGTTTCAGAGGTTAAATGTAAAATATGCCTGAAGCTATTTTAATTAATTAGGTGGCCTCTCTGATTCCATAAAATTATACCTGGTGTTCTTCCTCTTTTGATCTTCAAACTTTCATTTCTACAAATACTTACATACACAGAGCATATACTATAGAGTTGGCTATAGCCTTCTCTTGCTTCTTCAGGTCAAGTTGATTTTACCAGAGCATCAAGTTTATGAGTAAATTTATTTACATCTTCTGTCTTCCTGTTACTCCAAGGATATAGCCAATACCAACCACTTCTCTCTGTATCTTTATCAAAATATTTGATCCATCCATGAAAGGAACTTCTGATCCAGATGCAGAATGAACTAAACAAATATGAGTTGAAGAGATAGTACAGCATGTAGGGCACTTACCTTGCAGTATGTCAACTCAGTTTTGGCACACAATATGGTATCATATTAAAAACAATAAAAAAAACATTTTGTCCCACACAGTTAAATTAATATTCCAAATAATATTTTACTGTGATCCTTTTATGATAAATTTTAGAGACCGGAGCTATAATATAAAACAGTAGGGTGTTTTTTTTTGTTTTTTGGGTCACACCCAACAATGCACAGGGGTCACTCCTGGCTCATGCACTCAGGAATCACCCCTGGCGGTGCTCAGGGATTAAAGATGCTGGGATTTGAACCTGTGTCGGCCGCGTGCAAGGGAAACGCCCTACTTGCTGTGCTATCATTCCAGCCCTAGAACAGTAGGGTGTTTGCCTTGCATGCAACAGACATACATTCAATCCATGGCACCCTGTATGATCTCCCAAGGCATCCAGGATTGATCCTTGAGCGCAAAACAAAAAATTAAGCCTGAACACCACTGGAAGAAGCCCCCAAAATTGTGCTGGTTATGTACATAATCATAAGAGCCTAATGGCTAGCTTTGCATAAGAAATGAATATTTTGTTAATAAAATTATCACTTTTGGGGGTTGAAGCGATATTGCAGTGGGTAGAGCATTCACCTTGCATGTTACCTACCCAAGTTCGATTCCTTCGTCCCTCTCGGAGAGCCTGGCAGGCTAAAAAGAGTATCTAACCTGCACAACAGAGCCTGGAAAGCTACCCATGGCATATTCAATATGCCAAAAACAGTAACAACAAGTTTTACGGTGGAGATGTTACTGTTGCCTGCTTGAGCAAATCAATGAGCAACGGGATGACAATGACATTTAGATTTTTAGAATTTAGAAATACTATCTTTTATTTTTTTTAATTTTAATGAATCCCTATGAGATTGAGTTATAGACTTACAAACTTGCATGATTATGTTTCAGTCATATGATGTTTTAGCACCCATCCCACCACCCGTGCCCATATATCACCAATGTTTCCAGTATCCCTCCCGCCACACCCACCACTACCCCTGCCCCACCCACTGCCTCTGTGACAGGCACATTCCCTTTATTTAACTCTCTCTGCTTCTCAGTATTATAATTTGTATTACATGTACTAAGCAGCCATCATGCTTGGTCCATAGTCTACTTTCAGCATCCATCTACCATCTCAAGCAAGCCCTCCAACCATCATTTACTTAGTGTTCCTTTCTCTATCCTAGCTGACTTTCTTCTAACACATGAGATCAGCTTCTAAGCGTGGAATGATACTCCTGGCCCTTATCTCTACTATACTTAAGTTTTAGTCTCCTATTGTGTTACTTTATATACCACGTATGAGTGCAATCATTCTATCTCTGTCCCTCTCATTTGGACTCATTTTATTTAGCATGATACTCTCCATGTCTATCCACTTGTATGTAAATTTAATGATTTCATCTTTTCTAACAGATGCATAGTATTTCGTTGTGTAGATATACCAAGTTGCTTTAACCAGTCATCTATTCTTGGGCATTCAGGTTTTTTCCAGATTGTGGCTATTTTAAGTAGTGCTGCAATAAACATACAAGCACAGATATCATTTCTACTGTACTTTTATGCATCTCTGGGATATATTCCAGAAGTGGTATTGCTGGGTCAAATAGGAGCTCAATTTCTAGTTTTTTTGCATATAGTTTTCTAGCTTTGTACATATTGTTTTCCAAAAAGGCTGAACCAATCGGAATTCTCACCAGCAATGAAAGAAAGTCACCTTCTCTCCACATCCATGCCAACACCAGTTGCTGTTGTCCTTTTGGATGTGTGCCAATCTCTGTGGTATAAGATGATGTCTCATTGTTGTTTTGATCTGCAACTCCCTGATGATCAGTGATCAAGAGCATTTTTTCATGTGCCTTTTGGTCATTCAACAAGCTCCCATGAATAGCTAAAGCAATTTTTGGGGAAAAATAGATGGGAAACATCTATCCTACAGATATCCTTCTGTAGGATATCATTGGTTTGTCTTTTCTCCCTTGCCACAAAGAGTTTAGGTTTATCTGGTAATTTCTAAACATTTTAGACAACATTCGTATGTCCTGTTCCCTTTGCCACAGGAAGCTTAGGTTTATCACAGTGCTCTCGAGGCACTTCTATTCCACTGTGTTTATCTGTAAACTCCTCTCCAAGCTTTCTTCCCCAACTGCTTACCTATTCCCCCTAATCAGACTCTGTTAACTTGTAAGGTCAGATTCCTCAGAAGTCTATTGTTTTACATGTATGAGTGAAACATTTTATTTTATCTCTTCCTTATGTCTTTTGAATAGTTTACTTTAAAGCAATGTCCTTTTTGTATGGACAAAGGAAGACAATATTATGCTTTTGTAATTTGGGATTTAATTGGCTTCGAATATTATTCATTTCCGGGCATCTGCTTTCTTGACTTACACCTCAGTTGCCCTTAGTTCCTAGCACCCCAAAAGCAGGTCCCAATGAGGGACTGAAGGGACCCAGCGCAAGCTATGAGCTACTCTGGCATCAATATGGGCCAGGCCAATGTGCCACGATTCTTAACTATAAGTTAAGAGCTTGATCATGGAAAAATGCTGTCATGATCCAAAAGCAACAATGAGACTAGGACCCTGCTAGAGATAGGAAAGACTAATCTGGCCTGAGCACTGTAGTCTGAGATCGAGATGGCCCCAGGAGAGCGATTCTGTAAGCTTAATATATCATTTACTCTGTCCATACAAAATAATTAATATTATGAATGCTTATATGCTTACACACTTATGTGTTAGCCCCAACCCCTCATGCTGCACTATTTAACTAGGCTGTAAGAGTGGGCTGGGGGTCCCAGTGCAGATCGGGAGAAGCCAGATCGAGATCCAAATCCAGAGCAAGAAGGAGAATGAAGTAGCATGGGGGAGGAAGAAGCAGGAGGAGAATCAGAGGAGAATGGAGATGGGGATGGAATAAACTGCAACTGAGACCAATCACCCTAGCCCTCATTCATTCCTTCGCCTGCCTCATCATTGCCATCCACCTCTCTGGGGTGGGGGAAGTGGCATGAGACTACCAAGTGCAGGCTTCGGGAGAGAGATAGAGCGCTGCCTGGTGTCATCCTTTTTTTGTGTGTTTACACAACCTTCCCCAACCTCAAACTGTACCACAAAGTTATAGTAATTAAAACAGCATGGTATTGGAAAAAAGCAGATCCACAGGCCAAAGGAATAGAGTTGAACATCTTTATAGACACCCTCAAATATATGATTATATAATCTTTAATAAGGGAGCAAGAAGTATAAAGTGGAGCAAGGAAAGCCTCTTTACTGGACAACTACATGTAAAAAAATGGACTCAGACCTCTACCTAACACTATGCACAAAAGTCAGATCAAAATGAATTAAAGGCATCAACATCATACCAGAATCCATAAGGTATATTGACGAAAGATCGGCAAAACACTCTATAGCATTGAAGCTAAAGGTATATTCAAGAATAAAATGCTACTTACCAAGCAAATGGAAGCAGAGATAAACAAATAGAACTGTCTTAAACTAAGAAGCTTCTGCACCTCAAAAGAAACAGTGAAAAGAATACAAGAGTCTACAGAATGGGAAAGGGTATTCACCCCATACCCCTCTGACAAGGGGATAATATCAAGGATATGCAAGGCACTTGTTGAACTCTACATGAAAAAAACATCCAATCCCATCAGAAAATCGAGCAACAAAATGAGCAGAAACTTTCCCAAAGAAGAAATTCAAATGGATAAAATGGTCAATATTAAAAGAGACAATTTATAGTAAAGTGTTAATCCATCTATTTGATTGTTTTTAAATTTATAACAGAATAATTGAAGTGAAATTAGATAATTGTATTAATCTTAAGTAACTTAAATGAGCACTGAATTATTATTTTTATAATTTAAGTTATCATAATTTACAATTACAATTGTAAAGATTTACAATTACTCTTGGAAAAAATATTGTGTTAAATATAGCACTTATAATTGATAATCCTGGTGTGTCAGTACAAGTCTATGCATTTTCCATATCTTGTTCCTTATGTAACAAAGAAAATGTGAACCTTCTGAGAAAAAAAAATCACAATTAATTGTAAAATATGCAACAGATGGTGAAACTTATAATCATTCTATCAGAGTAATAGTATACTGCCTGAATTTTGGAATTTGTGTTTCCCCAAAGATGATATTGGGCTGGAGCCATATTGACAGCTGGTACATTCCTAATGTAGTTAGTTTGATATACCTCATCTATTAAATCCTGTACATTTTCCAAAATAACAGATGACAAGTGAAATTGACCACCTGGGAAAAGGCAATTCCAATAGAAAGGTAAAATTGATCTCTTTTGGTGATTATAGAGTTCCTTACTGCTTTTTTCTACTTAGGGTGACATTATTAACTGCCAACATATTTGCTTTCAACATGTACGTATATTTTAATGCTGGTGAAACAATAAAAATAACATGGATAGTTAACAGATGTTTTACCTATTGTAATTCTTAAATTTATAAACAATTTTTGAATATTATTTCAAATGAGCATTTGCAATATACTTTTTATAGATGTAACATTGAAATATCTAATAAATATTGAATTTATCATAAGTGAAAAAATATTTATCAAAGCTGCTGTAGAGCAAAAGAATTATAGGCTATATAGTGTATAGTAAAAAATAATAAATCTATAAATAAAAATAATTATTGAAAAAAGTGAGACTATTCTTTGTAATAAAACAATCCTTTTTCAGATTGAATAAAATTTATTGATACTTATTGGACTTTTATAATACAAGAATAAGATTTAAGACTAAAAAATAATGGACAACGTTGAATGAAAGTGTATACTATAAAGCTGCAATTTTGACGTTGTTGTGTCAATGATAATTTCATGTCTCTATAAAGACTATTCTATGTTTGTACAGTTATTCTTTGAATGTTATGTATTAGGGGAGTTGTTACAACTTATGTCCTAGTCAAAATTGTTAGATAATGAAGAAGCTCTGCTCCTATCTTGCTACTATTAGTCTCCTAATATTCAAAATCAGACCACAAAATTGATACTAAAAATATCACAGGAATGAAGAATTTAGAAATTATAAATAATAATAGATATGAGGAATTTTGTCACTCATGTAATGTCTAAATACATATCAAGTATATTCTCAAGCAAACAGATTTTAATACATAAAATGCTACTTGAGGTTACTGAGGTAAAAGAATCAATACTAAATAATAATACAGAAATTAATATACAATTTGAGACTAATATGCATTTATTTCATGACACTATAACTAAATAATATCAGGAGCTTTATTCTAAATGTCACTTTTCAGAATCTTAGTACAAATCATTTGAATTATGTAAGTAAATAGCAATTAACACAACTGATTCATACATAACAATTGATTAATTAAAACTGATTAATGAAATTAATCTGTTTATTTATTTGTTGGAGGCAGAGTTAGTAGGGCTCTGGTATCAGCTTTTGTAAAATATTAAAAGTTAGGGAGAAATTACTCAGACCTGAAGTACCCCAAAGGTATGAAGCCACACACCAGTGATAGGGGAATCCTGGAACTCTGAGCTCTTTGGCGATAAAGAAAGCAGAAAAGGAGTCACCACTCATAAAAGGGTGGGATCCTCAGAAAAAAAGAGAAACTAAGGAAGAATTTAAAGGTCATGATAAAAATATGAAAGTACCATGAACAAAGTAAGACTTTGTCTGTGACAATGCCAGGATTCAATTCAGGCCAAGACAATTCGAAAGAATCAACCCTCTCTTTAAAGCCATCTGAAGCTTTTCCAGTTCAAGTCCTTGGTCTCTCTTCATTACATTTTCTCTCTCTCCCCTCACTCCCCACTAAATTTTATTTAATAAAGGTTGTACTGATTCAATATTTTTCCTCTTCCTGAGATTCTTTTTTGATAGGGAAGGCAACAGACCTGGAACATCTGTGCCATGGTTAAGATTGACTCCATTTTCATCAAAGAGCAATTCCTAGCTTCAGCTTGAGTCCTTCCCATTCTGTGCAGAATTATGGCACTTCTGGAGGCTTGAAGACTGCCTGAGGGCCTGTCAGGACTTTATTCTCCTCCTTTGAAGGTACTCAGAGCTAGTCTTGAACCAAGGTAGTCATTACCCCTTGTTGCTGAGGTGGATCTAGCAAAGATCTCGTTCCACACCTTTTCAAACCACCTGTAACATTAACATCTGATTTTTACCAATTTTTTCAATTTAGTATGTGTGACTAAAATCTGAATGGAACTTATATAAAACACAATGTTCACTCCATTTAAGTATTTTTGCCAATGCTTGAAGTTTTATTTGGTCATTTCTGTAATTCACAGTTACTTCCATTTAGATAACGTAGTTCACACCAATCATGTTACTGTTTTATACTTGATTAGGACCGCTACCTACCACCTGCCAGAGTGTCAATTCCTCTACACTTTTTCAGTCTTAGTTCACTGTTCCTATTGCATCCATTATCTCATGTGTTTGTTAGCATGAGGCACTGTTAATTTCCTTGCTTTGTTACTTTTCACTTCACATATGAAGGAAATAATCTATTTTTGTCTTTTTCCTTCTCACTCCTTTCACTTACACTGTAATCCTCTAATCCCATGTAATTTGTATCCTTTCTCATTGCCAGTAATTACCGCTTTGTGTATATATGTCACAATGTCATTATCTATTTTCCTGTTGTTGAGTATGTGGCTTGTTTCAACATCTGGGCTATTGATAATAATACTGATACATTTAGCATCATAGCACTGTAGTTCCATTGCTCATTGATTTGCTCAAGCAAGCACCAGTAACGTCTCCATTGTGAAACTTGCTGTTACTGTTTTTGGCATATTGAATATGCTACGGGTAGCTTGCCAGGCTCTGCCGTGCGGGCAGGATTCTCTTGGTAGCGTGCCAGACTCTTTGAGAGTGACGGAGGAATTGAACCCAGGTTGGCTGCTTGCAAGGCAAACACCCTACCCGCTGGGCTATAGCTCTAGTCCGATATATTTAAATATAAAAATTATAGGGTTCAGTAATGTGATTCAGTGATAGAGCACTTGCCTCGAAAATATGAGAGTTTAAGTTTTATCCTTGACTTCATTTCAAATTGTTGAGTGTGATTCAGTGGCATTGATCTGCCTATAATATTTCCCCACTAAAGATTTCATTCCCTCAAGGGGCACAGGGGTACCAATTCTGAAATTTCTTCATACAGACAAAAGGATCAGACCCAGAGTATGTAAAGTTGTGAAATTTTATGGCAACTTATTGTTAATGGGCCCAAGCCATGGTTATTGGGTTTCAGAGTTGTTACCTTAAAAAAAATCATATAGCTTGTGTCACAATATTTTTTAAATAATAGGCACCAAAAAAGGAAGGTGTTCCCTGACACAATATGGACACAATGTTTAAGGAAATTAAAATAATGATCCTTATTTTTGTTTCGTGTACTTAATACAATTCTTTAACTCATTTAACAATTATTATATTATGTGTTTTCTAATTTCATAGATATATATGTCATACTTTTCTATCCAGTGTTTTAATTCTATCAACACAACTTATTGAAGAGCTGTCCCTTTCTCCTGTAATCTCTTTTTTTATGAATTACTTTTCCATATATTGGTGAGATTATTTTTGTGTGCTCATAATTCTAATTCATCTGTGAGTCTATTTTTATTCCACTACATTCTATCATAAATACCACTGCTTTGCAGTGTAAGTTGAAATCAAAGGGCATACTAATTTCACCTTTAACATTCAGATTTTTTTTGTAATACATCTATAATTCCAGTTCTGTCTATGTAAAGAAAAGCTTAATATTTTGAATTTTTCTGGGTACTTTGTATGTTTCTATGAATATTTTTACTTCCAAATTTTCCATTGGTAACCATATGACCACTTATTATCTCACTATTCTAGGTGAGTTTTTTAGTATCTCTTAAAAATTCATTTTTTGTTTTAGAAATTTATTATTTCTCTGATATTGTAAGTCTGAAGATATATTGGGTTGTTTTGATACTCTTCTAGAAAACATGTTGCTTACATCAACAATAAGATAGTATGTTACACATGGAAAAAGGCTATTATTAAAATACAGGAAGTAATGATAATTAGAGAGGTTGTGAAAACATATTCACTGTTTGTATGAGTACAGATTGATTGAGCCCTTATGGAAAATCAGTATGGAGATTCTTCAAAAGCTTCAAAATTTAAGTTCCATAAGATCAGTTATACTGCTTCTGAGTAGTTATCCCCAAATATAAACCAAAAAAATCAAGGTATATATATAGATATATATATCTATATATATATATATATCTATGTATATCACTGTAATCCCATAGTCTGTTGATTTACTTGAGTGGGCACCAATAACGTCTCTATTGCTCTAAGTCCTGAGATTTTAACAGCCTCTACTTACTCATCTTTCCCAATGATTGGAGGCTCTTTCAGGGTCAGGGCCAGACTCTGCCCATGCGGGCGGAATAATCTCAGTAGCTTGCCAGGCTCTCTGAGAAGTATGTATACATGTATATGTGTATGTGTATTTATATATGTATATATGTGTGTATTTATATATGTCTATAAATACAAATATATGTCCCTATTTTTACTTTATAAGGTTTAATATCTGAAGGAAATCAAAGTAACAACTGAATGTAAAAAGAATATGGAAGATATGACATGTGCATAACATTGGATAATAATATGTCATTGAAAAGTGAACTCATCATTAGCAACATCATCAAAACCATAATTGGATATTTTTCTTATGGCAATATTTTCTCAAAAGTGAAATGCAAGGCAAATTAATGAATGGATTACATGAAAAAGAAAATACCAACAAACTTTTCAAACAGTTGGGGCCAGATATTACAGGTGATAAGTTGCTTGCCTTGTATGTGTATGACTTTGATTTGATCCCCAGGTTCTCTGATCTTGTCAGGATGATCTCTGAGCCATTGCAGAAGAAAACTTTCTTTTATGGTGTGGTTCAAAAGAATAAAAAAAGGATAAAAATATTTAGATAATAAGAATTAATGGATATCAGAAAGGGTAAAAGGTTGTAACGAAATAAAATGGGTCAACTGAATTATGAAAGACAAATTTAACTTTCTGTTTAAACTGGAGCAATAGTACAGTAGGTAGGGCATTTGCCTTGCACATGGCTGACCCAAGTTCAATTCCTCTGTCCCTCTCGGAGAGCCTGGCAAGCTACTAAGAATATCCTGCCTGCACAGCAGAACCTGGCAAACTACCCGTGTCGTATTCAATATGCCAAAAACATTAACAACAAGTCTCACAAGGGAGATGTTACTGGTGCCCATTTGAGCAAATGGATGAACAACAGGATGACAGTGCAGACAGTGCCACAGTGTTTTAAACTGAATGTAATATATATGCATGCTTGTAGGATAACATTGGGTTTGTCCTTTTGACTTTGCAGCAGGGACCTTAGTTTACCTTAAAGCAATGTTATTTCTGTATGGACACAGGAAGACAGTTAACATTATGCTTTGTAACTTGGGAGCTGATTGACTCCAGTAATATTTACTCCTGGGCATCTGATTTCTCAACTCAGTTGCCCTTAGTTCATAGCACCCCAAAAGCAGGGTCTCGATGAGGGACGGAATGGACCCAGGGCAAGCTGTGAGCTACCCTGGCCTCGAAATGGGCCGGGCCAAGCACCACAATACTCAACTGTAAATTGAGAGCATGGTCATAGACAAATGCTGTCATGATCAAAAAGTAACCATGAGAGTAGGACCCTGCTGGGTTTAGGAAGACTAACCTGTCCTGAGGACTGTGGTCTAGAAAATATAGTGAGATGTCCTCAGGAAGAAACAAACTTTAAGTTTGGTATATCTCTTACTGTGCTCATACAGAATGACATTGCTAGAAATATTAGAAGTAGATTTACTACAACTATTTACATAGATTACTAGCTGAGGAGGGAAGAAATCAACACAAACACACCCTTGTTTGGATTCCACCCTTGAGCGGATCTCCTAGTAATCTGGAGTAACCTCCTTAGATAAGATTTTGTTAATGTCCTGGAGTAATGGTTTTACTCCTCTTTGTTGATTTGTTAGTGTTCAACCCACCTTTCCGTCACCACCCTATGTGATTGCTATGTAAACTAACACTGTAGGAGAAAGAGAAGAACACACAGAATAGAGAAGACAAGGGAGGAAGACACAGTAGTAGTAGAAAAGACACAGAAGCTAGAGAAGAGACAGAAGCAAGAGAGAAGACATAGAAGCAGAGACAGATAGAGGTCGGAAGAGACCAAAGGAGAGACTACACAGACTAGACAGAGATAGAGAGACAGATAGAAAAGAGCACAGTGACACACACAGAAGCAGAGCACAAGGAGGAACCATCCCAATCAGGTCCATACACAGTGGCTCAATAGCACCGAAAATGAGCTGGGGGGGGAGAGAGAAAGAGGGAGCGAGCTGTCCCAAGAGATCTTGAGCAACACATCACACATTAACTCCTCCTGCACGTGAGCATTTGTAATTTTTAGACATGCTTACCTGAAGAATTTATAACTGAAGTTTATATAATTTTATAATGCAGTATTATTTCAATGAATAAGATAAAATATTAATTTATAATGCAAAACTATTGTTTTCTCTTTATTTTAAGTTACATATAAGGCATATATTATAAAATATCTGCCTTGTGTACTTAATTTTGGTCATATTGTATGTTGTGGTAAAACATGTTAACTCAGTGAAATTGGAGAGCTAAAGATGGGACTAGAAGTAAAATATAAGTAGTCTAATGCATATTGTACATTATTAGGAAAAATTAATATAGTATATCTCTGTGTAGTATAATTATTTCTAAAAGTAACTATTTCAAAATTATTTCCAGGCTTAACTCAAGTACTATTATATAATATTCTTGGTACAATTTATTTTTAGAGAAATTGTCTTTTATGTTTTTACCTCAAACAATGAATAAGACATGTTTCTGAAAACATGACTGCTGTACTAGATGTGGTTAATATTATTTTAGTATTATTTTAAAAAAGAAAAAATATTATCAATTTTAGAAACCAATAACATATGGTTTAAATGTGGATTTTTAAGTGGGCACGACCTAGTAAATTGTTTCAATATTTTTAAATAAAAAATCTGAACTAAACTCATAATATTTTGACATGCCATTATTTTTTGTGTCATATTGCGAAATGGCTTTCAGGTTAACTTGATAAGTAACAACAGACTATTTCACTCATAGCAACCCACACTTAAATTTTAATAAAAACAAGCATTTGGTATGCAAGACATTCAAAGCATAAAATTCTAACTTGAAGACACTTGGATAAGAAAAAAGATATTGAAAAATATGGAATTGATCATTTTTGAGCTAATATAGAAGAGCAGATTAGGAAAGCTTGAGATCTTTTCTATCTAAGGATTACCACAAAAATCTACAAAAGTGTTGCTTATAAATCCATGTGATACATAATTTGCTTTTGTATCCCTACATAGTTGTTCTTATTATGATTCTAGAGGCAATAGAAATTTAGATTTAATTTGTAAATATTAATATTAATTAATATCAACTATTAATATCAATAGAAATATTGAAATTGGGAATACTAATCACATTATTCCAAAAATTAATTTTTTGATAAAACTGCCTGCCATAGGTGAAGCAATAATATGGCAGGTAGGGTGCTTGCTTGCATGCAACTAAGCTAAACTCCATCCCTGCCATAATTTATAATTCCCTGCGTAACAATCAGGAATAAGCCCTGTGGAGTAAATCCTGAGCATCACAAACAAAACAAACAAGCAAAAGCAAGAGGAAAAGTTGCCCATCATTCCAACTTCTATTGACTAGAATTCTGCTTCCTCCTTTTTAACATGTTTTATTGACTTAGTGTCTTTAACTTTGAGGTCTTCTTTCATTTTGACTTGGAGACAGTGAAGGAAGGAGTTATGCTTTACCTTACAGAGCTTGGGGACTATATCTGGAGCTGTGTTTAGCAATAATCATACATGTAGTGATTTAAGTCAGGGTCAGAATCGTTCAAGGAAAATATTTCATTCTATGTATTCTCACTCTGGCACCTTGAAGTCTTTTGAAGTCTTCAAATGCAGTATGGTATCCTATATTTTATCTTACAACAGAAATATTTCAGAGGATATTTCATTGGATTGGATCATGCCTTCTATGTGGGGGCTCAGGTTTGTTCTCTAGGACCACATATTTCCCAAGCATCTCCAAGAGTGACTCTTGAGAACCAAACTAAAAGCAGCCGATACCTCCTGAAACAGCATGTGTAATCCCCCCACTGGCCCTCCAAAAAAATTGAAAGAAAGAAAAGAAAGAAGTAAAGATATTGGACATCAATAAGAGAGAAACAAAGAGACAAAGAGGGAGAGAGAGAGAGAGAGAGAGAGAGAGAGAGTCAGAGTCAGAGTCAGAGAAAGAAAATGAAGGCTGACTAAGAGTGGAAGTGGAAGGAGGAAGCTGGGGACATTGGTGATAAAAAATGTACACTGGTAAAGAGATGGGTTTTGGAACATAGTGCGATTTAAACCCAATCATTGACAACTTTGTAATGTCTATCTCAATGTGGTTTAATGAAAAAAATATTGTTTTTTGAACTATGATTATATTGTTAATTTTAATTGATTTTATATTAATTTGCTTGGTTTTGACAAATATTTGCTATTATTTTGTTTTTAGGGTGATATGAGTAAACAGTATACTACCTTTCATAAGTTTTTGTAAATTTAAAATTATGTTAACCTAAAGTTATTTTAAGTCATTGAAGTTCTTGGTCAAAGAGATCATGTGGCAAGTAAGGTACTTTCCTTGTTTCACTCATATATAACCCAAGCACTGTTCATCATATGTACACCCAGCACCTCCAGAAATTATGCTCGAGTATAGAACCAGGTGTAATTCTGCAGCACATCCAGGTCTGGCCAACAACTTCCTCAAAAAGTCAAATAAAACAATAGAAGTTCTTAATAGTGTCATTATATTGAAACTGAAATTAAAGATAGTTAGAGGTCAACCCTCTGAATAAACTGTTGAGTCCCTTTTAATAAAGGAAAAGTAAGAAAAAAATTTTGTGGAAAAAGAAAGAAATGATTAGCCTTTATCATTATTTTTTTCACTTATTTATTTTTGGTTTTTGAGCCACATTGGCATTGCTCAAGTTTTACTCCTGGCCCTATAGTAGGACCACCCTTGGCGGTGCTTGGGGGCCTATATTGGATGCTGGGGATTGAACTTGGGTCAGCTGCCTGCAAGGCAGACGCCCTACCTTTTTTAATATTGCCTCGGTCCCCTCATATATTTGATTAAAAAAAAATATTAGTGAATCACCGTTAAGTACAGTTACAAACTTATGAACAATCATGTTTGCATTTCAGTCATACAGTGATCATATACATCCCTTCACTAGTGTCCCTTCTCCTTCAGCAATGTTCCCAATATCCCTCCCACCACCCCCACCCCAACCCCTGTAAAAAACTAAAGAACGCCGAGGGGCGAGTGCACTGGAGGGCTCTCCGGGCGGCTCTGTCTCACCACCTGCGTTCGGTGCTCTGGAACCGCAGTGTGTGGACTGGATCTGGACGGCCGGTAGTCAAGGACAGGCGAAGGAAGAACGAGGACCAAGCTGGTTGCTGATTAGTTACCGTTTATTCAATCTTCAATCTTTCTCATCTCCCGCACTCCCAGCTCCTGCCTCTCTCTGGATCTACTGCTCAACTGCTGCTTCTCTCTGGCTTCTCTCTCTCCTCCTACTTGTCTCCCTCCCCTTGCCCCCTAGGCTAAAACCAGCCAGGTAGCCAAATCAACATAAGAAAGCCCTTCCTGAGGGCAGGGCACTCCAAAGCCCTTCCTCACTCTTAAGGTTTTTTTCTTTTCCTTAGTCCAGGAACTTATTAACATCTTAATACTAGTTATTTTTGTATGGACATAGCAAGGGATACATTGAGGCTTGCAAGGCAGCTCTCCTGGCAACATCTTGCCACAGACTCAGACCACAGCACTCAGGCCAGTTTAATCATTCCTCACCCTAGCAGGGTCCAAATCTAGTTATCACTGTTTGGATCATGACAGCATTTGTCCATGATCAAGCTCTTAACTTATAGTTAAGCATTAGGCACTTTGGCCAGGCCCATCCCGATACCAGGGTAGCACACAACTCACCGCTTGCCCTGGGTCCTTCTTGTCCCACGTCTGGACCGTGCTTTGGGGGTGCTAGGAAGTAAGGGCAGCTGAGGCTTAGGTCAAGAGAACAGATGCCCTGGAGGAAAATATCATGTAGAGTCAAATGACTCCCAGGTTACAAAAGCATAACATTTGTTAAGTCTTCCTGTGTCCATACAAAAAGGACTTGCTATTAAAAAACTATGCAAAGGACTCAAGGAGAAGAGAAAAACATTATTTACAAGTCAACAGAACACTAAGAAAGAAGCTACAAATAAACAAAGAGGAATAGGAGCACTGTAACGGGAGTAACCCAATAAACCTAAACTACTGAGGCTATGTTATCCTACAAACCCCCACCACTCCACCCTGCCTCTGCGGCAGGGCATTCCCTTTTGTTCTCTCTCCTTTTGGGTGTTGTAGTTTGCAATAGAGGTATTGTGTGGCCATCATGTTCAGTCTATTGTCTACTTACGGCTACACATCTTTCAACCCAAGTGGGTCCTCCCAACATCCCCTACTAACTATTCCCTACTCTAACTCAGCTGCCTTTTCCTGCAACATGTGAGGTCAATTTCCAAGCTGTGAGGCAAGACCTCGTGGCTCTTATCTCTACTACACTTCGGTGTTAGTATCCCATTCTGTTACGTTATATTCCACAGATGAGTGCGATCTTTCTATGTCTGTCTCTCTCTTTCTGACTCATTTCACTCAACATGGTACTTTCCATGTTGATCCACTTATATGCAAATTTCATGACTTCATTTTTTCTAACAGCTGCATAGTATTCCATTGTATAGATGTACCAAAAGTTTCTTTAACCAGTCATCTGTTTTTGGGCACTCCGTTTCCCCCCAGATTTTGGCTATTGTAAACAATACTGCAATGAACATACAAATGCAGATGTCATTTCTGCTTTACCTTTTTGCCTCTCTGGGATATATTCCCAGGAGTGGTATTGCTGGGTCAAATGGGAGTTCAAGTTCTAATTTTTTGAGAATTGTCCATATTGATTTCCAAAAGGGCTGAACCAGTCAGCATTCCCACCAGTAGTGAAGGAGAGTCCCTTTCTCCACATCTTCGCGAACACTGGTTGCTTTTGTTCTTTTGGATGTGGGCCAGTCTCTGTGGTGTGAGATGATATCTCATTGTTGTTTTGTCTGCATCTGCCTGATGATTAGTGATGAAGAGCATTTTCTCATGTGCCTCTTAGCCCTTTGGATTTCTTCTTTGAGAAAGTTTCTGTTCATTTCCATCACCCCATTTTTTGATGGGGTTGGATATTTTCTTCTTGTGGAGTTCAACCAGTGCCTTGTATATCCTTGATATAAAACCCTTATCTGATGGGTATTGGGTGAATATCTTTTATTTTGGGTGAATATCTGACAAGCTGCAGAGTCTATTGCCTGCACAGGAGAGCCTAGCAAACTCCCTGTGGGCATATTCATATCTCAAATACAGTAAAAGATACATACTTACCTCTGGGAAAGCCCAGCAAGCTACTGAGAGTATCCTACCCGCACGGCAGAGCCTGGCAAGCTACCCATGGCATATTCAATATGCCAAAATAAGTAATGACAGGTCTAATTCCCCTGACCCTGAAAAAGCCTCCGATCATTGGGAAAGATGAGTAAGGGAGGCTGCTTAAAATCTCAGGGCTGAGTGTAATAGAGACATTACTGGTGCCTGCTTGAGTAAATTGACAAACAGCGGATGACAGTGATTATTTATAAATTTGTTTTATTGCATTAAGCATTTTTTACCTCCAGGTTTATTTTTTTTAATTTGTACTTTTTATTTTTTGTATCTCTAATGTGCCTCCAAGTTTACGCATGTAACTGTCTTATATCCTGAATCTCATTCTCCAATAATACCCTTATCCTTTTTGTGACCCACAAGCAGTGCTCTGGGCACCTGGGGTATATACTTGATGGGAATCAGCATAGTTATCTGACAAATTTTGTATGCTGACCAAGTTATGTAGTAGTACTCAGGCCCAGCACTACTAGGGGAAAACAAGGCCAAACATAAGTGGGGAAATGTGCTGGTGACTGAACACTGAATTCCAGTTCTTAACAAGATGGCATGTGCTCTAGCTCTCTGAACTATTTTGATCTCTTTAGCCTTTATGCATTTATTATTCCCAAACTCTGTTGAACCACTTAAGCACACACACTTCTCTCCTTAACACAAGTTTGACTACATTTATTCAGTATAATTTTTGTTTGCACCTTCATTTTACTTGCTATTTTTCCCCCAGGTGACTACCTAGGAAATGCTTGAGATGATTGCATGACTTTTTGCATAACTATGATTGCTTTGTTATTAGTCTGCATTGTTTGATCTGTAATAATGATTGTTTTGCCATCATTGTTTTGCCATCACAAACACAGATACTGACAAGAATTTGAATCCAAGTAACTTAATCAAGCAGATGTCACTAAGAACTTATTTGTGATAGAAAGTGAAAATATGAAGTGTGCACGAAACCCAAAATTTCAGTGGGTCACTGAACTTAAAACTTCTAAAAATTGTGAAAAACTGTGCAAAATACATTTCTCAGAATCATCCTGAATAAAGATGGGAAAATTACAGTATTTGTCAACCTTTATGAGTCATTACTGTCCTGCGCAGTATCTGTTAAATGCAGCTTTGCTCAATATAGAAGAATAGTTTGGTGGAAATGTGAATTGGTATTATCATTATGAAAGCAGTATGGAAATTTATTACAGAATAGAAATTGAAATTCCATTTGGCCCACTTATTCTCCAAGCTACAAACATAATATATTTTTCTGTTTCTATTATTATTAAGGAACTGTGATTTAAAAATGTATTTGTATTAGTTTCAGGAATAATGTCATCACAGCACTAGTGAAAATTTACCACTATCAAAGTCCCTGGGTTTCCTTCCACTTCCCTGGCCTACGTACTTGGTAGGCACATTTTTAAGTTTGGCTATTGAGAACATACATATCATTAGAATATGATAAAAACTCATCCTCTTCTTTGTAAGTTTCCATTCTTTTTCTTTGGTGCTCCAGTCCTTTGTTCAGGATAAAGCATGAGAAAAGTTAAACTTAAATCGTGTTTTAATATAGATTAAATCGATGAAGTTAGAACCTGAGTTCATTTCAGACAACAGAGCTATTGGCTTTTCACTTCTGACATGTTTTTGTTGTTGTTGTTTGGGGGCCACGCCCAGCAGTACTTAGGGCTGATCCCAGGCTATGCTCAGGGAGTGGCTTAGAGGACTCTCTGTAGTGTCAGGAATCCAACCCAATTTGGCTGTGTGCAAAGCAAGTGTCTCTCTATTATCTGTCGAGGCCCCTTTCTGCTGTTTTTTATGTTAGTCTGGGGATTATGACTTTTTTTCCTTTTTAAAGATTTACTTTGATAAGAGTAAAATTGTAAAACAGGTGCAGGAATTGCAAACGTAGATGAGCAAAGTCCTGCAGTGTGCAATAATCTCTTTCAGTGCACAAGGCATTTATCCAAGTAGAGTTAGGTGCCATGAGCCATAAATGAACAGCATGCACTAAAGTGGCTGTGATAAAATGTTGAATGAGTTATTTTAATAAAAAACTTGTCCCCTCAATGCTTATATCTATAGCTTGATATGGATAAAAATGTCATTCTCTGCTTGTGATTTTATGCCTACTCATACTAGAGAATTGATAAAATCAGAACGCTTATAAATATAGCATATCTTGACAACCACTCAAGTTCTTTCATTTCTCTATTGTATATGCATATATGGTTTTAAGTGATTATTAAATTCTATAATACAGCTATTGAGCTAAAGTTTGAAGATAAGACTTAGATTTTTATTCCTATTGAGTACAAAATGTAAAATGTAAGTTAAACAGTGAATTCAAAACAACATTGAAACTTCCTTATTTTCCCACAGTTTTCACCCTATACAGACTTTCTCTATCCCTATTTAAATTATTTTATGTTTTCTGTGGCACAATAGCATATTATCATTAACTTGTTTATAATTATCGTTTGAAGTTATGTCTTTCAAACTTATTTTTCAAGGGAGCATAATTGTTAATTACCTTTTCTTTGTGAACAAGTTAGAGAGTATTTTTTAAATACAATATAAAACTGTCACTGTCACTGTCATCCCGTTGCTCATCTATTTGTTTGGATGGGCACCATTAATATTTCTCATTGAAAGACTTATTGTTACTGTTTTTGGCATATCCAATAAGCACGGGTAGCTTGCCAGGCTCTGCTGCGCGGGCTTGATACTCTCGGTAGCTTGCTGTGCTCTCTGAGAGGGGCGGAAGAATCGAACTCAGGTCTGCCTCATGAAAGGCAAACGCCCAACAGCTGTGCTATCGCTCCAGCCTAAACAACCAGTGTAAATGTTTAAATTGTGCCCTTCCATTAAAATATGGCTGAGTTTTCAAAGTTCAATTTTGGCAAAAAGAGTTTAATTGCTGAGAATAAATCATGTCTCTTTTATAAAATGTATGCTTTACAAAAGTTTTTTAAAGTATTAAAAGTATAAAATGAATTTAATGTGATGAAAATATATTAAATTCAACAAACATTTTAAGAAGGTAAATATTTTTTCAAGACTTTGGGAAAAAGAGATTTAACAGACTGATTATAGATTTACTCTTAAAATAATTTTGCTGGGCCAGGACGATAACTTAGTTATAGAGCACCTGATTTTCAAACATTAGGCACAAAGTTATTTCCCTAGAACCTCCTAAAACAAACAAAATTGTACTTTAAGTATTAATGTTATTGAAAGATGAAAGGCAATAGGCTACGTATTTGATATAATTTCTTATTTTGTTCATATATGTATATTCACACTCATTTATTTATATCTATCTGGACATGCTTTATAGTATTTAAATACTTCATATATATAGAAAATATATGTAATTATTTTTCAATAGGTGAATTAATTTGCCTAATTTATTTTTAATTTATTATGCCAATCAATATTTTAAAGGACAAAAGAGATATTTCGATTAGTAGGGCACTTGCTTTTGTGTACTACTGCCTAAGATTAATCCCCAGCAACACATAAGATCTCAGAGCTACACTAGGAGCAATCCTGAGCAGAGAGCCAAAATTACACTGAGAACTGTTGGGTGTTACTCCAAAACAAATAGGAAATAAAAAAAATAAAGAAAAATTTATGTTTGATAGTTTAACTTAAAATTATTTGTACTAAATGAATATTCATTTTCATTTTTATCAAGTTTATAATTTGACTGGAGTGATGGCACAGTGGGCATTATAAGTTTATAATTTGACTGGAGTGATGGTCACAGCCTTACATGTTGCTGACCGGATTCAATTCCTCCATCCCTCCCAAAGAGCCCAGCAAGCTACCGAGAGTATCCCGCTCCCAGGGTAAAGCCTGGCAAGCTACCCGTGGTGTATTAGATATGCCGAAAAGCAGTAACAACAAGTCTCACAATGAGACATTACTGGTGCCTGCTCAAGCACATCGATGAACAACGGGACAAGAGTGCTACATTCACAACAAAAATTACATTTACAAATAAGATTTGACTTATTTTTGATAATTTTAATATTATTTTGGTTTAGATGACATATTTACAATAGTAGTAGTTATATTTTACATTTCTTATTTGATATATAATTACCATGACCTTGGTATTCCATATCTTCCTTTATGTTTGCTTCTTCATTTACCTCTGATTCTTCCCATGCTGTTTGTACATCTAAGTTTTTTATTCCAAGGCTAAGTGTTTGTCATAATTTAATATTGTCCATCTTCTTGTTTTATTTCTCTGTGTAAGATATATAAGTGAATGATTTGGTATTTGTCTTAATCCTCTGACTTATTTTGACATCAACAGTAAGAAATTACTGTATACAAAGCAGAATGATATTATCTCAAAATAAACTGTCATGCCTGGAAAATAATTTTAATTAGTGTAACTGTTGCCCTGTGGAGATGAAAAATTATCCTGAACAAGAAACTGTATTTATATACATTTGGAACATTTTTGAGGTCACTGCTTCAAATATATTATAACAAATATTATATTCTGTTGTTATTCTCAGTTCCCCTTTTTATTATTAGATTATTATATTTCTCATGTAACTTAGATCTATTTTGTGATTCGATATAGAAAATATCCTCAAATGGTGAATTAAAAAGTGCCTGAAATTTTGAAGGATTATATGAGAAGTTCCAATTACTTACTTAAAAGCACATATAAAATTATAAATATAATTGCAATTTTATATGGCAGTTTATAAGTTATTGATGACATAGCCCAATTTAAATAAAATAAAAAAGAACTGTAGTTTGTTACCCAAGAGCTCTCATTAATTTTTCACAATTTCAGAATTTATAATGAGCCTAAAAATAGCATGAACTTGTTAAAGTCTCATTATTTTCAAGAACTGAGTGAACTAAATTAGTTTCCTTATATTCACTATCAAAGTTCTTTACTCTTATTTAAAGTAGTCTTTAAATAGATACAGGAGGAATTTTTTAAACCAAAGCCCTTTATTTTTAAATTTTTGCAGAATCTCCAAAATAAAATTATCAAGGAAAAAGAAGAGCTCATTGTTCATCATTCATTTACTTAAAGACAGTAGAAATTACTTGAGAACAAAATACTTTAATTTTCCCATTGATATATACTACACACCTATAAAAGCATGACTGATAAAGGTGTTTATTAAATAATTATTCAATCAATTTGTGAAAAGAAGAGACAATATTTTCTAACTAAGCTATGAAACTGATGAGAGGAAACAACCTAATTGTCAGAATAAAGCAATGTGGTATAAAAACATTCAATTACAGTTCACTTCTGTTTTGAAATTTAAAGTCCTAAAAGAAAAGGAAAAAAAGTCACATTAAGTATCATATTCTTGCAAGAAAAATAGCAAGAAAATAAAAACAACCAAAAACTGTTCAAGACTCACTGGAAATAGAGGGTTATTTTGTTAACCTAGTTTAGTTTTCTAACAGTGAACTTTCCTCCTCACAAACATTTTCCATTAAATTCCCATTCCAGTTTGGTACACAATAAAAGCAAATGTCACATACTTTTTCCAGAGAAGACATCCTAATTTATGAGTCTTATGAACCTGAAAGAAGTTAAAAAGACATAGTCATCCTTAGTAAAAATGAATATCAAATGCAAAGGTCATCATATATCATCAGTGATTATGGTTTAGACACGTAATTCTAACAACTTAGAGCCTAAGAACCACACAAATGTGAGTAATGGTAACGTTAAAATATGCTATATAGATTCTGATGAGTCAGGTTAACTGTTTTACCCTTACAGAGAACTAATAGATTTTTAACTGTTAAATATAAGTTTAATTTAAAAATAATAAAGCAGTATATACCACAATCAAACAATACATATTTTTATATCTTTAGATTACTTATTTATAAGACTTTGCATTGAGCCAGTGAGACAGTACAAGAGGTAAGGCACTACCCTTTCATGCAGCTAGCACATAAGTTTCCTTAAGCACCACTGGGATGTTATTGACATTTCTTGAACACAGAAATAAAAACGGATCTTGAGCATTGCTGGTTGGACTCAAACAAATAAACAAAATCTAATGTTAATTAAAAATCACCCCATACAATGTTATTTAAAATATTTGATATATTCATATTATGTATGCATCACAAACATACATAATATAGGTATATTAATAGATTATAGATTTACATAAATATTGCTAACTAATATTCAGTTGCACATTCTGCACTTGTGGGACTTTTGTGGTGTGAAATAATTCACTATTGAGAAAATACGGTATAGAACTTTTTCTTTTTTTAATTTTTATTGTATTGAATCACTGTGACAAAAGTTACAAAGCTTTCAGGTTTAAGTCTCAGTCATATAATGATCAAACCCCTATCCTTTCACCAGTGCACATGTTCCCCCACCAAGAACCCATTATACTCCCCTCCCACCAACCCCCACCTGAGTGGCCAATGATCTTCACTGTATTCTCTCTATACTTTGAATACATTTGATATTTCAACAGAGAACTCACTATTATTATTTGGAATTTTCCCCCAACAATCAAACCTGCTGAAAAGGCATCATTTAATAATTTGTTTTACATTGCTTAGAATGAAGATTATATGAAGATTATATAAGCTGTCACAGCCGCATGGTTTTGGATTTCTGTTATTTCAGCTCAGTTCACAGTCTAGATGCATTTCTATAAGAAGCTGCTGGGTGCCAAAAAAGGGTTAGTAGACCTCCCGGATCATAGTCTTTCAGGGGCAGAGGGGCTGTGTAGTGCGCAGCTGCTCCGGATCTCATCTGGGTGGAGAACATGCCGGTAACACCCCCATCCCATGATCTCTGTAGTCAGGTCACTGCAAGCTCATACCTCTGGGCTGTGAGTTCTAGTAGAAGGCGGACGCCACGTGGGCACCGCTGCTGCCTCTGCCGCCGCTGCTATCTCCCCCGTAGAAAGCAAGCATTGAGAAAGAAAATCCTTCCCCTCCCAGGGCAGCATGCGGCTGTAATTCAGTTCACAGTCTAGATGCATTTCTATAAGAAGTCGCTTGGAGCCAAAAAGGGTTAGTAGATCTCCCGGATCTTTTAAGGAGCAGAGGGGCCGTGTTGTGCGCGGCTCCTCCAGATCTCATCTGGGCCTAGAACTTTTTCTTATGTTCTGTAGCAGTCATTGAATTTTTTTATTATTCACATACATTTCATAATATCTTTATTGTAAAGATTATAGATTTATAATTCATGGGTATATCTGTTAATGCACCTTATATGAAAAATGTCTGTCAGGTGTCTGGTTAAAAAGTTAAATTATATCAGGGAGCATTGATAGTATAGTGGCTAGGGTACTTTCCTTGCACACAGTGTACACAAGGATTTCCCCTAGCTCCCTCAAGAGTGATCCCAGAGGAAAAAAAAATGGATGTTTCATAAACAAACAGACAAAAACTTCAAATTTATATTAGACTTGAAACTCTTGAAAGAAGATAGATTTCTGAACAGCATAGGGTAAGTATGAATATGAGTATAATTATAAGAATGAATTTTTATTCAAAATTTAAATTTATGGTTTCATTTTTATTTCTGGTATATTTTAAGTATTTATCTATGTTCAAGTCACACAATATCATTCTGTCTGAATAGAGCAGTTCTAATGATAATCACTTTTCCAAGGTTTAACTAATTATTTTCCAAATATATCACTTCATATCTACTAGGTGTCAGGCATAGTCCTTAGAGATTAAAATATATATAAACTATTGTTGTCATTAAATATTTATTACCAATGAAATTATACAATATAATATACAAACAGTAAAATATGTAAATCACATTTACATATTTTCATATTTTCACATTTACATATTTTCAAAAGGAAAAGTTTTTTATCTCTCACCTATACTTTGTGTTTATATTTATGTACTGTACTTATTGACATTGCTACAATTAAAATTTTTTTATTTTCTTTACTAATTATATAGCAAAATATTTGCTAGGAAATATATTAATTGTTGTTTTACAGTTTATAATGTCATATTCACAACAAAATGTTTATGTACCTAGTAGTATTAGCCTCATTCACATATAAGAAAATTAAAGAAAAATATGCATTAGACCACTTAACTAGAACACATCAAAAAGAAATATGTAGAGAAAACTTTTACTCAAAATTTCAAAGCTAAGAATTCAAATGTTATTATTTTAGCTTCTATTCTAGATATACTCACAAAGGCTTTGTTAATTTTTCATTTTTAATTCTATTAGGTAATGTTTTTAGAATTCATTTATTTATGTTCATATAAAAATCAAAGTTTTTTTAATTTAATACTTTTTGTTATACATTTATTGTCACAAGTTTTTCTTAGATTTTTTTTTTAGGAGAAACACTTGGTGATATCAAGAGCTAACTCCTGGCTCTGAACTTCAGTGTTACTCCTGTTGACTCTCACGAGGATGAATAGGGTGCCAGGAATTGAACCCGAATCAGTATCACCTTATGGTTCCAAAATCACTACCAGGAGTGATCTGTGATTGCAGAACCAGGGGGAAAATATGAGAACCCATTTTAATGAATAGAATTTTGCATTTAATTTTACTTATTTTTTCCCTTTTGCAATATAGAACTGAGTTTTAGTTTTAACTCATGCCAATTCTATTTCATTCACAGTGTTCTTCATATTCATCATCTCTTTTTGCACATTTTTTCCCTTAACCCCTTTGGCAAAGAACTATCTGTGTTCTTACATTAATTTTATCTTATTAATATTTTGTTCTATATTATAGTCCACTTAATATATCACTGATTATAATGTTTGATTTTAATTTATTATCTATTAGACTCCATCATTTTATTCTATTAATATTATTTTTCTGAAAGATATCTTTCTCATGTATTTGGCCACCAGATTTCACCTCCTAATTTTCTAGTTTCTTTTTATTACTTTGGCTTTTAGTTTTTATGTCATACTTGATGTTGACCTGGGTCTACTCAATGATCTAAGTTCTAAGTCCAGTGCCAGGCTTTTCACTGCACCATGGTTTGCTAGATATCTAATGAGGGTTAGTCATATGCAAGACAAGGATCTTTACCCCTGTGCCCCTGTGTTATCTCTCTGGCCCCCGATTTAATTAAAGCATGGTGAATTGCAATATATTTTATTGAGTTGTTTCGGGTTTACAAACATCTAACGCCACACCCACAAGCAGAGTACCAACATCCCTCCATTCCTGCACGTAGGTCCTCTCACATTTCTCCCCCCACCTCTAATTGGCAATCTAAGTTATGCAAGCTGACTCTCAGTGAGTGTTACAGTTGGCCTTTTTCTTCTTAATTATTTTTTAAATTTAATTCAAAACAATTTCTTCAAAGTGCCATCTTTTATAGAGTTCCTGATATTACATTTTAGGCATAAAATAATTCAAGGCCAATCACTTCATTGGTGTCAATTTCTTTCTCAGATTCCTTCCCCATCACAACCTACACTCCACCTCTCCTGTCAACTGGACAGGCACATTACAAAGTTTCAGTGATTGTCACTTAGATATGTTTAAGTTCTGTTTCTGTGTTTTGGGTATATGACTAAACCTCTCACTCATATCATAGGTATAACTAAAGCCCTAATGCCTGTTAATTCATTATTTCTTGTTCTATCTTCCCTCCTTGATTTCTCTCCTCCAGTTGACCTTATTAAATTCCTGTACTACTATCTCTTCCATCTAGAAATATGAAATTTTAACCTTTTCTTGATTTTTGCTTTATTTTATCAATATGCCCCTTGATCTTAAATTCTATATATTTTTTTCAGGACTTTCGGTGTGTCACAGACAGAGAAGTTGAAATGTCAAGGTACTTCTTCAATCTCTTCCATGGGTGAACAAGGCTAGTTTAAGTGAAAGACTATGCTTTCTCCTTAGAGCAGATTCATTACTTGTCTGAGTTCACTGATTTCTTCCTCAAGGCCAGTTGCCAGAATGTTCTTCTTTTGGCACATTACTGTGGAAACAGTTTCATCTGGCTTTCCAAAGACAGGGGGAAAGTTATCACTTTTCTAATCTATGATGGTTCTCATTCTGCTAGATAAGAAAAATGAAACAAACCCTGAAGCCTCAGTTTTGACCACTCCATAAGTTCAGTTCTGACAAGATCATGAGTAAGTCCATTAAATCAAAGAGGACATTAGGAAATGGAAACATATGCCCTGCTCATGGATAGTGAGAATAAACATTGTCAAAATGGCAATACTCCCCAAAGCATTATATAAATTTAACACGATCCCTATAGGGATACCCATGGCATTCTTCAAAGAAACAGATCAAGCAATCCTGAAATTTATATGGAACAATAAACGCACACGGATAGCTAAAACAATTCAACAATTCTTGGGAAAAAGATGATGGGAGGCATCACCCTCCCCAACCTTAAACTCTACTACAAAGTGGTAACAATTAAAACAGCATGGTACTGGAAGAAAGGCAGAGCTGCAGACCAATGGAACAGGGTGGAATATCCCCACACACAACCTCAAATGTATGATCATCTAATCTTTGATAAAAGAGCAAGAGATGTGAAGTGAAGCAAGGAAAGCCTCTTTAACAAATGGTTCTGGCACAACTGGACAACCACATGCAAAAAAATGGGCTTAGACCTTGACCTGACACCATGCACAAAAGTCAGATCAAAATGGATTAAAGACCTCAACATCAGCCACAAACCATGAGGTACTTTGAAGACAAGGTTGGCAAAACCCTCCACGATATTGAAGATAAAGGTATCTTCAAAGATGAAATGGAACTAAGCAATCTAGTAAAAACAGAGATCAACAAATGGGACTACACTAAACTAAAAAGCTTCTGCACCGCAAAAGATACAGTGACCAGAATCCAAAGACTATCTATAGAATGGGAAAGGATATTTACACAATACCCATCAGATAAGGGGTTGATATCAATGGTATATAAAGCACTGGTTGAACTCTACAAGAAGAAAACATCCAACCCCATCAAAAAATGGGGCGAAGAAATGAACAGAAACTTTACCAAGGAAGAGATACAAATGGCCAAAAGGCACATGAAAAAGTGCTCTACATCACTAATCATCACAGAGATGCAGATCAAAACAACCATGAGATACCACCTCACACCACAGAGACTGGCACACATCCAAAAGAACAAAAGCAACCGCTGTTGGAGAGGATGTGGGGAGAAAGGGACCTTTCTACACTGCTAGTGGGAATGCCGACTAGTTCAGCCCTTTTGGAAAACAATATGGACGATTCTCAAAAAACTAGAGGTTGAGCTCCCATTTGACCCAGCAATACCACTGCTGGGAATATATCCCAGAAAAGCCAAAAAGTATAGTCAAAGTGACATCTGCACTTATATGTTCATTGCAGCACTGTTTACAATAGCCAGAATCTGGAAAAAACCCGAGTGCCCTAGAACAGATGATTGGTTGAAGAAACTTTGATACATCTATACAATGGAATACTATGCAGCTGTTAAAAAATGAGGTCATGACGTTTGCATATAAGTGGATCAGCATGGAAAGTATCATGCAAAGTGAAATGAGTCAGAAAGAGAGAGACAGACATAGAAAGATTGCACTCATCTCTGGAATATAGAATAATAGACTATAAGACTAACACCCAAGAATAGTAGAAATTAGTATCAGGAGGCTGTCTCCATAGCTTGGAGGTTGGTCTCTCATTCTGGGCAACTCAGAGAAGGGAACACCAAGTAAAATGTGGTTGGAGTTTCATGTGGGGGAAGGGTGATGCGGGCTGAATATAGACTAGAGACTGAACAGAATGGCCACTCAACACCTTTATTGCAAACCACAGCACCTAATCAGAGAGAGAGAACAAAAGGGAATACCCTGCCATAGTGGCAGTGTGGGGTGTGGGGAGACGGGACTAGGAAGGGTGGGAGGGATGTTGGGTTTACTGGTGGTGGAGAATGGGCACTAGTGAAGGGATGGGTTATCGAACTTTGTATGGGGGAAACGAGCACAAAAATGTATAAATCTGTAACTGTATTCTCACATTGACTCACTAATTAAAAATAAACTATTAAAAATAAATAAATGTGAATCTATATGAGTCAATAGATAAGTTATTCTATTTATATCATACATATATATATAACTTCAACCATATAGAACTTTTATTAGTGAGATATTAAATGTACTCTGATAAAGGAAGCAGTGCTATGATAACACATAAGGGTATCAGATTCCAGTTCTGAAAATAAATCTTTACAAAATTCCAAGAATCTGTGAATTTTGCCAGAAATGTTTTTCAGCATTAAAAAGAAAAATAATGAAATTTAGTCTGCTAAATAATATACTAAATCTAATATATGAAGGTCAATGAAATATTATTACTGTCTCCTATAAATAACACATTATAATTTCAGGGGTATTTTCATGGAAATGCACCTTCTTTTTGAGACATTAAAAGATGTGGCATTTAGCAGCTTAAAACCCAATGAAATAGAAATATGTAACATTAACTAGGATGAATGCCAAGAGAGGAGTCATTATAAGAATGTTACTGGTGAAAATAGTTGACACAACATATCTTAAAATATTTATATTTGAAACAAATATAAGCTTTTTATTTTAAAGATTTGTTTAAATTAAAACATAATTATCCCCAAATTTTAGTCTTATTTCCTCTTAAAGCTGTTGTTTTTAATGTAAAAGTACATAAAAAGAGGTATTATCTAACTTAAAAAAAAAATCAGGAGTAAGGGTTCAAACTGCGATGTTCAGTGTTCTGAAACAGCAGGGACTGTTTAAATATAGTTCCTCATCTTAGTTGTAAACTTGGATTCTTCTTCCCTCTGAGAAAGGGCAACTGATTACCTGGAGACTTACATGAATACAAAGCCCATGCACCTCTTCATCTTGGATTACTATGATCCTACCCTGCAGTTTTAGATGCTGCATTTCTCTTAAGTTTGAGAAGTTTCAGGTAACTGTCAAAATTTTTCACAGATGATCACTCCTGAGAATAAATCTACAAGCCATGCTATATTAAGTATGACTGATCTTCAAATTACAGTTTCTGCTAGTGGAGTCTTTCCTCTTTAGTGGAAGATTTCACTGGAGTACTGAATTATTGGGTTATTCCAAAGTTCTGATCTTTGCCTATAAATAACACCATAGTGACTTCAAACTTTTTTACATTTCTTGGATAAAATCTGGAGATTTAGCCTTCCACTCCCCATATTGACAATACTATGGATCATGGGTCACCTACCTTCAAAAATGCAGATTCTAGAAGTGATCATACGTTCTCTGATAATAAACTGATTAGTTGTTTGAGATAGAGTTGGTTTCTGATTGGGTTTTCAAGTGATCTTTTCCTTACGTGTTCTATTCCTTGTCACTGTCACTGTCATCCCATTGTTCATCGATTTGTTCAAGCGGACACTAGTAATGTCTCTCATTGACAGACTTATTGTTACTGTTTTTGGCATACCCAATACGCACGGGTAGCTTGCCAGGCTCTGCCTCTCGGGCTTGATACTCTCGGTAGCTTGCCGGGCTCTCCAAGAGGGGCGGAGGAATCGAACTCGGGTCGACCTCGTGAAAGGCGAATGCCCAACCGTATAGATATAAAATGTTATCTCCTTAATAATGTGTAAATATGTGACTTTCATATCACTGTATCACTGTCACTGTATCACTGTCATCCTGTTGTTCATAAATTTACTCGAGCGGGCGCCAGTAACATCTCTGTTTGTCCCAGCCCTGAGATTTTATCAGCCTCTCCTTACTCATCATTCCCAACGATTGGAGACTTCTCTCAGGGTCAGGGGATGTGAACTGTTATTGTTACTGTTTTTAGCATATCAAATACACCATGAGGAGCTTCCTAGGCTCTGCCATGTATGCCAACATTTTTGCTTCTAAATATTAATACAACCTGTATAAATATTAGCATTCTCACACAATCCTTAAACACAGTTATAGTGTTCAAATATATATACATATATATTCATAATTTTACTAAAATTAAAAAATATGTGAAGCAAAATTTTCGGTCATAAATTGCTATGCATGTATACATTAAATATGAATCTTTACATTTTATATTGCAATACAGTGAGAATCAAAAATTCTGTTATCTCAATCATCACACTTAGTTTATAGCAATCTGAAATAGATTAGAAAACTTCAAATTTTATACCATTCTTATGATCTTTTGACATAGTAAAGTAAGATATAGAAAATGTATCAGGTCAACCTGAGTTCGATTGCAGGTATCACACATGGTCCCCTGGGTCCTAGTAGAAGTGATCCTTACGCGCAGAGCCAGAAGTGATCCCTGAGCACCACTAGGTGTGGTGAAACACCAAAAGTTTCATATTACCATATTTAACTTATAATAAAGCTAATTTTTAATAAAGATACCGCAAATAAAACAGTGAGCTCTAGCAACACTGGCTAAATTAGCATCTAAGGGTTGAACTAATTTCTGTTAAGATTCATGTGCTAGCATTAGTATGATAAAGAGATATAACTTATATAGTTTCAACTTTTCTGCTGGGGGAAGTGTAATATAATTTAGATATAATTTATTGTTTAAAATTAATTCTAAAGTGTGACAATGATCAGTATGTCATTTGAAAGTAAAATGCTCAGAGTCAATCAATATAAACTAAACTATAGATTCTGCTTATAAAATAATTCTTTAGCAATATAAATTTTAGATAACTTATTAACAGAGAAAAGAGCACAAATAAAGTACCCAGACCTACCACTGACCCCTATTGTAATGATTGCAATCAGGGAACTTGATTTATTCCTGACTTTACAATCTACTTAACACATTTTAAAATAACAAATGCATAAGTGTTTAAGTATAATATAACTATAAACCTAAGTCTTAAAGTGTGCTTTCAATCTCCCATATTCCCAGAATTTAGCAGACATGAATTACTGTAGCTATCAGGGTCCTCTTTCACTTCATTATGTAGATTTGAGCTATTGGAGAGTAAGTACAATTTAAGTGATCCACTTTAAAAAATAGAATATAAATATTTGCTAAAATGTTTATTTTGAACATAACATTTATGTGGATGTGAAATGTCTGGCTCTAAAGATAAATAACAATGTAGAATTAGGAAAACTAAATAAGAATGCTTTCAATTTTTGACTATTAAGTCAGGCAATGGGTTGTGAAAATCGGGGAGAAAGTTCACTACTTAATATGGAATTGTTATCTAATTTAAAAAATATTGTGTAGAATTAGGCTGCTTCTTTTTGCAGGGCTTATTTTCTTATTGAAGAATAGCTATTATACAAGTTGTCTAGATATAGTCAAATATTTCAAAGTCCCTAACCACATAATTTTCCTCAAGTCAGTGAAAGGGCAGTCACTGCCTACAAGAAATAGATAAATTTTAGAATAGAATTATAGAAAGAGCAAACAGGCTCAGAACACTAACTCCATTTCTATCAAAATATGATTTCACAAACAAATGTCAAACTAAGCTGACATTTCTGAAGGAATATATTTCAAGATAAGATCACCTATCTTTTACCCCTTTCCCTTAATTTGTAATGAGAAGGAATCTACAAACATGATTTGATGCATCTGCTTATTATGTCATCAAAATACTCATTAATTAAAATGTTGAAACAACATAAACAGACTAAGTCATGTTTTTAAGTACAATAATTTATCAATATAACCCAGCTGACATATATTTGGCAGTTGGGCAATGGGCTACACCTGGTGGTCAACAGGGCTTACTTCTTGCTCTGATTGAGTGACTACTCCTGGTAATGTTCTAGGATGCCATGTGGTGCTGGAAACAGCTCTGGTTTTTGACCTTGTGCACAGAAAGTCCCTGTAACTTTGTACCATCTCTTCAGATTTATATTTTAATTTTTACATATTATTTGTTTATTTTTTAAAAATCATCAGTTAATGTCCTTTAATAAGCAAAACATTTACTAAATGACAAATGTGGTTTTCTTTAAATGAAAATACTAAGCAAGAAGTTCTAATTAAATTTTTGAGAGAGAGACCAATACCTTCTATCATAAAGAAAATAAGGTATCAGGGGCCAGGGATGTTCACAGTAAAAGATTGCTGTATATGTGTGAGCCCTAGGTTCAGGTTATAGCACTGAAAGGAAAAATAAATTAAGCTTTAAAATAAAGTTATCATATGTTTGACAGTAATTACTATTTAAGGGAAAAGCAAGGTTGCAATATTGAGTATATCTCATATATGTATATGAATATTCATATATGTAATTTAAGGGAAAAACAAGGTTGCAATATTGAGTATATCTCATATATGTACATGAATATTCATATATGTATTCCTACTTTAAATAGAAAGATGGTCACATAAAAATATAAAAAGGTTATTTTTGAGTTGTTAATGCAGCTAGATCAATCTTGGGTAGGGTTGCTCTGTTGAAGGGAGAATAACTCAATTATCCAAGAATTGGTATTAATTAAATTTGTCACATTGGACCATCTACTCCCTATTGTGTACTGTTACATTGATAAATTTATAAAACACAAAGTTGGCTGAAATATATAAAAATGCATATCTTTTTTAGATTAATTTAAGAAATATAAATAATCATTGACAAATGTCCTTTGCCACTTTTGAAGAAGATTATTTCACATTAATAAAGCATAAAGAGTGAAATCTGGCTCCTAATGGAGCAATTTAAAAGATCACTGAAACATTTCTATCCTCAATAAGGCTTGTTCTACATCATATAACTCTCTGAGATCTAGTTTGCAGTGATTCTTTACAACTACATTATATCCCAAGAGCACTCAAATTATATGCACTAATCCTTTTTAGAATTCTAGTGATGCAAATAGAACATGCTATGGTTCTTTTTTTATAGCTTGATATGCTGAGCAATATAAAATTTAGCCAGTCTTAAAACTTATAACCATGTACAGAGTTGGGATTATGTTCCCGGCCAGGTTCTTATACTACCTTCCTTTAACATTTTCTACAATTACAATATGCTAGACAGAATATTAATTCATCTAAAGTATTATATTGTACTAAATATCATTGTATTAAATTATTGTTTTCAGCTAGACAAAATAAATAGCATTGCTAATGTGACTTAGCATACAAAGTGTAATCAATAAATGTGCATTATAAACTTCTCAAAAATATCACACTACGTATTTTTCCCCAGCATCTTGTTTGTACTGTCGTCCTGTTTTTCATCAATTTGCTCAAGCAGGTACCAGTAACATCTCCATTGTGAGACTTGTTACTGCTTTGGCATATCAAATACACCACGGGTAGCTTGCCAGGCTCTGCCTTGTGGGCAGAATATTCTTGGTAGATTGCCAGGCTCTCTGAGAGGACAGAGGAATTGAACCCGGGTCAGCCACATGCAAGGAAAATGCCCTACCCACTGTGCTATCGCTCCAGTCCAACATCATATTTAATATACATTAAATATAAAGGGCTGGAGCGATAGCACAGCGGTCGGGCGTTTGCCTTGCATGCAGTCATCTCGGGTTCTATTCCTCAGTCCCTCTCCAAGGGCCGGGCAAGCTACCAAGAGTATCTCTCCCACATGGCAGAGACTGGCAAGCTACCCGTGGTATATCCAATATGCCAAAAACAGTAACAACAAGTCTCAAGATAGAGACATTACTGGTGCCTGATCGAGCAAATCAATGAGCAATGGGATGACAGTGACAGTGACAGTGAAATATAAAACCCCACCAGCATAACCCTGATGGCCCAGGGAACTACTTGTTATGGTTCTGCTACCCCAGAAAACTATTCCCTCCAAGTAATGTATTGCCAGGACTTTACTACTATGGAGGAAAGCAACGAATTACCAGGATGACCCCTAGATAGATAGACATAAACATATATTCATAAATGCTTATAGATATATCTAATGCAAACTTCAATTCAACCATTACCTCACGTATCAACTTAAAAGCATACTTCTATCTCCCACAATGGCAAGCTTGACTGTGAAGTTACTTACATTTTCCTTGAACTGGCATTTATTTTCAGTTATCATTTAAATAAAAAAGTCTTCCCACGTTCCTAATAGCACGTCAACATTACAATCCTATCCAACTCTGTCTTTGTCAATTCATATATCTGTAATATTAATGACAAATTGTGGCCTAATGGATTTTGTAGTATGTGGTTTTATATAGTGGTATTTTATTAATAGTTAGTGTGGGTAGTTATAAATACTTAGAAATGATTGTAGTATCTCCAGTCTGGAAACTCATCAAGTCTGAGAGAAATTGTCAACATAATACTGACCTGCTGAATAATACTATAAGTGGAAATTCACAATTTATACACATTTGGTTACTTTGAATTCAGTAGAGTTATTAGATTTCATAAACGTTCAATACAACTTGGAGAAATAATACAGAGCAAAGACCACTATGCACATACTGACCACAGAAACTCATATGGTCCCTGAACACAGAGTCATGAGCACAGTCAGATGTGACCCTAGAACCCAGCAGAAAATGGAGCAAGAAATAGAGAGGTGGGGGAAGAAAATAAGAAAAAAGAAGTCCTCACCAGTTGGGTGACACTTTTTATTATTTATTATTTGTTAATGCACTTATTATTTTGGACCACACTAGAGTGAACTCAGGGTTAGGGTTTAATTCCTTACTTTATGATCAGAAATCATTGCTAGCAGGATTCAGAATACAATATAATATGCTGGGAGATCAAACTTACTTCTGCTCTCTCTGTGCTAAGCAAGAACTATTCCTGCCATACTAGATCTCCAATCCATCATATATTTTTTTTTTACCAACTCAGTAGAGAAAGAAGTCTGATAACAGTTTTGATATATTTATAAATACTTTCTTGAAATGAAATTACCATTCAATACCATTCAACCTTAGTCTATATAATTTTATCTTTTCATGTATATGTGTATACATTTGGAACTACAGACCAAAATAAATTAATAACAGAACAGAGATAATGAATTTTTTAACTCCAAAGATTTTTTTATGTCTTTTGTAATTCCTCACTCAGGTCTTTCCTTTCCCCAACTAACACTTTATAAAGCCAGCCATTAATGTACTTTACAACAGTATGAGTTTCTCTATTCTAGAATGTAATATTAATGGAATTTGTAAGATGCAATTTTTGTCATCTTTTAGTCAGCATAGATATTCACTTGAGATTCATCTATATTTCTGTGTGATTAAATATACATTAATTCATAATATTTCTCTTCACATTTTTGTTAAAATTTTCCACATAATTTCCACAAAATTTCAATATGTATGAACACTAGTTTTTATTTCTGCTGAGTATCTTGAAGTGGAGTTGTTAGAGCATATATAACATATTTCATTATGTAGAAACCGATAGATTTATTTCCAAACATGGAAAGCTTTATGCTCCCAATAGTAAACTATGATTACCACAGATACTCTATTTCTTGTACATATTTAATACAGTTATCTAACAGATATATTGTGTGATTTCATTTGGGATTTAGTCTGAATTTCCATAATGACTAATGATGTTGAATATCTTTTTTCCGCAGCCTATTTAGTATTGTACCGATTTAGTATCATTTCTGGCAAAGTATCTACTCAAATGCTCTGCAAAGTTTCTATTTTTTAATGTTTTCAAATTTTAAACTGCTATTAATCAACTTAGTGAAGGCAGACGAATCCCTGTAGTTCAGTAAACTTGTGTATCATAAAGATAAATTTCCAGAAACTTGAAACTGCATAGTAAAAAATGTTTAGGATAGTAATAAGAAGAAAAAAGGTCTAAGACAATAACAAATATGAGCAGCTCTTTTTTAATATTGATTTGAATCAATAAAAATTATATTTTCATTTGTTATCTCAGTTTTGAATAGGTATAATATAGGACAATAGATGAATCAACAGTTAGTAAAACTCAAGATGTATATTGCTTTAAATAATCAGGATCTAAGAGCTGCATTGAAACTAATTATAAACAGTAAACTAAAATTTTTTAAACTGGTCTATTTTCTCCTTTATCAAGGATTCATCAATTTCTTCTTAACATTCTACCATTGTCTTCAGTAGACCTGCTGTTTTTCACATATGCTTATTGGTATAAGTCCCCATACTCACACTATTAATATTAATTTTAACAAAGTGCAAATAAATGCTGACACAAGTATTGAAGTTGAAATGATACCAACAAAAAAAACTTGTTGAGATGGTTATAGATACTTAAACTAATTTCTTTTTTTAACCTATCCAGTGAATCACAACAGTTCACTAGAAAGGTAAATACTGCAAAAAAAAAAAAGTTAGTAAAGATGAGTGAAGAGAAAAGTTGGAAAAGGCAGTTTGCTAATAGCCCCTCTGCCTTCCGATTGCAGAGTTAACCAAAATTTGATTTTCTAAATAGAAAACTCAGTATCATCTCTGTTTGAGCAAAATAGAAGACTGATATTGTGCTGAAATCAGTATTTGAAAAATATCAATCAATGTAATCACTTGTATCACTTGTCATCCTGTGGTTCATCAATTTGCTCGAGCAGGCACCGATAACGTCTTCATTCATCCCTGTCTCATTCAGGGTCAGGGGAATGAGGCCCATTATTACTGTTTTTGGTATATTGAATATTCTACAGGTGGCTTGCCAGGATCTGCCGTGTAGACAGGATACCCTCGGTAGATTGCTGGGCTTTCCGAGAGGGACAGAAGCTTTTGGGGTGGCCTCTAATTGCCCTTATACTGGTGCTCCCAATCTCCAGGAGATTCTGTATCGCTCTCTTCTGGGATCTTTGTTTTATAGTCTCTGGATCTTGGCCATTGATGAGATGACATGGTGCTACTGGCAGTTTGTGGATGTGACTCCTAAACTACTGGAAAACTGGCGATCTGCACTCCAGGAAAAATGTATTGCTCTCTTCTGGGAACTTTGTTTTTATAGTTTCTTGATCTTGGCTTTTAATGAGATTACATGGTGCCAGGGGCAGTTTGTGGGTGTTAGGGTGTTACTGCCAAGCTACTGGAAAACAGAGGATCTGGGTGGAGGAGGCCATAGCCATGCTCAAGTAGGAAATTACTGTACTTAAATGTTTATTTCATTGAATTCCCCGTTTGCTTTTATATGTACTGTTTCTTTCTGCTAGAAAGATTTTCCAGGGGATTTGTCCATTAAACTTCTGCTTTTCCTTCACCATGATCAGCTGTGGAACTCTGGGAACATAGCTCTCTTTTTGATAAGATCCGTCTTCACTTATTACTTCTAAAGGGCTCATTCTAATTGTTGGCATGTGCAGACCTATTATCACCTTCGTAATGAGGTCAATTTCCTCCATTATGTAACAAGCATAGTTTTTCTGAAATTTGCCATATCCTTACTTTTATTCCTATTACTACATATGTGGGCTGGAGCGATAGCACAGTGGTAGGGTGTTTGTCTTTCACGTGGCTGACCCGGGTTCGATTCTTCCGCCCCTCTCAGAGAGTACCAGCCTGGCAAGCTACCGAGAATATTATGCCCCTACAGCAGAGCCTGGCAAGCTACCCATGGCATATTCAATATGCCAAAAGCAGTAACAATAAGTCTCACAATGAGGCTGGCCTCACATTCTGGGGAGAGGGCAACTCAGAGAAAGGATCACCAAGTATAATGCGGTCGGAGGCCATGCGGGGGAAGGGTGATGCGGGCTGAATGTGGGCTAGAGACTGAGCACAGTGACCACTCAACACCTTTATTGCAAACCACAACTGCTAATTAGAGAGAGAGAACAGAAGGGAATGCCCTGCCACAGTGGTAGGGTGGGGTGGGGGGAGATGGGATTGGGGAGGGTAGGAGGGATTTACTGGTGGTGGAGAATGGGCACTGGTGAAGGGATGGGTTCTCAAACTTTGTATGAGGGAAACATGAGCACAAAAATGTGTAAATCTATAACTGTACCCTCACGGTGATTCACTAATTAAAAATAAATTAATTTTTTTAAAAAGTCTCACAATGAGAGACGTTACTGGTGCCCGCTAGAACAAATCGATGAGCAACAGGATGACAGTGACAGTGACAGTGACTACATATGTATGTTTGTTCAAGAATCTGTGGACTAACACAGTATCTAGCATGGGATAGGGTGTTTTAATCAAAATTCTTATCTATGCAAGACAAAAAAATTTTGGTTTTTGAATCAATGTAATATATGAAGTATAATAATAATTTAAATCATGCATTATAATAATAATTTAAATCATGCCATATCAAGAAGCATGTTAAGGATTTGTCATAGAAATACATCATTATTTGTTGTTCATTTAAATGTTTTGTAAGTATAAGTTCATATATGTTCTTCGGCTATATCTGTCTGCATCCAAACACCAAGCTACACATACTCTCAAGTTTCTTAGAATTTGATAGTTAATATAATGAAAATTAAGAAACGCTACCTTAATTTGCTTTTTGTATTTTTGTGTTCATGGGATTGAAACCAGGACATCATAAATTCAGGCATTAATTTTACTATTTATCTAGATTCCTAGTTCACTGTTAGTTTTTTCAACTAATCATAAAAACATATATTTTCAAAATAGAAATTTTTGCATTATATAAAATGATGCTTCATGTTTATTATTGCTTCATGTGGTATTTGTATTTAAACCTAATGTATTATTCCCTCATATAAATCTCAAGTTATAAATATATTTAATATCATTCTTATGAAAACTATACTTAAAAATTATTGCTTATCTACACATATGTAAATTTCAAATTAGAAATAAAATGTCTATAACAGACATTTCTCTACTCCAAGGAAATTTCTCTTATTTTTTATTTTTAAAAAAATAAGAGAGCAGGTGTGTGGACATCCCTGGTCATTGACCCATTCTCCACGTGTGTCCCAACCCGAAACCCTTATGGCAACACTTCCCAGCATCCCATGGACTTGTAGCTGACTTCCAGTGCCGCCCAGACTCCTTTCACCAGGAGAGCCTCCCTGACTGGCATCCCATTCTCTGAGACCGCACCAACCCAGAACTCAGACAGCAAGTTCTCCACCATCCCGGAGGGTGCCTAGAGTGCACCAGGGTGTGTGTCCTCCTGGGTGGCGGCAGCTCATGCAGCCGCAGTTATTTTCCCCTTTCTTAGCACTCAATCTCCATTACCTAACTCTGTGAAGAACATCCTGGCTATGTCACACACATTAGGCCAATAGTCCACTAGCCTATTTCAATCTCACCAAAATACTGGAGTACAAGCCTAATATATAAGAACACATCCTCTGAAACGTCACTAGAGACCTCACGTAAATTCCAAAAGAGCAACAAAGAGGAGGTAGTATACTGAAAGGGGGAAAAGGCAACTACCATTGACCGAGATCATCTAGAATCTTTTCTCCCATCGAGAAAGGTATACAGATAGTGAACTTGAGGGTTTCACCTCCATACTACCACAGCAACAGAAAATCCCCACCAGGAGGAGAGGATGAAGAAAAGAGTCCGAAAGTCTCAAGAGGGATTACCCACAAATTCGATCTCTTTCAATAAAGAATTCAGAGATGAAATGCTGAGGCTGATCAACAAACTCAAAAGAAATGGTGAAACAGACATTCAGTAAATTAAAGGAGGACATGAAGGAAACAGTGGAACAGACACAAGTCTCTTTCCATACAAAATATTAATAGATATCAAATCTTGCCCCCGCTCTTAGCTCTTAGCTGTCTTTACACCAAGCTGTGCTCAGGGCTTCATCCATGTATATTTCTATCTGAAAATTGTACTGATGTTTATTATTACCAATTATTTACTAATAGTCATTATCAAATTAAGTCACTGATTTAGACCCTTTGTTTTTAATATATCTTGATTAAGTAGCTACTATATTATTGAGGAGAAGAAATTAGTTCTCTCACAAATGTTTTTCTCCTTCCTCTGTAAAACGGTTATGTCTATAGTGATGTGCCAAGCTAAAATTTATATTTTCTTGTCATGATTGTCAGACATGATTATGAAGTTAATCTTTCTTTAATAAAATAACTGCTTTGTATGTACTGCAAAAATTATTTAAAAAAATAAGACGTGTTGGTTAAAAATCTATATTGTGTGTGTGGTATGCTTTGGCCTTTCATTCCTTGCCAGAATACAAGCCTATTCATCTATTATCAGATCAATGTTTAGTTAGTAACTTGTTAGGGAGTTACCACACTCAGAATATTTCACTGGTAAATTTTACTACACATAAATAATAACAAATCACGAATCACGAATCACATAATCCCGTTAATCACCGATTTTTCGGGCAGACTCAGTAACATCTCATTTTGTCCTTTCTCTGAGATCTTAGAAGTCCATCTTGACTCGGCCCTCATAATGATGTTGCACTGTGGCCTCTTCAGGGTCAGGGGAATGAGATCCAGCTTGTTACTGGATTTTGCATATGAATACACCATGGGAAGCTTCCAAGGCTGTCCCATGTGAGCAGGAAACTCTCAGAAGATTGCCAGTTTCTCCCAGAGGGAGAAGCAGGCTACATGATATCGCTTTTGAGAGCTTGCTTTGAAGTCTCTCTCTGGATGTTGGCCGTTGATGGGATTACACACACCTGGGTTCCTCTGCCGTTACCTTCATGCATGAAGCCTGTCCGAATGTGTGGAGAGGGGCCTCGAACATGGCTGTAGCTAGGCTCTGGTGGTCTTCTCTCTGCTCGGGGTGGGGATAAATAATAACAAATAATTTAAAAATAATTTTAAAATTTAAAAATAATATTAAATCTGGCAGAGTCTCTTGCCATATTGCCTGGCTGTCTTCACTGGGGCCCCATGGACAGGGCAGATTGAGTTAACCTCCCTGCCCCAATCAGAGCTCCAGCAGCTAAAGACATCTGGATCCCAGCCACAGCCATGCTCAAGGCTACTCCTCCATACACTTGGACGAGCCTTAATCATGAAGGAACCAGCAGAGGAACCTAGGTGTGTGAGACCCAGGGCTGATATCCTAAGCCTGCTCAGATCCAGACTGGGCCTCTTCCACCCAGATCCCCCATTTTTCAGTAGCTTGGCATCCACACCCAGAAACTGCCCCTGGTGCCATGTAATCCCATCCACGGCCAAGATCCAGAGACTATAAAACAAAGCTCTACGAAGCAACTGCAGCCTAGTGACCTCTTATTGTATAGTTCTCCCTCTCGGAGAACCCGGCAAGCTGCAGAGAGTATCCTACCTGCACGGCAGAACCTAACCACCTTCCTGTGGCATATTCAGTATGCCAAAAACAGTAACAATGATGTGTCTCATTCCCCTGACCCTGAAAGAGACTCTAATATGTCATGGTTGAGAAGGACGAGTAAAGAGAGGCTGCTGAAATCTCAAGGATAGGACGATTGGTGGCATTACTGGTGCCCACTTGATCAAATCTATGAATAATGGGATGACAGTGATACAGGGATACAGTGATAAAATTTTATGATGTCCATAGTTCTTAAACTGTTGAGATAAAAATCGTGATGAAACTATTGAACTAAGTAAAATTTTAAAGAGATTTCAATTACATTTATTAAATCAAAAGGACTTCTATTATTGGTCTATTAAAAAACTGCTGATCCTGACCTGTAAAATAGCAATTTTATGTGCCTCAAATTTATAATTTTATGAAGGAATTCACATATGACGAGATGAGTTATGGGAATTGCCTTCCTTGTGTTGACTGGTTTCAAATGTGCAAAATGAATATGAGTCATGATGTTACTACCAACTCAGAAAATTCCAGAAAACAAAATCAGATTTCTATGTTTCCTGACCAGAGTGAAGTGATATTCTGGTGACACTATAAATAAATTCTGTAATTAGTTATTGTCATTTAAACAATGAAACAATGTAATGTGTAATTGCAATTTTTTCAACTGTATGTGGTGACTTCTTATTGGTTACTTTTCAATTCTCTTTTGAAGTACAGTTCTACTTCTGACTATAGATTTGTATCCAGAAGTAGGGAGGTATTGATTCTACTAATGGAAAAGGCAAGTTTTATGGAAAGTTTCTCAAATAAACTTAATGTTTTCCACAGAAGAGAACTAAAAGGATGTTCTTTTTTCATGTATCTTGATATTCAGATATGTTAACCATTAAACTACATTGACTACTGCTATACTAACTAAATGTTCCTTATGAACATTTAGAATTTATATATGTCTTACTAGGATTCTAATTATAAAATATGTTTGTATTCATTGAACATTAGCCTTTCTTTCAGACATTTTTTTAATTTCTTAGTTTTTATATGTTTTTCATTTCTAAGTTAGAGCAGATATTATTAGAATATAATAACAAAATTATTATTAATAAATTTTACCCTATAATCTTTAAACTTCAGATTTCATTAGAATATTATTAAGAAAAGCATTTGGGGACCAGAGTGATAGTAAAGCAAGTATGGTGTTTGTCTTGGACATGGCCAATTTGGGCTAAACACCCAGGATCTCACATGGTCCCCCAAACACCAACAGGAGTTTTTACAGGTGAAGATCAGGAGTACCCCTTGAACATCATCATGTGTGGCCCACAAACAAACAAACAAACAAACAAAAAATTTTTACATTAAACACTAAGCCATTCACAAGTGATAATCTACATAACCAGCTAATAGTACTCAGATTTTTTTCACACTAAATTAGAATGTTTCAATAAAATGCATACTGAGATATAAAATTATTTTGCTAAATCAAGACTCTATTTAAAGATAGTACATTGATAATATCTGCAAATTAGGGCTCACAACACGCTAATTGCTCCTATCTTATTCTTATTAAAAAAATAGTAGTGTATTTTATGTAAACATAATTCCTACTTATAATAAAATTTAATTAAAATTCTCCTAATATTTTCTTTATTCATCAGTTTATTGAACGATGTGTATTACATATGTTTGCAATGTTAAATGTAGTTAAAGATGAGTATTTGCATACATAAGACCAAATTATTTTATGAGAACAAAACAGACTTTTGAAGAAAAATAAAATTATTGATTAATATATATAAACATGTGAACTAAATAAAAATAAATCATGAGAGTCATCATTTGTGATCCCTTGAGAAATGATAAATTTAAATAGTTCATGTATGTTTTTCTAACTATTTAGAAAAATTATCTGAATCTTATGAATAAATTCTTAGTTACACATATCCATTTCAAATCAATACATTTTAAATCATTTCACCCAAACTATGTATGCCCAAAGTAGATTAAGCCATTAAATTATCACTATTTAGGACTAGTAAAAAAAAATAAGCTAGGTTCAATGCATCATTGAATCATCATAAACATATAGAGATAGATTTCCTAAATACATTATAAAACATTTCAGATACATCAAATGCACAGATTATCTTGATATCTCTAAGAAGATTTATAAAATCTAACTTTTATATATAATGTATAAAATATAAAAAATATATAATGCAATATAAAAGAGAATATCATATTAATATGATCAGTTATTTTTGAGTTTTTTTTTAAGTATAACATGTTATTTGAAAGTTTTGAGGAAGTTGAAGAAAGAGAAAGAGAGATAGTAATGTGCTCAAGCAAGAATGCAGGCTTCCCTAGAATGAAGAGAGAGCTCCAGTACACATCTTTGCATTAGATATTAAAATATGCAAGTACATATCTCAAGAAGAGAGATGTGGGAGACACATGTGCTTGGTTAACACATGCACTTGGTAATAATACATGGCTACAGGTAGGACATAGGCTCTGACAGCTTACATGGGCGTCCTTTGTTAATTTGGCTTTTATAAGGTTTCTCCCAAGCTGCCCCACAAGGGATTTCTACCTCGGTCAAAGCCTAATGTAGTTGACAAGGCTTGGAGTCACAATTAGTTGATGATATTCTTTGATATTCATTTCCTGGCCTTTTGTTCCTGCTGGAGCTTCTCTGTGAAAGAGCTCCAGTCTTCACTGGGGCTGGTGCCAGGTCTTTCAGACCTTAGATTCTGTGACCATGAGATGAGTTTTTAGTACCCTAGACCTAGTTGGCTTTATTACTTCCCAAGAATGTATTTCCATGTAACTCTTCTCTATCTACCTGCCTGCCTGATTCCTATTCCCCATTAGAATTTTCACAGACTTAAAACTTCAAGGGGAAAATGGGTGAAGGTCTGTCTTCTGAAGTTTCTTCATGCTGACAAAAGAACTGTAGATTGTGCCTTCATATGGCATGAAATCTCATATTACCCTAGTTTTGATGGGCCCAGGCAATAATTCAGTGGGTTTTAAAGTTGTCAGTCAGAAAAGAGAGAATAACATTATTAGAACTGAAGGGGTTAAAACCATTTTCTCTGAACTTGGAAGGGCAGAGTGATTTGTTGTTTGGACACTTTCTGGGTGAAGAGACAGAGTGAGACAGAAACAACAAATAGCAAAGCTTAATGGCAACAGCACTATACCTATATCTATTATTATAAAAACAAAAAGTGATAATTTCTTCTCCCGTGACTTTGACTGAGAGAGAATGACTTCTGTCCAGGTTATCTTATGGATATGGAAACACCAGGCCATTCAGTTACATTGGACCCAGTAATAGAGATATTTATAGAGAGAAGAAGTTTTTTATGAAGATATATATGTTCCTTGAAATGGGAACACCTGCCAAGGAAACCCCAAATATTTATATAGGTTTATGCCCACACACCCGCCATGAAATTCTATGGCTTTTTTTTTTTGCATACTGTTGGGAATACTGCAAAAACATGTTAGTTCCTGTGTCTGTTAGCAGCATACCGATTATTATTATGAGCAGTTTTAGAAAAAGACACAATATATTTAATTTTTAGGTAAGGAGTATTCCCAGGTACTTTTTAAAAGAAGTTTTAGGTCCTCGATGGGTTCACAGAGGCAGGTTGACTAGTTCTCTATCACAATTTCATCACTACTTGGTGTAAATAGGACTGATTTTATCCTGCAAAGATGGACCCAATTAGATATCCCATCAAGTTTCACAGCCTTAGGAATGCTCATAGTAACTTGGTCAAGTCCATTCCAATTAGGCGACAGTAGATCTTAAGGATACCCAGCCTTATAAGTTTTTAGTAAGATCTAACTGTCAGGCTGGATTTTGTTTGGACGTAATTCTTTATTTAGGCGAAACAAAACATCATTTCCATATTTCTAAATTCCCTGTTGCACTTGACCCAGATTAACAACATACTTAATCACAGGCTGATATACTATCTACCTGTCTAAGTTTTTGTTATGCCTAAGTGAGTTTTTAAAGATTTCATTGCTTTTGGATTTTCCAAAACCACCACGCTCTTTAAGAAAACAGATATCGCTGATTTGTTATACCAAAGTGGAAGTGAAAAAATATCTCTTGTGATATTAGATTATGTCTATTTCAATCTCCTACTTTGTTGGCAGAGCAATACTGGATTCTTCCCAGCACTCAGTAAAGTTCCCAGAGACGCACCAGGAGTTATCTTTGACCCAAGAGTCACCATGAGGTATGCTTGCCAAAAAATGCAAATTTACTAATATGCTCTTTAATTTTCATTTAAAGTATCTCATAGCAAAATAAAAAAGTTGGGGGCATTAACTTCTTACTCAGAAATTAAATTAAAGCTTGCTTAAATATTTTTGTTGATAAAGTAAAGTTTGAGACATGATAAGTAAGCAGTACTTCTCTGGTAAGGAAATTGATGCAAAACTGCCAGCGGTATGGGGCTGGAGAGATAGCACAGCGGGTAGGGCGTTTGCCTTGCACGCGGCCGACCCGGGTTCAAATCCCAGCATCCCATATGGTCCCCTGAGCACGGCCAGGGGTAATTCCTGAGTGCAGAGCCAGGAGTAACCCCTGTGCATCGCCAGGTGTGACCCAAAAAGCAAAAAAAAAAAAAAAAAAACTGCCAGTGGTATCAAAAGTCTTTATTGAAAATTATTTACAATGCAAACCCAAATAATTTTTTTATTAATATCAGATTCTTTCTTCCACCTTTCTTTCTTATTCTGTCAGCAGTTTGTTGATAAGTTCTTTTGGAAATTGAATTAGATTATTTTATCATTTAAACATTTTGTCAGGATTTTATCACTGTCAGAATAAAGTTCACTGTTGCTTTCAAATCAGTAACATTGATTAACCTCATTATGCATAACATTTTCCACTTTTAGTCTCTATCCTCTCCCATTTGCACTTTTTCTTCCTTAATGAATTCAGAATCCATGGAGCCTATAAGATTTGTTATATCAGTTGTTACTTCATACATCTCATCACACATTTCTATCATTCAATTTGTTTTATCCACAAGTCACACACTTAAAGAAGCCATCTATATTTGCACATATTAAAAAGAACAAGAACAACCAGTGATGCAGGGTGAAAAAAAAACAAAACCCTTTATTGTTGCTGGGAATGTCAACTGGTCCAGCCTTTTTGGAAAGCAATATGGGCATTCCTCAAAAAATTCTAAATTGAGCTACCATAAAACCCAGGAACAGCACTTCTAGAATTTCACCCAGGTTCCCAAAAACACAAAGAAGAAAAGCCATTTGCAATTCTATATCCATTGCAGCCCTATTCACAATAGGCAGAATCTGGAAACAACCCAAGTGCTTGAGAACAAATGACTGGATAAAGGAACAATGGTGCATCAACATAGTGGACTACTACAAAGTCACTAGAGAAGTAGAAGTTAAAGAATTCATGTGTAAATGGATGGATATGCAGACTAACATGTTGAGTGAAATGTCAGAGGGAGAGGGGGAGACATAGAATGATTGGTCTCATTTGTGGGATGTATAAAGCACAGTATGAAATTAATACCAAGGGCACTAGAAACAAAGGCCAAGAGGACTGGTCCATGGTTGCCACAAGTGATGGTGTGTAGAGGCATTTAGGTAGAGAAGGGAGCACTACGACAAAGATAGTTGGAAATGATCATTCTGGACAAGAACTGAGTGCTGAATGTAGGTAAAGGAGCAAACACAATAACCTTTCAGTACATGTATTACAAATAATAATGTCCAAAGGAAAGAGAAAGGGAGAGAGAGAGGAGAGTGAGAGACAGAGGGAGATAGGGTGGGAAAGAGGAAAAGAGAGAGAGAAGTGCCTGCCATAGAGGCAGGTTGGGGTAAGGGAGTGCTAGGGAAACTGGAACATTGGTGGTGGGAAATGGACACTCTGAAGGCACAGGTGATGAAACATCATATTAAACCCAATCATGAACACCTTTGTGACTCTATTTCACAGTTACTAAATTAAAAAATAATAAATTATAATTTCTTATTACTCTTCTTTTTTATGTCTGTACAGTTTCCACTAAATCACTTATGGTACATATCAAAGGACTGACTGGAAATATAAAAATTTGCTTTCACATATCCATTTGGATAAATACTGGTACATTATGACTAACTATAATACTAATGTGTGGAAGCAAATTTCCCCAAACCCTAAGAAAACTGCTCTTGTGTCTCCCCCTGAATCTGTCACTGTGTCTCCCCCTGAATCTGTCTCTAATTAGAAGAGTACTGTGCTAGATGTGGAACATAATCCAATGAGAGTTCTCTGTTGGAGCTTTAGTTGAGAAAAGCTTAAAAGCTCAAAGACACATTAAAAACCTTAGTGCAGTAGGCCTCTGAGTTACCTAATTGATAATTGTCAGTAGAGACAGGATTCTGGAAAACTGAAAATTCTCCAAGTATCTTTAATGCTTACTTTCTATTCCAATATCCATTTAATAATTTATCTCTCAAGATATTTAAAGAGTCTTATTGGTAGTTTTATTTCTTATAATTGCAAGTGGGGGCAGTGGGTGGCAGTGGTCCTTGGGCTACTTCCAACTTGGGCTACACCAGTGTTTAGGGGCTGCTTATAACTTAGTACGCTTAATTCACTCCCAGTCATGTGAAAGGTTCCAGGTGAGGCTAAGGAATTTAATCTAGGTTTCCCATATGCTAACCATGTACTCTATACTTTGTGCTATCTCATCACTATGTCTTATTTAACCATTCTATTTTTCTTTCATCTGAATAAATGAAGAAATGAAGAAAATGTATAGTTACATTTAAAGAAACACTATAAGAAGAAGATAAGTCAAATTATGCACACGCAGAGATAGAAAAGAATGGTGTATTGAATATATTACACTAGGTTTGATTATGCCCTCCCTGCCCCAAGGAACCCAGCCCTTGCTGCTGACCTCCACAACCCAACCACCTCCACAATCCAAGCTGCTTCCTACAAGCTTGGCTGAGCTTCACATACAAGTGAACATATTTCTGGACCTCACGGCAGCGAAAGCAGCTGTGCGACACATCATAAGACAGTTCTGACTCATTGTCCATGCCTCTCAGAGAGCCTGGGGAGCTACCGAGGATATCCTGCCTGCAGGGTAGAGCCTGGCAGCTACCTGTGATGTATTTGATATGCCAAAAAGAGTAACAATAATGTTCATGTTCCTGGAGTGAGCAGACACCATTGGGCTACACTAGCACGAAATAGGGACGGATAGAGACGTTACTGGTGCCCCCTTGAGCAGTTGATGAGTAACAGGCTGACAGTGACAGTGAATTGTAACTGGATCATACCTCTTTTTATTGCCTTTGTTCATTGTTAGTAGCGTCATTTCCACTGCATTCCCAAGTTTCACTGTTTTCTATCATAATAAGAATGATGTGTAGATCTATATAGTTTATCTCTTATCTATAGGTCTTAATCTAAGAAGACAAAGTCTTGAAACTTTGAAATCATAAGAATAACATCCCAGATATTGAATTCTAATGAGGAAGAAGAAAGTATCCATAGCTAAGAGACATGGAGAACTAATTTCATGAAGAGTTTGCTAAACAAGGTAATATCAAAGCAAATGAGAACTAGTTATACATTTTTTTTACATATTTTTTTTAAAATTTATTTTGTTGAATCACCAAGTGGAAAGTTACAAAGCTCTCAGGCTTATATCTCAGTTACACAATGCTCAAACACCCATCCCTTCACCAGTGCCCATATTCCACCACCAATAAAAATAAAAACAAAAGCAAAAACAAAGCAAACAAACAAGCAAACAAACAAAACAGTATACATCCCACCCCTCACCCCCAACCCACCCCGTACGTGAGTGATAATTTCACTTCCTTTTCTCTTTACCTTGATTACATTCCAGATTTCAACACATAACTCACTATTTTGTTGGAGTTTCAAAACAGACTCACTATTTTTGTTGGAATTTATCCCCTAAGAATACAGCTCTATTAACAGGGAAATATTTGATAATAAGTTTTCCACTGATGAGAATGAAGGGATAAAATGTTTACAATTTCTGTATTATAGTAATTAAGTCCGCGAAGATTTAAGTTTGAAAATGAATCATTTCCCTTCCTGGAACAGCATGTAGCCAAAGTTAGTTCACAGTCTCCATACATGGGTGCAAGCACTTGCTGGAAAACCAATTCCTAAAGCTGTCTCTGGTTCCCGCTCGTTCCACATACACTGGCTCTGCAGAGGCATGGGCACCCAGGCCGAAATCCTGGCCGGCCGGAGCCGAGCACCGGCCCTGGCTGGGGCTGCCCCAGTAACCCGCGGCTGTTTCAAGTTCAAAGCACACATTTTTTTTTTTTTTTTGCGCCAAAAGTTCACACCTTCTCAACGGAACCACAAAATGTCGAACACCACGCCTTCTCCCGGAGGGGAGAGAGACCAAGAAGGAAGGTTATTTCCTCCGTTAGCCGGTGTGGGGCAAAAAGCTTAGTTCACAGTCTCCATACATGGGTGCAAGCACTTGCTGGAACCCCAAATCCTAAAGCTGTCTCTGGTTCCCGCTCGTTCCACATCCACCGGCTCTGCAGAGGCATGGGCACCCGGGCCGAAAACCCGGCCGGCCAGAGCCGAGCACCGGCCCCGGCTGGTTATACATTTTTTTATAGTACTTCTTTTTTCTTGGAGGTGGTGGTGTTGGGGAACACCCAGGATACTCCTGTCTCCTCCGTCCTCAGGGATCACTCCCAGTGTGCTTCAGGGTCGTATGTTATGCAGGGCTGCAGGGGGCAGGGAGGGAATCAAATTTGACTGAGTTAAGGCAAGCACTCTGCCCTCTATACTTATTTCTTTCAAGTTAAATGTTCACTTAAAAAGTTCTTAGTTTAGTGGGGCTGGAGTGATAGCACAGCGGGTAGGGCATTTTCTTTGCAAGAAGCTGACCCGGGTTTGATTTCCAGCATCCCATTTGGTTCCCCGAGCACTGCCAGGGGTAATTCCTGAGTGCAGAGCCAGGAGTAACCCCTGAGCAATGCCAGGTGTGACCCAAAAATCAAAATAAGAAAAAGAAGTGCTTAGCATAGTAACAAGATCAACAGATTCACCGCTTGTTTATGAATTCTTTATGAATCCTTTTTAAAGAAGGTATGTGGATTATCAATACTTTTTTTAAAGAAACCCTGCTCATTACAGGGAACTTTACATAAAAATGACAATGAAATACATATCACTTTACACAAGGAAAATTAGTCTATATAAAAAAAAGTATAGGAAAAAACTAACAGTGCTTGCACAGATATGGTGATAAAGCTCATTCTGGTGGGAATGTTGACTACTTAACACTTTATAGAAAAGAGTATAGAGACTTCTAAAAAAAATTAGGATGGTGTTAAGAGAAGCAATATCGAGCTCATCAGGTCTATAAACAAAAGCAGAATCATAAACAGAATTTTATGTAGAATCTTGTCTATAGGGTTAAGCAGAGAAGCCAGTGACCATTTCCAGTGATCTCCAGACCAGAGTACTATTGAACAGCATTTGGAGGCCAAGTTTACCTGGGTGGCTTCTAGAAAACTGATGGGGAGCTGTGAGAATAGAGATAATGCAATTTATCCACCTTGAAGAAAGTACCATAATTTATTGAAAAGGTATAAAATATCTGCTTTTACTAGTGGGGTACATTTCAACATTTGGGAAAAGTTAACACAGCAAATATTTCCCAGTCAGCTTTGCACAGGTATACACCAGAGATATATAGAACACAGGTACCCTAATATCATATATGCCTCCCAGACTATCATGAACCAAGAGGCAGTCAGATGCATGTGAGAATGAGCTGACTATCAATGTTTGCCAGGTCAACCTGAAGGGAGAAAACAATTGCATTTATACAAAAGTGTGTTGTAGTGAAAAGTAGGCATAGTTAGTTTCCAGATTAGCTACACAATGGAAGGCAATCCGATATCCAGACAAGTGCATAAAAAAGCACAGGCACACCCATATTTACCAATCACAAAATATTTCTACCCCCTAGAGGCTAAACACATCTCAATACAGTCTTTGGGGCATTTTGGGAAATTTATGATCTGAAATCTAGTTCCTTAAGAATCTTGGAATTGTGAATCCAAACTGAATTTTGGATAATAGCTATGTAAAATCATACCAGCACACATTCTTTGCTTTGAGGTATTTATGTGCATTAAAACTCATAAAGTTTCTACATACTATGAAATTTTGAAACTAACATTGTGACCACCAAAAATCTATAGAGACTAAGACAAAGTCACTATCCCAATCTTATTAACAGGAGCTCCAAATTATTGTTCCAGACAACTTATATTCTGATATCAAGTTGAAGGTCTACCAGTAATATGATAAGTGAAGTGATTCAGTCAGAAAGATTTCAAACTAAATAAACTTAAACTGAAAAACAACAAGATACAATATAATCAAGACAGTAAGAAAGAGAAAGACAGATGCTTACAGTAGCAAGGGAGAGCACATCACATATAAGTGAAACACCAAAAGACTTGAATTTGATTTCTCAAATGAAACTCTGTAAGAAGAAAAATGAATTATATCTTTAATGTACTCAATGAAAAGAACATTCATCCAAGAAACCGGAAAACTGCTATGTAATCACTCAGATCTGAGAGAACATCAAAAAAATTCTTAAATTAAAAAAAAAATGAAAGGTTATTTATTGCCTTTAAGCCAGAACTGCAAGAAATGATATCCTGCAGAAATCATGGAAAGAAAATAGAAATCAGAAAAATTCATGAAGTTCACCAAATGGGGGAAAACAGAGATTAAAAGAATTTACACTATAAACTCATTCTTTGTACTTGAAATGAAAATAAACTTAGAATGTTAGGTGTAAACTACATGGCACTCTGAAAGCAAATATTCTTGGAAGAAAGTAAAAAGAAGAAACAAATTAAGTAGATCATTACATAAAAGTCCAGGATCAAAACACAGGCAGATAAGTTAAGAAAACTTCTAAAGAAAAAAATTCTTTATAGAAAAAAAAAACAGGAGACATTTGCCTATGTTTATAATTTATCTAAATATCAATAACTGAGCTTTCACCTCAAAAAGTAAAGAGGCAAGGTGGAAGAGAAAACAAAATTCAGCAGATTATTGCTTACAGAAAGTGCATATTAACTGTCATAGTAAACACAGACTCAGAGAAAAACAATGAAAAAAATCACACAAATGGTTAAAATAGAAACAAGAATATTCATATTGTATCAGAAAAATAGTTTGTTTTAAATAATGTAATATAAAAGATTGGGTTTGCATATTTGTTAATGAATTAGGAAATTAAAAAGACAACACTAAAATCAAGAGACCAAACTTGAAAACCCAAATTTAGAAAAGTGCCTGTCAAGAGAGCAGGCTGGAGGAGAGAGAGATGCAGGATAGGACTTGGGAATATTGATGGAGGGAATTGACACTGGAGATGGGATTGGTGCTGCAATATTGTATGTCTAAATCTCAGCCATGAATAACTTTGTAAAACATAGTACTCTAATTTACATTAAATTAAATGCAATAAAAAAATCTCCAGAAGAAAAGCTCAGATCTGGACTAATTCCCTACTATTTTATAAAATCTTGAAAAAAGATTTATAAGCTATATTCCACAAGTCTTCCCTGGTTATTATTTCAATTCATTTGAATTGAATTCATATTTCAATCACCTGAATGATTTTTCCAATTTTGTGATACTTTGTGAGTCATATCACACTTGCTAAATCTAAAATAGTACATTTCTGTGAGATCAATGACTGATCATCACTTCACTATACAAAGATAGTGATTTTCTTTCTCTCCTTTTGAGTTTTGTTGCTTTATTATGTTACTACAACTTATTTCTGCTGCCCTATTAGTTATTACATTCCTTAAGGGTTTATTTCTTCTTTTTTATTGGAAAAAACACTAAACCCTATCTGCTAATGTTTGTCTAAAAATATTTTATCTTCTCATTAATTTAGAATATTTTTGCAAGGGAAAATTTTCTTGGCTGGGAGTTTTTATTTTTCAGTCATGTGAAATGTCATTTCACTGTCTTCTAAACTGTTGGATTTCTGATGACAAATCTAGTGAAAGTCTATTTTAGATGCCTTTGTATGTCACTGTTTTCTTTCCCAGAAGTTTTATTATTTCATCTTAATTATTTTGGATAATGAAGCAAAATTGAATCTTATGAAAATAATTTTGTGTTGAGATATTTGTGTTCATGCAACATTTTGTAAAACATCATCATCATCGAGTCTCTCCTCTCTTTTTTCACTAATGAAGTTCTGGTGTTTACTTTTTTGATAAAGTTTGATACTCATTTTAGATTTTTCCTTCATTTTACTTAATACCTTTTTCCTTTCTTCTTTTACTTGAATCATGAATTTGACTTTATCTTTTTTCTATTATTCTTTAATCTGGGGGAGTACAGACCAGTGTGTGTGGGGGGGTGTGTGGGTATAGGATGGGGGTTGCTAGTTGGGAGGGGGTGCCTATGCACGAGAGCCCTTCTTTCTTTTTTATTTTGGTTTGGGGGCACACCTGGTATGCTCAGGGCTTACTCTTCCCTCGGTGCTTATCGATCAAGCCTGGTGGGTTTAGGGGACCATATGGGGTTTTGGGAATCATACCCGGATCAGCCAGGTACAAGGCAAGCACACCACCTGCTGTATTATCTCTGGGGACTGGATTATCTCTCTGCTGAAAATACCTACATTTTCTTATCCTTTGTGTGTGTATTTGTGTATGTGTGTTTTAATAGTTTGCTGTCACTGTTTTTTAGTTGAGTATGATCTTCCTGTCCACACTGAAAATGAATCCTTTATAGCCTCTTAAAAATTCCACTATCTTGGATCCCATGTGTCTCTTACTGCTATTTCTGCTGATTTCTGCTCATTTTGTTGTATCTCCTTAGCATGTTTGGTTTACTTTTTTCTCCATTTATTTATTTTTTAATTGAATCACAGTGATATACATATTTACAAAGTTGCTCATGATTGGATTTCAGTCATATAATCTTCTTTAAACACCCAGCCCTTCACCAGTGTACTTTTACCACTACCAATGGTCCTAGTTACCCCCCACCATCCCACCTCCCGCCTCCTGCCACTATGGCAGGCACTTTTCTTCTCTCTCTCTCTCTCTCTCTCTCTCTCTCTCTCTCTCTCTCTCTCTCTCTCTCTCTCTCTCTCTCTCTCTCTCCTTTTGGGCCTTTTGGTTTAAAATACAGATAATGAAAAGTTTTCAAGTATATCCCTTTTACCTCCCCACATTCTTGTGGCAAGCTTCCAACCATTGACCTGTCCTCCTGGGCCCTGTTTACTCTCACCTTGGATATCAGTCTCATATGTATATGTATATATATATATATGTATATATACACTGATTTAGACCCTTTTATGTTTAATATATCTTGATTAAGTAGCTACTATACTATTGAGGGGAAGAAACTAGTTCTCTCACCAATGTTCTTCTCCTTCCTCTGTATAGTAAAACTGTTATGTCTGTAGTGATGTGCCAAGCTAAAAGTTATATTTCTTCGTCATGATTGTCAGACATGATTATGAAGTTAATCTTCCTTTAATAAAATAACTGCTTTATATGTACTGCTAAAATTATTCAAAACAATAAGACACATTGGTTAAAAATCTATATTGTGTGTGTTTGTGTGTGTGCTGTGTGCTTTGGTCGTTTATTCCTTGCCTAGAATACATGCCTATAGCACTGTTGTCCCATTGTTCATCGATTTTCTCAGGTTGGCACAAGTAATATCTCTATTGTGAGACTTGTTACTGTTATTGGCATATCGAATACAATATGGGTAGTTTGCCAGGCTCTGCCATGTGGTGGGATACTCTCGGTAGCTTGCCAGTCACTCTGAGAGGGATGAAGGAATCAAACCCGGGTCGCTTGTGTGCAAGGCCAATGCCCAACCCACTATGCTATCACTCCAGTCCAGAATACATGCCTACTCATCTATTATTAGCTCAATGTTAGATAGTAACTTGTTAGGGAGTTTCTAGAAACAGAATATTTCACTGGTAAATTTGTCTACACATAAATAATAGCAAATGATATTAAATCTATTTCTGCAAACACATTTAAAAATACAACAGTTTGTTTATTTTAATGACATGAGCACATGCATGCAGTCCACTGAACTCTCTATTCCTTTGGCTTTCTGTATTCTAATCAAAAAGAAGCAAAGCAAGTGCTCAGAACAAAATTACTTAGAATAAAATGAGAGAACAAGATGCTTAATATTGTTTTGCATTCTATTTAATGAAGAAATGTTCACAACTTCTCTTCTTCTGTATTTTTTTGTAATTAAACTCAAGTATCTATTTTTTTGATGCTTTTTTTGGCTGGCCGTAGAGAAGTTCTTATTGCTTCACCTTCAAAACTTTAATTTAGGGTCGAGAGATATTCCCCTGCAAAAGAACTGGTCACCTGAGCCATGGTAAGATCCTTGAGAGCAGAGGCAGGAGTAAGCCCTGAACACCACCAGGGTTTAGAATTTATTTCTTCTGGTGTATTTAAAGAAAATTATTTTCAAGTAACACCATAAGTAAAAGAGAATTTCATTGTTCTTTTATTTCATAAGAGGGATATTCTAGGTAGAAAATGAACCCATTACTATAAATAAAAATTCCAGCTAATTTCTTTTAGTAATTTAAGTTTCAATTTAAAATTAAGCTTTTAGTGTATTATTCACAAATTCCAATAAAAAGCTAATAAACCGATCTCTTAAACATGCCAGTTCTTCTTAAGATTCATATTTTATATGTCACTTTATATTTCTGATTTACTCTTAGTTCCATTATATGTTTCACTTCTGCTTCATTTATGATTCATTTATTATTATTATCAACATAGCTAAGGTAAAACATTTCGATAGCATTGACATTATGATTTTGATGTACAATTCCCTAAATGAGTTCAATATCTTCTTTGCATTTCAATGTCTTTTGCATTGTAATCTCATAAATTTGGTCATTGGAATTGTTAAGAGTGCTGTACTATCAACATTTCAAAATAAAACATGTGTTTTATAGAAGATTATAATGTTAACAATGCCAATAAAAAGGTGTTTCTACAGTTTGTTCCATAATAAATGCATTTTATATAGAAATATGTGATTTTAACATCCCATTCACACTCTTTAAAAATTGCAAATTATAATAAAAACTAGAAAAATCTGAGTTTTAAAATTATTTTTTGTGTGGTACCTTTTCTCTGCTATCGCCTTTAATTTAACCTTGCATTTGCCTTTGATGCAAATGCAAAACCTAGTTGCTACAGCTTTGGAAATTATAGTTTTGGTTATACTTGTAGTGTGCTTATTATGGATTATATCAGATTTGTATGCAAAAATTCCCCCCTTAGTAATAAATCATTTTATTTCCATTTTGTGTAATGAAACATCGTAATGTGAAGAAATAGTTCTACAGTGCTAGGCTCATATTGGTTGTTTAATTTATGGTTGTTCAGTGAACGATAATCTGAGAGGATTTGTGAAACTGCATTTCAGACAATTAGAATTTGAAGCAAACTTATTATTGTGTAATAATAACATTTATGGTGTAATTTTATATGTTAAGGAACATTTGTGGATTCACACAGGACTCATTGTCATTTTCAATCAGCTAAGGATGAAAAGATACAGTAAATGATGAGGCCTAAGGGATCTCTGTGCATGACATGGAAAAAGACAAGCTAATTGTAAAGATAGTAGATTCTTATCCACCATGCACAGATAATGTATCCTATAGTCATTTTCCAGAATACTGAGAATTTCCTCTTAATACCATATTGGGAAGACTGATGATCTTTAACGAAGAATATCTATGTTGGAGTATATGGATTATTCATGCTTTAGCTGGATATGGTTTAATTGTAAGCATTAGGTAAATACATATTGTTTTTTATATAAAATATGATAAATAAAATATTATTTTATAACAAAAGCAGTACTCAGTTTTTATACTAAGTTTCAGTATTATGCTGAAACAAAGCTATAAATATTGAAAATATCTTTAAATTAAATGTTACTTTAGATAAAATAAAGATAGGAATCATGTTTTCTCTAACAAGAAACTAAAACAAATAATCAGTCTTAATTACCTAGTATTGCAAGTTTATATATTTTCACTATGTTACAACCCTTGAAATAGTCATAGATTGAGAGATTTTGTATTGAATATTACTTGGTCATACAGCTTAGAAGAGATATAATTTTTTAAAATTTTGTTGAATAGTCTCTGAAATTTATTTATAAACTAATATATTTAGAATTAGATAATGGATTGACAAAAATTATTTTTTAAATCACACATGTTTTTTATTATAAGATGAAAATTCTAAAATTAGTCTCTTAAGAAAGTAAGATTAACAAGTAAACATTGCTAAGCACAAAACAGAAAAACTACATTTTTGTTTTGTTAGTTTTTGTTTTGGGGCCATATACGGTAGTGCTTACAGCTTATACCAGGGTCTTACCTTAGATATCATTCCTGGCATATTTGTGGGGCCAGGTGGGGTATCCTGAATCAAACCAGAATAGGTCATATAAAAGGCACATACCCTACCTACTGTACTATCCTCAACTCCTAACATAGCATTTGTTGCGTAGATGATTTGTTTTCATTACAATATCTTGTATCACTTGTCATCCTGTTGCTCATCAATTTGCTTGAGCAGACACCAGTAAGGTCTCCATTTATTCCTGTTGCGTACTAGTGTAGCCCAATGGCGTCTGCTCGCTCCAGGAACATGAAGAGCCTCAAACCTATCGTTCAGGTTCTTGACAAAGAAGTCTGACCATCTTGTAGGTGGGTTACCAGGCATTCTTTTGATGTCCTGTGGGGAATCCAGTAGGTAACAGCTCTAGTCCAGCAGTTGTCTCCAAATCACATTATGTGTTTGGCCCATCTGATTTTCGACACCTTGGCAAACAAGACAGCATTCCTGATTCTTGATTGTTGACTGAAGTCAGAACTCTGGATTCCTTCTCTCACTTGAGTGAAAGGTGATATTCCAAGCATGGCTCTTTCCATTCCTCTTTGGAAGACCTGAATAGTGTTCTCCTGTTTTCGTAAGGCCCAGGTCTCTGAGGCATACGTTAGTGTAGGAAGAATGGTGGTGTCGAAAAGATTTTCCCAGAGCCAAAGTTTCTTCATCTTATTAAAGACTCTTTTGATGTTCTTGAAAGTGTTCCATGCCATTCTCTTCCTCCTGCTCAGTTCAGGTGCCAGGGCATTTGTCATGTTGAGTTCTCCCCAGGTATACATAACTGTTGCATGTGAAGATGTTCATTCCATTGAGAGCAAATGAAACGTGGAACTAGTCCATTTATCATGAATATTGTCTTTGTGAGATTCATCTGTAATCCGACCTTTCCACACTCATGGTCAATGTCCACCAGCATTTGTGCCGCTTGGCTAATATTTGGTGTTATTAGAATGATGTCATCATCGAATCAGTAGTGGTGGAGTTGATGGCCATCTATCTTCACTCCCATTCCTTCACATTCCGGTCATCATTTGACATTTTCCAGTGTGGCACTGAAGAGTTTCGATGAAATGGTATTGCCCTGTTGAACCGCTCTCTTGACGTTGATGATAACTTCCTTGTGGAATGGTGAGATCCTGGTGGTGAATCCCTCATACAGCTCACACAGGATCCTGAGGTACTGATTTTGAACACCCTGTTTGACTAGGGCTTCGATGACTGCTTCAGTCTCAACAGAATTAAAGGCCTTCTTTAAATCGATGAATGTTAGAGCGGCATCTTGAACTCTCGGGAAACCTCAATGAGCTGAGTCACCATGTGGATATGGTCGATCGTGCTGAATTCTTTTCACAATATCTAAGTGCATCAATTTAATATATGTATTGTAGTTGCAAACCAAATTATTCTATTGATCTTATAGTGTAATATAATAGAATATGTAATCTTTCTTGGACCTTAAAAATCCAATAAAATTTTCAAAATATTTCTAATCTTCTATTATTATGCTTCATTCAAAATAGATGTTTCTCTATTAATGACAATATTTGTATGTATATAATTTTAGAGAAAAATCTCACATGGTAGAGCCTGGCAAAATACCCATGGCATATTTGATATGCCAAAAACAGTAACAATAATGGGCCTCATTTCCCTGACCCTCAATGTGACAGGGACGGATGTTACTGGCTCTGGCTTGAGCAAATCAACGAACAACAGGATGACAGCGATACAGTGATACAGTGAATGTTAGAGATAACTATGTGTGCAATGAGCAAACAATCACCTGTTAAACACCAGCAACTTATATACTAGCTGGGAAAAAATATCAATTGATTTTTATATTGCCAAAACAAGACCTTATTCAACTAAAATACTATATACCATGGGGAAACAATGAAATTGGTGGGAGTGGATAGGCTATTTGTATATGGAGTGATTGTATAGTAAAATCTAAAGTACCATTTCTTCCATTTCTCTTCTAATTTTATAATATTTCTTCAAAATGTATCATACAATTATAAGTAAACAGATGCCATTAAATTAGTTATGGAAATAGATACATTTTATTTAATGCTGTAGCACTGTAGTCCTGTTGTTCATTGATTTGCTTGAGTGCACAGCAGTAATGTCTCTCTACATTGTGAAACTTGTTGTTACTGTTTTTGGCATATCAAAAACGCTGTGGGTAGCTACATCAAACGATGAAACACGTTTTTATTATAATTAAAAAATGTTTGGCCATATGTTGGACACATGATAAATGCCAATCATTTCAGTCATTCTATAATCAGAAATATTTAAATATTGAAATTGGAACTGACTTTTGGAGTAAAAGGATAAGCTCATCAGTGAGGTCATAGAGACATAAAAGTCAAGAGTAGTACATCCAGTTTAAACATGTAATACATGAAGGAATTGATACAGAATCCTTTGAGGTACCAAAAATGATTGCATTTGGATAGACTCTCAAACTTTGTATTATTATTATTGAAGTTGAATCTTTATAGTCTTCCCTAAATTTTGTAAATACAGTCACAAAAATTTTGGCAGACACCTTTTGATTAAGATCAAGTGTAAAATTTTGGCAGAAAATAAATAAATTAAAATTTGAAAAAAATTGTCCTTCTCATCCCTGAGTCCCCATGGGACCCTAGAGGTCATGCTCACAAACTGCTTCTAGCTGCTACTTATACTCCTCAGTGGCCATGATCCAGAGACAAACACAAGAATATCCAAACCAAGCAGCTTACTGCAGAAATTTCTCCAGACCCTAATTATCTAAAATTTTAGAATTCCAGGAACACACTGCCACTCATACTGCCACGTAACATCTTATGCTATTCATAACAAGCATTACAAAAGATAATATGGAAAAATTGTATGATATAGAGGCAGGGGGAGGTGTGGGAGATGGGAAATACTGGGAACATTAGTGGTGGAAGATGTGCACTGTTGGAGGGTTGAGCGATGGATCATTGTTTGACTGAAATTCAAACATGAAAGCTTTGAAACTGTATCTCCTGGTTATTAAAAACATAATAATAAAAATATAATAAAATTAAATTATCATTCTGAATAAAAATAAGTAATGTGGAATCAATGCCCAATTCAATCAGCTTAGTCAATGGCTGAATAAATAGCAGTACTCCTACATTAAAAAAAAAATCATTCAATCCCCAGCACCACATTTTCCCCTAATTTCAGAGAAGCAACCCCTGAATACAGAACTGGGAGTAACCATGGAAAAACTAGGCATAGCCCAAAAAAGCAAAATAAAAATGAATGATAGTAATTTTTCAAACCAAAGAAATATAAACTCTCAGGAAAATGGTAAATCCTATTATAATAAGGTCACTCACTACTAAATGAAAGTGCAGAAAGTCATCTTTCAGTTAGATGTTTATTTCCATATAATACTAAAGAGCATATGTATGGAGCTTAATTCTGATATAGCCAAGAATTTCAATAATTATTTCAGTATTATTTTTATTTTTCAACTGTTGCAGTTTAATTTCATCTTACCTGACTTTTCAAACTGCTAGTGAACATAATAGAAAAGACAAACTATTCTACAACATATATTTATCTTGGAATGTGGTATAAAATTTTAAAAGTAGATAAATTATGTTGTTATTTATTGAATGTGTCAAATACATAGTCTTTAAATGTCATATTACAGATCTCAGAAAAATAAATATCTATTTAATTGCATCTATGCTCTATAATGTCTCTAAATTATATATGTGTATATTCTATACATATGTGTTTATAATTTTTAACATTTCAGACAAAAGGTACAAATCAATTGAATTTTTAAATTTAAAGGTAATACTTCTACTTAAAATCTTAATATTTCTACCTTTAAAAAACTTAGCAAATGTAAGGAATTTCACAACATTTGAATATTATCTATTTTATGTACTACCACTTACATCACTTATCATTCCCTTGACCTTCGATTTCTTCAGCCAGCACCAGTAATGTCTCCATTCGTCCCTGCCTTGTGCTAGTGTAGCCCAATGAGATCTGCTCGCTCCAGTAAAAAGAAGAGATTCAAACCATTCATTCAGGATTTTGATGAAGAAGCCAGACCATTTTGTAGGTGGGCAGCCACGAGGTCTTTTGATGTCCTGTGGAATCCAGTCGGTAACAGCTCTAGTCCAGGGGTTGTCTCTACATTGCATTATGTGTTCCAGCCCATCTGACGTTCAACGCCTTGCAAACAAGAGGGCGTCCCTAATTCTTGATCTTCGATGGAGGTTGGAACTCCAGATTCCTTCTCTCACTTGAATGAAATGTGATATTCTAAGCATAGCTCTTTGGAGTCCTCTTTGGGATACCCAAATAGCGTTCTCATCCTGTTTTCATAGTGCCCAGGTGTCTGAGGCAGGAAGAATGGTGGCGTAGAAAAGATGTGCTTAGAGACGGAGGTTCTTTGTCCTCTTAACTTCTTTGATGCTCTTGAAGGCATTTCCTACTGCTCTCTTCCTCCTGAACAGTTCTAGTGCCAAGTTCTCAACTCAGGTACACATAGCTACTACATTTGGAGATGTTCGTTTGGTTGAGAGCAAATGGAATGTCAGGGACTAGTTCATTTTTCATGAATATTGTCTTGGGGGCTGGAATGATAGCACAGCAGGTAGGGCTTTTGCCTTGCATGCGGCCGACCCGGGTTCAATCCCCAGCATCCCATATAGTCCCCCAAGCACTGCCAGGAGTAATTCCTGAGTGCATGAACCAGGAGTCACACCTGTGCATCTCCTGGTGTGACCCAAAAAGCAAAAAAAAAAAAAAAGAATATTGTGTTGGTGAGATTCAGTTGCAGTCCGACCATACCACACTCACGGTGAAAATCAGGCAGCATTTGTGCTGCTTGGCTAATGTTTGGTGTTATTGGGACGATGTTATCAGCAAAGTGGGGGTGGTGGAGTTGCTGACACCTATCTTCACTCCCTTTCCTTCCCATCCCAGTCGTCGCATGATGTTCTCAAGGATGGCACTGAAGAGTTTTGGTGAAATGTTATTACCCTGCTGAACCTCTCTCTTTACATCAATGATCACGTCCTTGTAGAATGGTGAGATCCTGGTGGTGAATCCATAATACAGCTTGCAGAGAATCCTGATGTATATATATATACATATATATATATTTGTGTGTGTATTATTTTTATTTCTGTTGATACTTTAAAGCTAATACTTATTTTGTACATACTACATATCATCAATACTCTCTGACCAAGACACATTTAGTTCACCTGTAAAAAGCATTTTATAGATACTAGGCTCTTTTATTGTTAATAATATTCATAAATAATTTTGAGTAAGTATTATTATTCCCATCTCACTCAATGCAACTCATTAAACTTAAATAATCTGTCTGAACTTATAAAAGCTAGAAAGGCACAACTAGAATTTAAATATAAAACGATGTAACTGAAGAACTACAACTACTTTCACACACAAATACATAAACTCACACACTACTCTTAAATAAAAATATACTGAAACAACAACTCTGAATCTTATTAGGTGGGCTAAATATGCCTTGGGAAAGTGAGTATATAAGATCAACATTTATATCTTTTGCTCAATTCATTCATAGAGTCAAAGTTAAGTCCTGATGACTGCTTGTGTGGACTGAGCCCCTGAAATTTATTTCAAGGGTGACTTTATGATAAGTTAGGAAAATTGTTAAGTCCTCAGTATTGACTTTTAGTAATTAATAACTGAGTCAAGAAATTATGTTTCATCATTTCTTGTAGTGATAATAATAAATTGTACAGTAAGTAGAATATAACAATACTCTAAACCATTGCAACTTCTAATGTTTTAATTATTTTATTTCATATTAAATTTTTTGTGAATAGGTATTTAAGTAATTCAGGTGAAATGTCACTTAAAAAGATAGTACAGGGGCCGGAGTGATAGCACAGCGGGTAGGGCTTTTGCCTTGCACACGGCCGACCTGGGTTCAATCCCCGGCATCCCATATGGTCCCCCAAGCACCGCCAGGAGTAATTCCTGAGTGAAAAGCCAGGAGTAACCCCTGTGCATTGCTGGGTGTGACCCAAAAATCAAAAAAAAAAAAGATAGTACAGTGTGTAAGGCAATCATGTTGCACATAATCTAGCACTATGTATGTACTTCTGAGCACATGCAGAAGTCATCATCCCTCTGTTTGTAGAGCCAGGAGTAATTTGGGAGTGTAGATAGATCTGGCTAAACATAAACTAACAAATATAAATAGTACAGAATTTTATATTATCCATTTTATATGCAACATATAATTATTTTAATCAAATTAGAAACAAAATTATTATGATGTTTTAACCATATGTTAACTGCAATAAATATATATATATATATATATATATAGGAGAACAGCAATGGTAGAACAAATAGTAAAGAGGATAAGCCTCTTGCCTTATAAATTGAAGATCTCAGTTTGATCACTGGCATTTTATATGGTCCCTCAAGCAATGCTAGAAGTGATTCCTGAGCACAGAAGTAGGAGTAAGCACTGAATACACTCAGGTGTGGTGCACCCCACAAACACACACTCATTAAATAATTAATATATATATATATCAAGGGTATAATAGGGCAAAAGTTATGTCACTCTAAATATAAATTTATATCTTACTCTCATATATTTTGTTTACATTTGAAATAAAAATTTCATTATGTAAAACTATTATATCAATACAGTCAATTCATATCTAGTTTTTGATTAATTTATTTGATTTATTGATTGCATTGATTAAAACTTAAGAATTACAAGTTATATAATACCTTCTATAACGATTGTTATAAATTCAAGTTCCAACAAAATAAATAGTATGAGATCTTGAGTTGAGTATCTTAAGATTAAAACAAATAAGGTTAATGACAGGCCAGTCTAAGATTCTAATATATACATTTATATCCATAATATGTGATGTTTTAAACATGTTAAAGTAGTTTTTCAGAAGCTGTGTGAACAGTATTCACTAGTAGTGCTGGATTTAATTACCCTTAAAACTATTTTCTTAAAACTATGTTCCACTTTTTAATATGTCCAAGGACAATACTGACTGGCTTACTTTTTTTTAAATTTTAGCTGAATTAATGAGAAAATGGTGGGGAGGGGGGGCAAAAGAAAATACAAAATCCGGAAAAGAGAGAGAGTCATGTATACAAATGGAAATGCTAGGATGAATAACATTTCCTATGTATTAATATTAGTTATCCTTGATGCATATGTTTAGAGAGTTAAATGTAAGCTCCCAAATGATCTAAACATTATGACCCCCAAATCTGTGAATGTTAGTACTTTAAGAAAAGTCGTGTTATGTATCATTAACAAGATAAACCCTTTTACTATTATCATTAAAAAGTATATTTTAAGAGGCATAAGAAATAGTATTGTGGGTAATGTGTTTGCTTTGCATGCAGCAGACCTGAGTTCCATCCCATTATCACAAAGGGTCCCCAAGTCCCACCAGGAGTTAACCCAAGTACATAGCCATTAGCAAACGCTGAGCATACGGGTTGTGACCCAAAACAAAAAATAAAGTATAATGTCAGCTAAGATCCTTTTATTTTCTTATTAAAATCACTGTATCACTGTATCGCTGTCATCCCATTGTTTGTCAATTTACTCGAGTGGGCACCAGTAGCTTCTCTATTCTTCCTAGCCCTGAGATTTTAGCAGCCTCTTCTTACTAGTCTTTCCCAACGATTGGAGATTCTTTCAGGGTCAGGGGAATGAGACTTATCATTATTGTTTTTGGCATATTGACTACAGCCATGGGTAGCTTTCCAGGCTCTGCCTGTGTGGGCAAAATACTCTCGGTAGTTTCCCGGTCTCTCCGAGATATATATAATATATATATATAATATATATATATATATATTTTATATATATGTATAACTCTCCCTCTATATATATATATTACTCTCTATGATTTGTTGCCTACTGTCTGAACTCCATCAATAATGGTGTGGTAATTATGGAAAATGGGTAGGAAGTGTCTTATAATGTTCGGAAAGCAGCCTGAAGCATGGCGGCGGTTGGGTAGTGGTGGAGGTTGGCTGCCAGAACTGGATCCCTTGGGAGGGTTCTAACCTGCCCCCCTTTGAGGTGCCCCAAGTGAAAACAGCCTTACTATTTATTTAAATCAAGAGTACTGAATTCAAAATCTAATGGAGTGATTAATCATTGCTAAAGCCCATGATAAATGTGTTTATATGACAAAATAAACAAAACAGAAAATAAAGAAACCTTTTGAAAATGTAGGCAGGTTGGATTTATATAGCCACCAGCCAAAGGAACACTGATGACATAAGATGCTGGAAGAGGCAGGGAAAATTCTCTTGTGAAGTCTTCAACGTATTGGATTTCCTGCCAACACCTTGATTTAGGATTTGTGGTCTCTAGAGACCGTCATTTATAAATTTGATTAAAATCTGATTCAACAAAAGAGTGGAAGAATCAATTTCTATTGCTTAGGCTAATAAGCTAGTAGTAATTCGTTACAACAGAAATTTGTTTATTTGAATCACAGAAAATTAATATACCCAGTGAGAAAACTGAGTTCAAGCTGAAGCAATTTGGCATTGCATATCCAAACAGAAATAGAGTGCACTTCAAAACCAACATTTTTCTTTGAAGTTTAGAATCCCTGACCTCTCTTCTCTTGGAACATTACTAATACTTTGAATGACAATTATGTATAATTATTTATTCATTTAAATAAAGCTAATATTGATTTACCATTTATTTACAATAATACATAAATTTGGGAGCCCAGCTTCACATCTCTAAATGTGTATAAATTTCCTTTCAGCCATCAAGAAAGTTCCAGTGCTTTTCCCAAATGTTTGCCTTCCAAGAACTTAAGATCCAATCAAGGAAGATCCCTCTATCATTTACGTTTACACTAAGCTTTCTCTTTTTTGTATTAACATAAAAGCAATAATTACTGTGGCACCAAATCACTCTTACCAACAAAAGGTGATTACTTACCAAAAACAAATGGCCTTACTTGCTGGGAAATTGATTCAGGCTTCTGAATCACATGTGTATTTTCTGTTTCTCAAATCTGCACTTTCAACTGCAAACCATATTCAGATAACTAATTCCCTGATATAATTCTTCCTCATTTTACTTCATTGTTTTATAATGAATTGAATTACTGATAGGGAGAGTTTCCTAAGGTGACTACCTCTTCCCCAGTTCTTTTGAATCAACTTTCACAACTAAATTTGTTCATAGTTTAATCTCTAAATAACTTGTATCAATTGCTCTTGATTCTAAAACCTGTGATAGCAATATGGCTGTCATTGAAATAGCTGGACATTAAAAACAATTGACAATTTTATGTACCACTGATATAAATTAATAAATTCTAACTCTACATAATATGATTTGGAAGCTAAATATACATAAAAATAGTATTTTATGTAGAAATATTTAATTTTACCAATGTGATATGCTGACATCTTTGGCTTCTTGTATAATGTAACTGTCTAGCAATTGTTTATTTCTGATTTTTGTATTTATACTTCCATATAAATAAAAAAAATTGTCACAAGTAGGGTTATCCATTAATTTGTCTTATAAGGATAGAGGGAGAGCACCATGTTGAAAGCATTTGCCTTTCAGCTAGCCAAATCTAGTTTGATTCCTTGCACCACAAGTGGTTCCCCAACACTGGCAGGAGTAGCCCCTGATCACTACAAGGTGCAACCAAGAAAAGGAAAATAAGGTAAATTTAAAATTTTAAAAAGGGGGACTAGGTCAATAATACAGCAGATAGGCCATTTGTTTTGCATAGAACTGATCTGGGTTTGATCCCATGAATCCCATGTGAGTCCATGGAAAGGAGTAATTCCTGAGCATTCCTGAGCACCAAAACAGAACAAAAACAAACACACACACACAAAAAAAAGAAAGAATTTAAACTGTTTCAAAATTTAACTCTTATTGTGATTATTTAGATTCAGGATCTTTCTGCTCTAACTATATATTATAAATAAATATATATGCATACATATAAATATTTAAGTATATATACACATGCATATATTTAAATATATATACACATGTATACATATATATATACACACTACCCTCACTGAACTTTCCCTTGAAACTATTGACCTCTTGTTTATTCTTTAAATTATTCTTTAATTTATTTATGAAATTAGTACATATATATCTCATAAATTAATATGTATGCTTCTTGTCAGATTCTGCATGCTCAAGAATTAAAGACCTGGTTATTGCAGCTAAAGCTCATATTGACTTATCCAACTATTTTCTTTGTACTTTAAGAAGGAAAATAATATGTCTCTCCATTTCTTAGTTATTAATATACCTGTGATTGTCTGAATATTTTTACTTTATTACTTTTCAAGGTATGGAGCAAGAGCTGAATATAAATATAAAAATATGTTGCAGTTTGAATTACTTGTCATAAAACTATTTTAAATTTCACAAAAACTCTATATACAACATTACAAAAGTTCAGATGTGTCAGTATAAAAATTTATTATAATATTTTATGTATTTCAAGTAGCAAACTTTAAATAATCTTATCATAAGTCTCAGAAACAACAGCACTTTATAAATAATTTTATTTGTTAACTAATATTATACAAAGTGAATAATGTCTCTGCATATTTTTATTACTGAGAGTTAGAAAAGAAGCAAAATTTACTGATATTGTTTGCAAAATTATAGTGAAATGCATGATACCACATGGACAAAGACATTTTAGATACAAAATAGAGCAAAAATAGAGAAGAAAAAATTTTTTTAAAGTTTGTGTTATTTTTGGCACTTATTATTTTTAAATATATAAAAAACCAAAAATATTTAAGACAAAAATAAATTCTAGTAACGTGCATGTCACCAATACTTAAAATAATTAAAATAAAAAAATGAATTTGCTAAACATTTCTTTAAATATAGCATGACATCTGTTGCCAGATGAGTTGTTAATATTTCTGGATATTTCCTAGCAAGCTATTTTGCTTTGAATTATTTGGATTTGAGTGACAAGAAATGAATAGCTCACCAAGTACTGCATATTCAACAAACCTGTGTTAAGTGATTCCTGGCACCAAGAGTAAAAAAATGGTTACTTTATGCTTTTCCTCCAACTTAACTTTCATCATATAGAAGGTTTTTCTTAGAATACTTGAGAATAATCTTCAACTATTTTATAGCATTTATTTTTAAGATAACTTCATAATGTATTAGAGTTTGAATTTTACATATCTATAAAAGACACATTATCACATCACAATCACCATCTAAACACCAATATTCACCCAGCACAGTCCATTGAGCCCCTCCATGTCAATCCCACTTTCCCACTCTGTTATTAGGACACACTCTTTGATATCGAGGGATTACTCTTAGTTTTGATTTTAGGAATAACTCTGGGTGGTTCTTGAGGAAGCATATGCTGAACTGGGGGAATTAAGCCAGAATCAGACACATGTAATGCAAGAATATTACCAGAAATTATTTCCTGCCCTATTACTACCTCCCTTTATGTAATGACAGTTTTATGGTCTGAATTTTAAGGACTATTTTCTTTGCTTTTGTAGATCTGATGATTTGTTTCTTTGTATCCCAAATATGAGTGAGATCATCTAATATTTGTTTTGTCTCATGGTTACATTTTTTCACTTAATACAATAGCTTATTATTGCATCCATGTTTAGTAAAAAAAGACAAGAGTTACTTTTCATATGTCTGAATAATTATATATATGCATATATATTCCAAATTCATATGACTATTACTAATATTTATATATGTGTATTTTACTTTGTCCTTTTTATATTCTTCTGTTCTTGGACAATTGGATTATTTAGAGGCCTTATCCATGTAAACCATGCTGGAGCATGCACATATAAATATACGCATTCTAATTAATCTTTTTGTATTATTTATACTTATACTCAGAAGTAGTATCCCTGGATCCTAAGGTAGATCCATTTTTAATATTTTATGAGTCCTTCATAATGTTTTCCAAAAAAATCAGAAAAATTCTTATTTTTCAGAGTTTAAATATTCAAATTTTTCAGTTTCAGGCATATGGAAAAATAGAGTTCCTATTTTTCCATATGCTTGATAACACTTTTTTCTGATATCTTTGACATAAATCAATATTACAGGTTTGGGGCAGTGTCTTATAGGCAAAACATTCAATGATAATGATTGCCATAATATATTCTGATATCCAATATCAACAGAGGGAATTCAAACCATAAATGCACAAATGGGATAACAGCAATGGAAAAAAATCTTTTGCATGTGAGTAAAACTATTGTCGCTACAAGAAGGCATTAAAATAAATGGGAGAAAACATTCCCACATAACACAATTAATAATGCATTAACATCCAACATATAGAGAAGCTCATAAAATTCAACAGAAAGCAACAATCTCATCAAAATTGTAGTTGGTGGTGGGGTGGCAGTGATGAATCCATATTTTTCCAAAGAAGACATACAGATGTTTAACAGGCATATGAAAACATAATAGGTAAACAAGCATATGGATAACAGGCACTTATCAAGAAAATGCAAACCAAGATAACAATGAGATACTAATGCACACCTTTGTAGCACTTCAAATTCAGACACAGAATTATATAGGTTATATATATTTAATACAAATTAACCCATCAACCATGAAAATAAGATTGAACTGAATTTGTGATAATAACATATTTTGCCTATTTCCTAATAAAAACATCGCATTGTCTCTTAAGTAGTGACTATAATTTATTATCAAACATTATTTTTAATTAATTTTTAAATATGCAAGTATGCATAGGTACCTACTGAAAACAAAATTATATATTTCCTCAATGCAAATAAGTCTATTCATTCTTTTCTTAATAGTGATGTGTAAAATTTTCCTTAATAGTTAATTTGATAAATTATTCTATTATCAGAATTTATTTTTGTTGATGTGAGAGATACTATCTTACTAGAATATAAATATTTACATTGTTCAGTCGTACATTTTTTAACATCATCAAATTGTTAATTTCCTCTGCAGGTTATGTAGAGACTTTTCCATTCCCTCCCTGTTTTGATAACAAAATACCTGCTTGCAGAGTCTATAATTTGTTTCCTGATATAGCACATATCTGTGAGGTTATCTAGTATTTTAAATTCTCCTTCTAAAATACTTTTCATTACATGATGGCTTCCAGTTCTGTCTTCATTGAGTTAAAACACAGGATTTCAAATTATAGCTGAGTAGCATTCTATTGTTAACTATATCAGAATTTATTTACTATTCTGTCCCTATGGTCTTGAATCATTTTTAGACACCTGTTACTATAAAGAGTCCAATAAACATAGATGCATATGCATCTTTTTGAAATAGTTTTATGTATCTGTGTATCTGTGTAATTTGCATAAATGCTTAATAATATCTATGAGTGGAATTTTGAGATCATATGATAGTTATTTTTTTAACATTTGAGTAATTGAATATGTTTTTACAGTGTGTAGCAGTTTACACTCATTTCAAAGATATGTAAGGCTTCCTTTATTACTTGCTTAATTCTGCTTTTTCAGTTTAACTTGTTCATTTTGGGTCACATCCAGTAGTGCTCAGGGCTTATTCCTGGCTCTCTGCTAAGGAATCACATCTGGTGGCACTTGTGAAACCTCATGTGGTGCCTGGGATTGAACCCAGACCCTTCCTGATGTACTACTGCTCCTACCCTGCCATTTTGTTGTTTTTGTTGTTGTTGTTGTTGTAGCTATTTTGTATATGCCACTTTCATTGATATGAACTGATATCTCATCATGTTGCTTGATTTTCATTTTCCTGAGAATATTGTTTTGCAATTTGCTGTTAGAAATTGCCTGTTTCCTATATGCCTGTTAAAAACTTTTTGGATAAATTTTATTCACCTCTTCTCCCTAAACTGTAATGACAGCATTGTTTTTTTATTGGTGTTTAATTTTGTGAGTGGAAGTATTTTATGAGATAACTCACCTAATCTGAGATTGTCCAAGAGTCCTTTCCTCCTAATATCATTTGATTTATTATTCAACCCATGAATTTTGGGAAGAGAAAAATCTTTCATACTGTAGTAATATGTAATGTATATAGACACTTTCCTAAACGAAGGTAAAACTATGTTCATGTCAAAACTCTTATAATGTGAATGCTAGTGTATAGCCTCAATTACAAATAACTTTTCTTAAAACTATTCTCAGAATTTCATGTAATGGAAATATAGTTATATACATTCAAATTGTAAGACACATCTCACTATACTGCTTTGCTATAACATGTTATTTGTAGAAACTATCTTGTTTATCAGAAGAAAATCAGTATGCAAGATACTTTGCTTTTAATTTATATACTGAGATTTTATGTAAGAATATATTCATAAAAATAGGTTTCAATGAGAAAAGAAATTTTAAGAGAGCAATCAAAACAATTTAAAAGCTCTCATTTTCTCTATTTAAATGGTGAAAGATTCTGTACTTGAGAGAAAATTAATCTATCTTGGAAGAATATGGCACTTAATGAGGTGCAAAACTGAATGAGTTTTAAAAAGACACCGAAGTATGACAGTTTTTTTTTAATCTGAGTTGGTCCTAACCAACTGAGTTGGTTACTACTGACAGCAAAATATTTTAATTGTAATATAAAATGAACACAGATATTTGCATTTTTGTTTATTTTTTGAAATTAACATTTTTATTAAAGCAATTTAACCTAAGAAGCATAAGTCACTATACTACTATAGATCATATTCTTAGAAATAAAAGTTTAACATTAGCATTTGTTAAAAATTATTTTGCAAACTGTTGGTTTGAAGGAAAAACTGCAAATTATTAAATTCTTACAAAGCATTACAGATGTTCTATACAACTTCCATAAACTAACTCAAGCTGAAATTATTTTATAAAATATTGTTTCTTTCTTCGAAATTTCATTAATTATCTAGGCAATTGTCAATTATTGCCTTTCTGTATTAATTTATGCAGTTAGAATGAGATATAGATATAATATTGCAATATTTAAAATTTAAAATATCAAATCTATGTTAAATATTTATCAAAATATTAGTGTGATATGCTAACACTTAACTTATGAGACATTCTTAATAGTCCAGAATTGTCTATCATTGAGTATACCAGATTATATTTTAAGTGCTCTACATACATTGTCACATTAGATGCTTATGCAATATCTATAAAGTAAATCCTACTTTAAGATTGAAATTTTTATAGAATAGGAAATTAAAGCAGAAAGAAATTAAGTACTTATTAACATTCACATGTGATTTTCAATGTTTTAAAGTGTCTAAGCTCACCATTATTGTATTAGCTTATCTGCAAATAGCTTAAGGTACCTGGTCCTAGGAAACTTAGATTGGCAAATCTCACATAATTTCCTAGTGTGCAAAGGATTTTCAAGAGTGCTTATTCCATATTTCTCCAATATTATCCCACAAATATTTATTTTCTTACAACTTCTATTAACTGTTTTATCATAGTGTTTGTTTTAAGATAATTTCTTTTCGGTGAGCATATGCTGCCTGAGCCCATGTGCTACTTGTGCCCATGCGGCCGAGCACATGCGGTGCCTGAGCACATGTGTCGCCCGCATCACCCCTCTTGAGATGTGTACTTTCATGCTTTCGTGTCCAGTGCTAGGATGTGTGTAGAGCTCTCTCCACCCTTGGAGAAGCCTGCATCCTTTCTTGAACTCGTTATTCTTACTCTTCTCTCTCCCACTGACCCCTTCCTCATTCCCTGGGAAACCTCTAAATAAAATCTATTTACTTTGAAAAAAAGATAGTTTCTTTTCTTTTAAATGCTTTTAAAAAATGGCCTTTGTGTATTACAAAGTAATTCATGATTGGATTTCAGACATACATTGCTTTAATAATCAATCCCTTCACCACTGTCTACTTCCTTCTACCAAAGCCCCTCATCTCTGTTACTCTCCCACCCACCAGCATGCCTCTTCTGACATGTGTTTTCTTGTTTGTTTGTTTGAATTTTCGTTATATATAACTTATGGCTCCATGACTTACAATACTGTTACTGATAGGGTTTTATGCATAACAGCTTATTATCTTTCAATACTAAAGGTGTTGTAGGCCCTTCTAGGTCCTATCTCCCAAGCCCCCAAGTGTCATACTTGCTACTAAAGATCAGTTCCTTCCATTGACTTTGATATTAGTTATCTCACAATTTTTTATTTGTATTCCACATATGAGAGAGATCAATCTGTCAGTTTCTTTCCTTCTGACTTCACTTAGCATGATACTCTCCAGATCCATCCACATATGAGCAAATTGCATGATTTTATCTTTTCTTGTTGCTGAGTTCTGTTGTGCATATGTACAATAGATTTGTTATATTTTGTTCTAATCCAATTATTTATTCTTGGACATTAACTATTTCCAGATTTTGAGAATTGTGGATAATATTGCAATGAACATAGCAGTGTAAATGTCTTTCCTCTATTTTTTGAGAGGGAGGTGGCTGTGGTATATATTCCAAGAAGTGGAATTCCTGAGTAAAATGGCAAGTCAATTCCTAGGTTAGAGAAATGAGCATATTGTTTGCCAGAAAGGCTGGACCAATCAACATTAACTAGCAACAGTGACTTAGGGTCCTTTGTCCCAACATGCAAGTCAACACAAGTAGTTCTTTTTTGATATGTGCCAGTATCTGTGTAATGAGTTGATACGCATTGTTGTTTCTATTTGCATTTTACTGATTAGTGATACAGTTCATTTTTTCATATGTTTTTGGCCATTTGTATGTCTTTTTTTGAGGACAATTCTGTTTATCCATTCTCTAATTTTTCATGGAATTGTATATTAATTTTCTTTCTTCCTCGTATTGTGTTTATGTAAGCAAACTTGAAATGACACAATCACTCTAACATAGAGAAAATCAAATGCCCTAGAGATCTTTTAAGTTTTTTCTAATTCAACTATAATTGATCCAACCTGTGAAATAAAACAAACAAAATAACAGAAGCAAAATTTATGTTTTAATCAGAGTCTTTTGTAAAATCATTGAAATATCCCTTAAAAAAAGTATTCAGAGATATGATGATGTGATGATACTTCTGTAAGAACAAAAATAATGTCAAAGAGCCCAAAGATAAGTGTACAGCTTAAAATAAGACAAGAGAAACTTGTTTAAAACTTTTTGAATTATAGGGGCTGAAGCAATAACACAGCGGGTTGGGCGTTTGTCTTGCGTGCGGCCAACATGGGTTTGGTTCCCAGCATCCCATATGGTCCCCTGAGCACCGCCAGGAGTAATTCCTGAGTGCAGAGCCAGGAGTGACCACTGTGCATTGCCGGGTGTGATTCAAAAATAAAAATATTTTTTTAAATTATATTACACCACTTGGAAAGACTTGAAATTTGGTCATAATTTACAAAAATGTATTAAGGGTTACATATTTTGAGTCACTTTAATTATTCAAAACAATTTTTAATTATTCAAGATAATTTTGGGGGCTGGAGTTATAGCACAATGGATAGGGCATTTGCCTGCACGTAGCTGACCTGAGTTCGATTCCTTCCTTCCTCTTGGAGAGCCAGGCAAGCTACCAAGAGTAACTCTCCCGCACAGCAGAGACTGGCAAGCTCTCTGTGGCATATTCGATATGCCAAAACAGTAATAGCAAGTCTCACAATGGAGGCATTACTGGTGCTCGCTAGAGCAAATCAATGAGAAACAGTATGACCATGACTGTGATACTTTAAGAGTAGAGAAGGCAAGCTACTCAAAACTATATCACTTAACTTGTATCACTTGTCGTCCTGCTGATCTTCGATTTCTTCAAGGGGCGTCAGTAAGGTCGCCATTTGTCTCTGTCACGTGCTAGTGCACTACATCCACTGCATCCATTACCCAGTCACTGCCACTCTCCAGGCTGCTCTCCGGACACTTGGGCCGAACCTCATGAACAAGTGAGGCCCCTCAAAACCAGGTTCAACTAGACGTGGAAAGAATATCCTCCGTCTGCCTCCTCCAATCTCCGGCATCTGAGGGAGGGGGTCAAACCCATACTCCCCACCTACCCAAGCCAGATAAATACCTCACCAGCCGACCCCCACTATATCCACTACCCAGCCACCAACACGCTCCAGGCCGCTCTCTGGACTGTGCTCTCTGGACCGCAAAGCGGCCGGGCGACATGCCATAAGACAATTAATACCCATTATTCCCATATTCAAATATGGTTTGAACCCTGGGAACACCTCTAAGGATATTTGGAGGCTGTCCTAAAAGCCTCCATCCTTCTCGGAGAGCCCAGCAAACCACCAAGGGTATCCCACCTGAACGGCAGAGCTTAGCAAGCTACCCATGGCATATTGGATATGCCAACAGCAGTAACAACAATAGGCCTCATTCACCTGACACCGAAAGAGCCCCCAGTATGGCAGCATTAAGAAAGATGAGCAAGGAGAAGCTAAAAAAATCTCAGGGACGAACTAGACTGCCAAAATGAAGAAAGACTAAAATGATTCTCTTTACTTTCAATGCACGCACGTACACTGGCATCAGAAGCATCCATCAGGGACCTGATGGTGCAAGCACAGAAGATCAAATACAACAACATTGGTCTGACCGAAACGAGAAGACATCAGTCACATCACGCCATTTTCAACACTGGAGAAGAATTGTTCCTCAGAAAATGTGACAACAGAGGCTTCGCTGGTGTCTGAGTCCTTGTCAACAGGAACTTGGTCATGAGCATTGATTCACTCGAATGCCTAACAACCCAAATCGGATGATTACACTTGAATAGATGTGGGTCACTGCCTGCAGTTTCTATCTTCATCGTCTACGCACCAACACCCAACTATGATGAAGAAGAAATTGAGAGGTTCTACATGGAACTGGAGAAGTTCTATAAAGAAGACCACACCTTCTATTAGATCATTGCTGGTGATTTTAATGCCAAGATAGGTCCAAGAAGGTTGCCCTAAGAACTCATCATTGGGACCCATGGCCTAGAATGGAACAATCAGGGTGAAAGACTGCCTGAATTCATCATGTTGACCAAGACCATCCATGATAACTCACAGTTCCAGAAGGCCAAATCTAAATGCTGGGCATGGGAGTCTCCTGGTGGACAATTCCACAATGAAATTGACCACATCATATTCAATCAAAGGTTTTGCCTGACCGATGTCGCTATTGTCCCAAAATTCCAAACAGGTTCAGACCAGCATCTTCTTCATGCAAAATTCTACTTCACAGAGTGGGGAGAAAGGTCTGCAAAATTTAAGTCTAAGAAGGCAACTCCCAAAATGACCACCAACTGGGCGCTCTAGCACTATTGCAGCAATGTGAAAAGATGCCGTCCTTGACAACATCGGTGAGGAATTCGATCGACTGGTTCAGCACCTCCATGACTGTGCAAAGAATGCCAAGAGTGAGAAAGCCACAAACAAAACTATATCCAATGTTGAAATACACATTATTTCCTTGGAACCTGACAAAATGCTTAGTTATTTTTATAAGTGGAAAGACTCTTCATTTATAGCAAACAAAAGAGGGTGTATTGAACATGTAAATTGTCATGTGTGACAATTATTGAACTCAGATGTGCCAATTCTTAGATGACCACTTGGAATGTAAATCTTTGAACTACAATAAAAATGTATTGCATATCAAATATCTTGGACTCATCTTAATTTCAAAGCAGAAGACCCTGTATTTGGTATTTGAGTTCTACCTATCTTTAATACACAAATTGCATCAAAAGGTTTTGAATAAATGAACATTGAAAACAATTAAATTGGACAATATTTTCATTTTGAGCATTTCATACCCCTCTATTGACTTTTATTAAAGTAAAATTTAGAAAATCTTAATTATTCATTATCCATTATTTTTCTCATATTTTCATTTAAAATTTTTTATTCCTGATTATGACTATTGATGATCAAAGAAATAGAAGTGGATCCGAGAGATGAACCGAGAGCTGCGGCACGAGAAGCAGACCCTCCGCGCCTATTGACTGTGATCCTGAGGTCTCCTAACCCATTTTGGCACCAGAGCGGATTCTTGCAGCCATCCATTTTGACTGTGAACTGAGCTAAAATATTAGAAACCCAAAACCGCGCGTCCGCGATAGTTCACTCTTACCAATGAAGAGAAATTATTAGATGATGCCTCTTCAGCAGGCCTGATTGTTGGGGAAAATTTCCAATCAATAATAGTGAGTTCTGTATGGAAATATGAAATGTACTCAATATATATAGAGAATAATGGGAATATCATTAGCTACTTAGATGGGGGGTGGGGTGGGAGGGGGCTGTATTGGGGTTCTTGGTGGTGGAACGGGTGCACTGGTGAAGGGATGGTGGTTTAATCAGTATTTGACTGTGACTTAAACCTGAAAGCTTTGTATTTTTTTCTTGTTTTCACGGTGGTTCAATAAAATATTTCTTAAAAAAAAAAAAAAAAGAAGTGGATCCGAAGCTCCACTACACTCCTAAATAGATTTACTATGTTTTTTGTAATTTCAACCCAATGCCAAGCAAATTTTCTACTGATTATATTAAAAAAACCTGAATTTACAATAAAGTGTTTCTTATACAACATATCAAGTTTACTATCAGTCCTTTAATCCAAAGTAAAAAGCAGAGAGTAAGAGAAGTAAATAAATAAAACAAAAACAAAACAAAAACCTACATAAACAAGCAGCAAATACAAGGTTTCCCTGTTATTCCAAACCAACATGTGTAATGTCTTTATCATTAAAATAATAACGATCCTCACCAGAGTGACACTTTTTTTTTAAATAAAACTACACTGATACATTATTACTCTAAGCACCAAGTTTAGGGTTCCCTCTTAGCATTTATATTAATGGGTTTGGACAAGCTTTTCTGGGTTCATCATGAGAGTATCATAGGGAGCAGTGTCACCTTCATAAACCTCAGTTCTTGGCCTAGTTTTCTTTCCCCCACTTCACGTCTTGGGAACAACTCTTCTTTTACTCTTACCATAGTTTTTGTCTTTTCCAGGATATAATATTATAATTTATACAATCTCATGAGTTTTTTAAGTTAAATTTCCAGATGGCATCACTGTATCACTGTCATCCCATTGCTCGTCAATTGCTCGAGCGGGTGCCAGTAACATCTCCATTCGTCCCTGTCACATGCTAGTGTAGCCCAATGGTGTCTGCTCACTCCAGGAACATGAAGACCACAGTATTGTTACTGATTTGGGCAAATCGAATACGTCACAGGTAGCCTGCCAGGCTCTGCCGTATGGGCAGGATATCTCAGTAGCTTGGAAGGTCTCCCTAGAGGTATGGAAAATGAGTAGAGAGTGTCTTCTGATGTGTTCTGCAGCTGCGCAGTCCAGGAATATGTTCAGATGGCATATGTTATGGAAAATCGTTTTATGCTTTTATTTTCCACGTTTTCTTATTATTTAAGAGGCATATATTAAACTATTTAGGCCATTTAGAAAAGTCAAATTTTTTTTCATTCTTGAACTGTAAACATTTTACATATAAACACATTATTTTGTCAATATGAATTCTGCAAATCTTTTCACCAGTAAGTGACACAAATTTTTTACTGCCTGGCAGTCTTTTGAAGATGTATTAATGTCTTCAAAAGACATTAATTTTAATTAATGTTAAAATTAATTAAAATAGGACATATTAATTTTAATAAAGTTCAATAGTTCAAGTTTAATCTATTTCTACATTATAACTTGGTATCCAAAAAGTCATTTCAATACATGGAGTAATCTAATTTTTCTACTGTTATATTCTAGAAGCTTGGTTATTTTATAGTTAACATCTAATTTTGTGGGCAGGTTTGAGATAATGTCTGTGTAGGATGGTGAAAGATCTGTGCTAATTTTTTTTTGTTGGTAATGGTGATGTTTTTTGTTTGTTGGTTGGTTTGTTTACATGTCTATGTCTAGCACAAGAGTTGAAATATTGTATTTCAGCCCTAAAAAATATTTCAGTCTAGATTGTATGGGAAAGTTTTGTGTTTCTTTTCTCTTCCTTCCTTCCTTCCTTCCTTCCTTCCTTCCTTCCTTCCTTCCTTCCTTCCTTCCTTCCTTCCTTCCTTCCTTCCTTCCTTCCTTCCTTCCTTTTTTCTTTCTTTTTTTTTTCCAACAGGGCCTGTACTGAGAGTTCTGATTCTCCCTCAAAGTCCATGTTTATTGTCTAAATGAACATTAATAGTAAGAGTGATGGCAAACACAGACATTTGTCTATATATGCTAAATCAACCGGTTTAAGCTTTTACATATCAACAGGGACTACTAGTGACTGATGGTGCAGAAGTCTCAAAACTTCACTTATCTCAAATGAATCTTCTGTGGGAGAGGTAGCAGAGAGAAGAGAGGTTATGGGATCTTCAGCAAGGAAGCTTTCCCTCACGGTGATGGTTTTCAGGAAGTAAAGTTCTCATGAATCATTTGATCAGCCCGACTCCTTCAATAATTAACATTTTAAACTAAGTGCAAACATATTTATATGAATTTGTATGTGTTTCCAACAAACCTGGGTCCAGTCCTTAGACAAGGTAATCACCCTACCCTCTACTATTTTTGCTCCAATCCCAATTCCTTTTTTTATTATTATATTCTTCTTTTTTTTTTCTGCCTTGTAGAGTCTCATTTGATAGATCTTCTTTGAATTTTATGGGCTTTCATTCATATATAATTTCCTTTTAAATCTTGCTGCTTTCAATATATTGTCTCTGTCTTTGAATTTTTGTTATTTTGAGTACAATATGTGTTGCAATTATTCTAAGAGGGTCTATTTTCAAAGGGACCATTTCAGACTTTTGAATCTGGATGCCTATATTATTACTATTGTCTATGTATCTTCTCTTATCCCTTTCTGTCTTGATTAGAGAGCTCAGTTTTATATGAAAGAATGATGAATTATAGTAATTTTTAACACAATCTGCACTCAATGAACTGAGAAAATAATTTCTATTGGGAAAAATGATTTGAAATATAAATTAATTTCTACTCTATTTATTAAATAAATTTAGGGAAAAAGTCTACATGAAAAATATTTTTTCTTAGATAATAATATTAAAACATTGTTTTACTATTATTTTTAACATTTTAAAAAATTTTAGGCACCCTGTGATTTCCCAAACTGTTAATAGAAGGATTCATGTATAAAATAATCCGTACCTTCCACCAAAGTGCTTCCCTGCACCGTTGCCCCAGGTTACCTTGCTTGTATTACCCTCCTGCCCTCTGGTGGCAAGTTTTTTAATGAAGATCACTTTTCATTATCTGTTATTTTGGGTCATTTGTTATTCCCTAACTAAAATTTCTTTATATGCCACATATGAAAGAGATTATTCTCTATCTGTCTGTCTGTCTGTCTGTCTGTCTGTCTCTCTCTCTCTCTCTCTCTCTCTCTCTATATATATATATATATATATATATCTGTCTGTCTGTCATCCCGTTGCTCATCGATTTGTTCGAGCGGGCACCAGTAACGTCTCTCATTGAGAGGCTTATTGTTACTGTTTTTGGCATATCCAATACGCACGGGTAGCTTGCCAGGCTCTGTCGTGCAGGCTCCATACTCTCAGTAGCTTACCAGGATCTCCGAGAGGGGCAGAGGAATCGAACATGGGTTGGCAGCATGAAAGGCGAAAGCTCAACCGCTGTGCTATCGCTCCAGCCCATATATATGTATACACACACACACACACACACACACACACACACACACACACATATATATATATATATATATATATACACTTCCTGAAAGCCATCACCGTGAGGGAAAGCTTCCTTGCTGAAGATCCCATAACATCTCTTCTCTCTGCTACCTCTCCCACAGAAGATTCATTTGAGATAAGTGAAGTTTTGAGACTTCTGCACCATTAGTCACTAGTAGTCCCTGTTGATATATATATATATATATATATATATATATACATATCTCTTTTTTGACCCTCTCTGACTATATTCAGCATGATCCATCGACATATCAGTAAATTTTATGATTTTCATCTTTTTAAAAATTGAATACATTTCCTGTATGTATATGATATCTATTCTTGATCATTTGCATCATTTTCAGATTTAAGCTTTAGTGAATTATGCTGCAATGTACATAGGGGTGCAAATGACTTTTCTGAATAAAGATCTGTAGTATATTTGATAGGTGATAGGAGAGCTTAATCTCTAGTTTTATGAGAAGTAAGGGAATAACCTGTTGACTTTCCTGCCAGCAGCAAAAATATCTTTTCTCCTCATAATCACTGACACTGATTGTTTTTGTGCTTTGTGGTGTGTGTCAATTTCACTGCTGTGAGATATCTCATTGCTATATTAATTTTCATTTCCCTGATAATAATTGATGTTGAGAATTTTTAATATTCATTTTAGCCATCTCTATGTCTTCATTCAGGGAGTTTCTATTCTTCAATAGTTCCCTTTTTTTGATATGGTTGCTTCTTCATTTCATGTAAATGGTGTCAAAACTGGTAACTCACATGTAAAAAATAAACAAAAAATTCAGTTCCCTTTCTAATACAATGTACAAAATCCAAACAAAAATGGATTAATTATCTTGATATGGTACTGGAGTGATATAGTACAGAGGGTGGGGCATTTGCCTTGCATGCAACGGACCTCGGTTTGATTCCCAGCATCCCATATGGTGCCCTGAACACCACCAGTAGTAGTTCCTGAGTGCAAAGCCAGAAGTAATCCCTGAGCTTTGCCTGGTGTGACCCAAAAAGCAAATAAATAAATCATGATCACAGTCACAAAATCCCGTTAATCACCGATTTCTCGGGCGGGCTCAGTAAAATCTCATTTCGTCCTTTCCCTGAGATCTTAGAAGTCTATCTCGACTTGGCCCTCCTAACAACGTTGCACTGGGGGCTCTTCAGGGTCAGGGGAATGAGATCCAGCTTGTTACTGGATTTTGCATATGAATACACCATGGGAAGCTTGCAAGGCTGTCCCATGTGGGCAGGAAACTCTCAGAAGATTGCCAGTTTCTCCCAGAGGGAGAAGCAGGTTATAAGATATCAATTCTGGGACTTGCTTTGAAGTCTCTCTCTGGATGTTGGCTGTTGATGGGATTACACACACCTGGGTTCCTCTGCGGGTACCTTCATGCATGAGGCCTGTCCGAACATATGGAGAGGGGCCTCCAGCATGGCTGTAGCTGGGTTCCGGTGGTCTTCGGCCACCGGGAGCTCTGCTCGGGGTGGGGAGGGAAGCTGGGGCCCATCCCCTCCGAGGGGCCCCGGGGGAGACAGGCAGGCATGCAGGCAAGAGACTCTCTGGGTTCCTCTGCCGGTACCTACATGCATGAGGCCTGTACGAACGTATGGAGAGGGACCTCCAGTATGGCTGTAGCTAGGTTAAAATGAATAAGTAAATAAATAAATAAATATCTTGATATCAAGGCTGAATTCATGATACATTATTACTAGATTATATTGAGGAAAATCTGGGTAGATTATATGAATCTGGGTGTATCTTCAATGATTCAATGCCCTTGGCCAAGCAAAAGGAAGGTAAGATAGATTAAGTGTACGAAAGAAAAATATCAATGTAAGGTGTCTCTTTACCACACAGGAGGTAATGACTAGATAGAAACTGACCCCACAAACTGGAATAGAATACTTTTCCACCACTCATCTAATAAAGGGCTGATTGCCAAAGTACAGAAAGCACTGTCAAACTTTACATTGATGTGTTTGAAACTATAAGATCTCTAGTCACATAATCTTATTTAGATTATCTTCCTTTTGCTGTTTCCTCATTGACATCTTTTTATTTATTTAATACAAGTTTGGGGGCCACATCCAGCAGTGCCACGGACTTATTCTTGACTTTGCATTCAGGAATCACTCCCGGTGGGGTTCAGAGAATCACATGAAGCACGGAAAAATTGAACCCATGTTTGCAACATATAAGACGAGTATACTCTCTTCCGGAATATTGTCCAGTTCCCTTAAATTTATATCTATGATACAACTGTTTATATTCTGGTCTGAGTTGTGCAAAGAAAATGATGACCTACCATTGTACTGTCAAATATTTATTCATTTGTCCACTTTTCAGGAATCTGAATTTATAGTCAATGAGAGATGAATTCCATGCAAAATTGTTTGCTACCTTCTTACCTTAGCACACACTTAGGACAATTAAATATATATTTGTATTATATATAATATGACATATATATATATATATACATGTGCATTTACACAATTATCTACAGAAACTAGTAACTGGGGCCAAAGGGATAGTTCAGTGGGTAGGGTACTTGACTTGCATGTGGCAGACCTGAGTTCTCTGCCCTGCAACACATATGCACCTCCCCACCCCAATCCCCAGAATTAATTGTTGAGTGCAGAGCCAGGAGTACCATACCAGGTTAGATTCCCAAACAAAATAAACAAAAATAACAAAAGATGTATGGTGTATTCATATGCCAAATGAAAACCATAGTGTATTAATATGACAAAACCAGTAACAATGCTGGGTCTCATTTCCCTGATCCTGAAAGAGCCTCCAATGCTGCATCGTTGAGAAGGATGAGTAGAGAGAGGCTTCTAATATCTCAGGGCTAGGGCAAATGGAGACGTTACTGAGCCCGCTCGAGATATTCGATGATCAACGGGATGACGATGATGAATGATGATGATGATTCCTTAAAGTTATAATGCAACAATAGTTCTCCAAGATCCAATCATAAAAATACTAAGACATACTTCTTAAAATAGTTATAACTTTATCTTATAGTTGGGAAAAAAAGATTAAATGCTTTAGCACAAAATATTAAATAAGAAAATTGGAAATGAATTAAATTCTAAATTGAATAACCCACACATATCTATATGGGTTTTTACTACTACTTAATAGTAGAATTCTCCTTAATATTAACATTCTATTTTCAAATCACTGTCACTGTCACTGTTGTCCCTTTGTTCATCGATTTGCTTGAGCAGGCACCAGTAACATCTTCATTGTTAGACTTGTTGTTACTGTTTTTGGCATATCAAATACCCCAGATTTGGTAGATTTCCAGGCTCTGCTGTGCAGGCTGGTTACTCTTGGTAGCTTGCCGGCCTCTCCAAGAGGGTTGGTGGAATTGAACCCAGATTAGCTGCGTGAAAGGCAAACACCCTAGCAGCTGTGCTATTGCTCTAGTCTCTATTATCACATAGCAGAGAAAATCTCTATATTTTTTCTTTTTTACATATAACAATCCAATGTGGATTCTGAATTTGTTTTTATTTTATATTACAAATGAAGAAACAAACTTGATGATGTTAAAGACTTTATCAAAGTTTATCTAGCTAAGAAGTGCTAGAAGAGCATTTTATTATGGGTAGTTTGTTTCCAGAGGGTGATTCTTCTGTCAATATGCTTCATAGTTTCATAAGTAAGCATGCATTCCCTCCTTGGCCAAGGTGCCCACATGAGCACCTAGGCCAGAGGGGACCCCTGCAGCTTTAGAAGTTCACCAGAAACAGAACTCTAATCCTGCACCCGAACCAAAGATGCTCCTCCCACACAGATACAGCAGCAGCGGGGAGGGGGAGGGGCAGAGTGCCTCCAGGGCAGCCACAAGTTATTTTTCCCTTTCCCAGCACATTCTTATATTTTTGAATCGTTGTGAGATACAGTTACAAAACTTTCATGTTTGAGTTTCAGTCATACAATGATCAAACACCCATCGTTCCACCAGTGTACGCTTTCTACCACCAATGTCCCCAGTATCCTCCATTCCATCTCACCCCTCCCTCTGGATCTATGGAGGACAATTTCTCTCATACTCTCTACTTTTGGGCATTATGGTTTGCAATACAGATACTCAGAGTCTATCATGTTTGGTCCTTCATCTACTTTCAGCACACCTCTCTCATCCTGAGTGACCCCTCCAGCCGTCATTGACAGTGATCCCTTCTCCATCCCAACTGCCTTCTCCCACAGCACATGAGGCAGGCTTCCAACTATTGAGCAATATCCCTGTCCCTTGTCTCTAGTACCTTTTGGTGTTAGTCTCATATTATGTTAATTTATATTCTACAAATGAGTGCAGTCATTCTATGTCTGTCCCTCTTTCTGACTCATTTCACTTAGCTTGACACTCTCCATGGCCATCCACTTAGAAGCAAATGTTATGACTTTATCTTTCCTAACAGCTGCATAGTATTTTATTATATAGATGCAGCAAAGTTTCTTTAAGCAGTTGTCTGGGCTGCAGCAATAGCACAGCAGTAGGGTGTTTGCCTTGCATGTTGCTGAGCAGGGTTCGATTCCTCCATCCCTCTCAGACAGCTCGGCAAGCTACCAAGAGTATCTTGCCCTCATAGAAGAGCCTGACAAGCTACCTGTGGCATATCCGATATGCCAAAAACAGCAACAACAAGTCTCACAATGGAGTCATTACTGGTGCCCACTCGAGCAAATTGATGAGCAACGGGATGACAGTGATACAGTGATACTCTTCTCAGGCAGTAGGATTGTTTCCAGATTCTGCCTATTGTGAACAGTGGTAAAATGAACATACAAGTGCAGTTGTCATTTGTACTGTGCTTTTTTGGACTCCTGGAATATATTCCCAGAAGTGATATTGCTGGGTCATATGGAAGCTCAATTTCTAGTTTTTTTTTTTTTTTAAGAATGCCCATATTGTTTTCCAGAATGGCTGGGCCAGTTGGCATTCCTACCAATAATGAAAGGGAGTCCCTTTCTCCCAACAACCATGCCAGCATTGGTTCTCCTTGTTCTTTTTGATGTGTGCCAGTCTATAGTGTGAGATAATATCTTATTGTTGTTTTGATTTGCATCTGCCTGGTGATTAGAGATGTAGTGCATTTTTTATGTGCTTTACATCATTTGTATTTCTTATTTGAGGAAGCTTCTGTTCAATTCTTCTTCCCATTTTTGAGAGGGTTGGAGTTATTTTTTTGTTTTTGTACAATTCTACTAATGTCTTGCATATTAAGGGATATTAACCCCTTATCTGATGGGTATTGGGTAAACAATCTTTTGCATCCTGTGGGTTCTCTCTATATTTTGGTTACCATTTCTTTTGAGATGCAGAACCTTCTTAGTTTGATGTAGTCCTATTTGTTTTTGTTTGTTTCTACTTGCGTGGTCATTAGTATTTCATCCTTAAAGAGGACTTTAGCTTCAATGTCATGGAGGGTTCTGCCTACATTTTCCTCTATGTACCTTACTGATTCAGGTATGATATTGAGATCTTTAATCCATTTTGATCTGATTTGCTCCTGGAGCTAGACAGAGGTCAGAGTTCATTTATTTGCAAGTAGCTGTCCAGTTTTCCCAGCACCACTTGTTGAAGAGGCTTTCCTTGTTACACTTCACATTTCTTGCTCATTTATCAAATATTAGGTGATCATATATTTGAGAGTTTGTGACAGGATATTTAACTCTGTTTCATTGGCCAGCAGGTCTGTTTCTAGTTCAGTAACATGCTGTTTTAATTACTAATGCTTTGTAGTACAGTTTGAAGTTGGAGGAGTTGATGCCACCCATCATTTTCCTAAGGATCTATTCCTGGGTTTTTTTTGTTCCACATGAATTTCAGGAGTGTTTTATGTATTTATTTGAAGAATGTCATGAGTATCCTTAAGGAACCACATTAAATCTTTATAATTTTTTGAGGAGTATTGCAATTTTGATAGTGTTTATCCTCCCTATCCATGAGTAGGGGATGTGTCTCCATTTCCTAGTGTCTTTTTTTTTTTAATTTATTTTTTTGCTTTTTGGATCACACCCGGCACTGCACAGGGATTACTACTGGCTCTGTACTCAGGAATTCCCCCTGATGATGCTCAGGGGATCATATGGGATGCTGGTAATCAAACCCCAGTCGGCTTAATGCAAGGCAAATGTACTACCCGCTGTGCTATTGCTCCAGCCCCTTATTTTATTTCTTGAAATAGTCTTTTGTAATTTTATTTGTATGTGTTTTTTACCACTGTAGTTAAGCTGATTCAGAGTTACTTGATTTTCTGAGGTACTATTGTGAATGGAATTATTTTAATATCTCTTTCTTCTCTTTCATTATTTGTGTATAGGAAGGTGATGGACTTTTGGATGTTGATTTTGTAGCCTATCACTTTGCTATACAAACCAACTGCTTCTCGGAGCATTTTTGTAGAGTCTTTAGAATTTTCTAAGTATCATATCAGGTCGTCTGCAAATAGTGATAACTTAAACTTCTCCTTTCATATCTGGATGCCCTTGATATTTTTTCTTGTTTACCTGCTATGGTAAGAACTTCCACTACTATATTGAATAGGAGTGGTGAGAATCGGCAGCCTTGTCTTGTTCCTGATCTTAGAAGGAAGACTTTTAGCTTCTCCCCATTGTAAATAATGATTGCCATGGGCTTGTGGCAGATGGCTTTGACTATATTGAGGAAAAATTGACCCCAACATTCAGCTGCCTGTAAGAAACACAAACTAACAGTCAGAGCAAACACAGACTCAAAGTCAAAGGATGGAAAACAATCCTAAAGCAAATACAAAGTCTCTTAAAAGAGGCAGGATGTCCATACT